>NC_133325.1:654235259-654540958 GCF_042186555.1 Aquarana catesbeiana
TGGGAACAAAATGATAAAAAATTAGTTTGGGCACAGTGTAGCATGACCACGCAATTGTTATTCAAACTGCGACAGCGCTGAAAGCTGAAAATTGGTCTGGGCAGGAAGGTGTCTAAGTGCCCTGTATTGAAGTGGTTAACTAGCCCGTTTGGCGCCAACATCTGTCTTAGGTGCACGTGGGCGCTGGCACATACATATTTGCATGCACAAGTATGCGCATGTACATTAGCCAGTGCCCAATTCCTGCTCCCAATCAGGGTCAGATCTCTATGATGCTCGCCCTTTTACGTAAATTAGGCCCTCTGGCTGAGGGAAGGATGGTACTTGGTGAGGATTTAAATATTGTATTTGATTCGTTATTAGACACTATGTCTACTTCCCAGCACTTCTGCTTGCCAGAGATTAATCTTTTTAATTGTCACTTGCATGAACTTCAACTAGTGAACGTGTGGCGGGTGTTGCACCCAACTGAGCGTGACTATACTTGTCATTCCTTAACTCATAAAACTTATAGTAGGATAGACCTTTTTTTTGTTTTGCATAATGTGCTTAACTGGCAACCTAAGGTATATATCGGAACTCAACTTCCCCAGTGTGTGCCGTGACTGACAGCTCCTGCGCGCATGCACGGGAATGATGTCACGCTGCTCCAGCCAGTCACAGAGCCGGAGTCCGTGGCCCCGGAAGGAAGAGGGGCGAAGATGGACGCGGCCTGCACAGGGGACAGTGCAGGATTCGTTTGCAGGTATGCATTACATACTAGCCCATAATGCTTTTAATTTACAGGGTTTGCAGGGCGCAAAAGAGGAAGTAAAACCACAAGGAGTCTCTCTTGTGGATAATTTTACTTTCCAATGGGCCCACCATTTTTTTAATTACTTGGGGATTCAAATACCTTGGCAACGCTATATATTATATGAGTTAAACTACCTTCCACTTGTGAACGATATGCAATCATGTCTTAAGAAATGGTCACCAATGTGACACGTTGGGACAGATATCACGCTTTAAGATGGACATCCTTCCTAGATTCTTTATATTTTTCAAACAATCCCAATTAGGGCCCCACAGTCTTTCTTTAGATCGACTCAATCTATACTATTAAAAGATATCTGGTCTAGATCCTCAGCTAGAATTAGGTATGAAATTTTAGTGAAGAGGAGAGATGCTGGAGGAGCAGGCCTGCTGCACTTGGAACTCTACCATGCAGCAGCATTACTCAGTTGGGTACTAGACTGTTTTTATCACAGATCCCTTAAGCAGTGGGTTAACCTTTAGTCCGATCTAGTGCCCATACCACTGACCTCCCTCCCATGGCTTCTTCCTACCAACCGGCCACGTACAATACAGGTAATGCCCTTGATTTCTTCTTTCTTATACGTGTGGGATAAATTCATCACAAAATATAATGTATCTTCATGCCCAGGGCCACTAACTCCAATATTGGGTAACCCGGTGTTTCCACTGGTATGTCAGTTAAAAGGTTCCCCTACTGGCAACCATCATATCCCTCACTCATCTGCCACTCATCTACCAACAGGGACTTGAAAGCTCTGGGTGAGCTTAGTTCAAGCCCCTGTCAGAAGACAGGGGAGTGGCTTCAGTATTTCCAATTACATCATTTTTATAAAAGGCTAAACAGATCAAATATTTGTAGGAATTTGACCCAGCTTGAGGAGTTATGCCTCTCTGACACAAAATGCCCTCATGCTTTATCTAAAATGTATGGGATTTTATTATTACATGTTTTTCCAGATCGCCCTATTTATGTCAGAGACTGGGAGCGAGAGTTGGGTAAAAACCTGACTCATGAAAATAGGGATAAAGTTCTCTCTCTCACCTTTAAAATAACTCTGTCCTCCTATTCACAGGAGCGTAACTACATGATTTTGACAAGATGGTATTGCTCTCCAGTCCTATTAACCACTTCCCGCCTAGCCTATAGCAGAATGATGGCTGGGAAGTGGTTCTGTTATCCTGACTGGGCGTCATATGACGTCCAGCAGGATAAAATGCCTGGGGCGCGCAGTGCGGCGATCTTGAGTGCGGCGTGTCAGTCTGACACGCTGCATCTCCGATCATGGTAAGGAGCTACTGACGGAGGCTCCTTACCATGTGATCAGCTGTGACCAATCACAGTTGATCATCGCGTGAACCAGGAAGTGCCGGTAATTTTTTAAAATTTCGGTCTTTTTTAGTTTGTTTAGCAAAAAATAAAAACCCCAGAGGTGATCAAATACCACCAAAAGAAACCTCTATTTGTGGGAAGAAAATGATAAAAATTTAGTTAGGGTACAGTGTTGCATGACCGCGCAATTGTCACTCAAATTGCGACAGCACTGGAAGCTGAAAATTACCCTGGGCAGGAAGGGGGGAAAGTGCCTGGTATTGAAGTGGTTAAACAAAATCAATTCAGCCATATCTGATTTATGTTGGAGATGCTGTAGATCGAGAGGCACATTATTACACTTATGGTGGACTTGTCCGAATATAAAATCATTTTGGCTGGTTATATTTAAATTAAGTGTAGCAATATGGACTACAATTGCAATGAACAGTTATTCCCTGCCCTATCTGTATATTATATTATCCCTCTAGTGCCGGCGTTACTAAACTGACATCATATTGTGAGCCCAACCAAAGGGATTGTGGGATTAGTAGTTCCACCAGATGGCTATTCCCCTGCATGGCTATACACCCAGACCACATATCCCAGGGATCTTTGCTACCATCAGGGAGATTGCTGGGAAGGTCTATAAAAGAAACCAGAGACCCTCCCCAGTGTCTCTTCTTCCCGGGCCTCGTGTGTGATGGACCTCTCCATGCAGGGAGAGTGAGATCGCGGCCTACCATGTGGGTGTACAACATTCCTGCCCGACTGAGAAGGGGTTCAGCGCTGCCTGCTGTTCATTGGACATCTGACCAGCACCAACTTGACCATACAACAACCCATGCTTTGTGTTCCGGGTTAGGGTGATCATCACAAGCGGGTCCGCAGTCAGGACGTCTATTCGGGAGTCGCTGTCTGGAAGGTACTTGATCGGCCTGGTCGTTGGCGAGAGGGCAATTGCCCACCTTTGCAAATCTTTCCTTAGTTGTTTACTGGGACACTGTGTACAGACAGCTTTACTTCGGGAACACTTCACTGCACTTCTATTCAAACACTGTACATAGGCATCTTTAGCTGCAGTAAGCACAAGATATATTGCAAATATTCTGTTTGCTTTGTTAGCTGCTGCTAACAAAGCAAACAGAATATTGGCATGCATTAAAAAGGGGATCAACTCCAGAGATAAAATGATAATTCTCCCACTCTAGAAGACTCTGGTCCGGCTGCACCTAGAGTATGCTGTCAAGTTCTGGGCACCAGTCCTCAGGAAGGATGTACTGGAAATGAAGCAAGTACAAAGAAGGGCAACAAAGCAAATAAAGGGTCTGGAGGATATTAGATATGAGGAAAGGTTGCAAGCACTGAACTTATTCTCTCTGGAGAAGAGACGCTTGAGAGGGGATATGATTTCAATTTATAAATACTGTACTGGTGACCCTACAATAGGGATAAAACTTTTTTGCGGAAGGGAGTTTAACAAGACACGTGGCCACTCATTAAAATTAGAAGAAAAGAAGTTTGACCTTAAACTACGTAAAGGGTTCTTTACTGTAATGCCCCATACACATGATCGGACATTGATCGGACATTCCGACAACCAAATCCATGGATTTTTTCAGACAAATGTTGGCTCAAACTTGTTTTGCGTTCACACGGTTGCACAAAGTTGTCAGAATTGCCGATCGCCAAGAACGCGGTGACGTACACCACGTACGACGAGACTAGAAAAGGCCAGTTCAGAACCAAGTGCGGCACCCTTTGGGCTCCTTTTGCTAATCTCGTTTTAGTAAAAGTTTGGTGAGAGACAATTCGCGCTTTTTCAGACTTGTGGTTTTCAGATCGTTTTCTGCTGTTCAGTTTGTGCTTGTGGGTTTGTATCTGCTCTTCAGTGCATACAGTCAGTTCGTATTGTACTATTCAGTGCGATCTTGTCCGCTCGTTACTGTTTTTCAGGTCGCTCTTCACAGGCCTTGCTGTTCTTCAGTGCGTTCTGTTACTTCGTTCTGAGCAGCCGACCGTTTTCTAGCCATGTTGCGTATACTTACTCCTCGTAGAGTTCGTGCTGTGCGGGGGCTTGGTGTTGGGGTCCTTACCTTGACACAAGTCCAGTCCATGAACAGAGTGGGGAGGAGTTCATGGACCAAGAATTGGTTGCTTCAGTGTGACCAGTTCTGTCATATGCCTTTGCTCCTTGAGATCCGTGAGAATAATCCTGATGATTTCAGGAACTTTCTCTGGATGACGGACCCCGTATTTCACCGTTTGTTGGCTTTGCTGACCCCCTATATCAGCAGGCAGGATACCTGTATGAGGCAAGCCATCACTCCGGAGCAGAGGCTCGTCGCCACCCTGCGGTACTTGGCGAAGGGGAGAAGTCTGCAGGACTTGAAGTTCTCAACAGGCATCTCCCCCCAGGCTCTGCGGATCATTATCCCAGAGACCTGTTCTGCCATCATCCAGGTCCTGCAGAAGGAGTATATTAAGGTAAGATTTTTATCCTTTAATATCACATTTTATTGTATTTAATGTTTGATAATATATTGTATTTCTTTCCTCATTCCCTAATTACCATGATTGTAATATGCTGTGAATGTCCCCTTTGTCCTCCTGCATGCTGGATTTTTATGTCATTATTTTTGTTGTCCTTCATATATATTTGCCTTCACTTACCTCCCCAGCATGGTCTCCTGGCCCTATATTCACCTCATGTAGTCACTTAATGATGTATTTTATCAGCTCTATAGTAGTGCTTTACCCCAAACACCCCCTAAAATGTTTTGAAATGTGATTTGTGCTTTAAATTCAGGCAGAATTGGGGGGTCCCCAAATCATTTTTAACCCTCCCTCCCCCCAACTGCTAAGTCAGCTGATAACAATCCTCTATCTATCCTCAATCATCTATTTGCTGACTTTGCCAAACCCATACACACTATACCCACCTCTTTTGTGGTCAGATTTATGGATGAATTCCCCAAAGCATGTAGTGCAAGGGCCTGCCTGAATACTTTCAAATGGTACTGTTTCAAGTTTCTGTATACTATTATTATCTTGATAGGTAATAGCAGAATGTCCAAATGTGCTCAAATGTGTACAATGTGTATTTAAATCTTTGTATTAGGACACTTCTTACCTGTCCAGTGGGCTGCCAATAGTGTAGCTAAGGAGGGGCTGTTCAAAGTAATACACATTATTTAGGCATTCATCTCTCAATGAAGTGGAGAGGGTTACCTGTCCAAGAGTCCCCCCCCCCTATAATGTTAGAAATGGCCCATGAGAGGGGGGGGGGATCTGATAGGTGTACCTTATACTTTGGTCTTTAAAAACTCCCTCAAATAAATGTTATCTTAATGTTGGCCAAGAATGTTTGTGTCTAATCTGCTTTCACTGTTTATGTGAAAAATGACTAAATTTTTTTTGTTTGACTCCACAGTTTTCTTCCACGTCACAGGAATGGCAGACTGTGGCCTCCCACTTTGCCCAGCAGTGGGACTTTCCTAACTGCGGAGGGGCAATTGATGGGAAACACGTCCACATCGTCCCACCACCCAACTCGGGGTCATACTATTATAATTATAAGGGGTTCAATAGTATTGTGATGTTGGCGGTGGTGTTGGCTACTTATGAGTTCCTGTATGTGGACGTGGGGAAGAATGGCCGGATGTCCGATGGTGGAGTCATCGCCCAGACGAAGTTCTACAGGCGTCTCCAGAATGGCAGCTTGGACTTGCCACCTCCAGAAGACAATGTGGAAGGACTCCCATTCGTATTAGTTGCGGATGAAGCGTTTGCGCTGGGGGACCATCTTATGCGGCCATTCCTGATGAGGACCCTCACCCCGGACCAGAGGGTTTTTAATTACACGTTTGGAATCATGGCCAGCCGGTTCCGCCTATTTCTTACACCCACACATATGGCGGAGTATAAACTGAATCATATAATCCTGTCGTGCTGTGTTCTACACAACTTTTTACGGCAACATTCTGCCAACTATGCTGGCTCAGTTGGGCCTGAGGCTGGAATTCAAAATGAACCAACCCTGACGGCGCTTGAAAGTGGCCGTCCTGGCTTGCCCCCCCGAGTGCCCGTGATGTCCGGCTAAGATACCTTGAATACTTTGCGGGTAGGGGGGCTATCAATATGCCAGACAATGTCTGAAACCTTTTTATAATAAAAAAAACAAATAACTACTCAAATCTTTGGTGACATTTACTGCTTGTGTTTGTTTTAGCTGACCCTGACAGAAATGTGGTGAGTCCTGAAAATGGCGTGATTGTGTAACCTTACAAAGAACTGTTGGGTGTTATTTACTAAAGGCAAAGACACTTTGCACTACAAGTGCACTTGAAACTGCACTTGTAGTGCAAAGTGGATTTGCCCTTAGGAAATAACACCCATTGTTACAGAAAACACCAATTAGAGCACCACAAAAGTGTTGTAGCGATGATACAATAATCCACACATTCTTGATTAACAATCTTTTTAATACCAGCACAATCACATGTGCATTTATAAAAGGTTTTTAAAACAAACCAACATGTTTGTTGTATAACAATTTTTGGGGTCACATTAGAAAAAGTAGAAATGTCCATTTAAGATAAAACAGGCATGTTTAAAACCAACAAGAAAGACACAAATCTTGAACTTACAAAGTTCACTTTTGGTAGAACTTGAAGGCAATATCAGACATGAGTATTTACAAACTGTGTTTGATATTGCGTTCAGATGGGGTGAGGTCACCCCAGGAAAAGCCAAATTTTGAAGATGCACACAAATTTACGAATGTCAACATGTGCTTCCTGCCATCACGGGGGATCAAGGGACGTGTTTTGGGGGTGCAACCCCTTCCTCACAGCTTCCTTATTTTTTGAGGAAGGGGTTGCATCCCCAAAACACGTCCATTGATCTCCCGTGATGGCAGATAGCACATGTTGACACACTGTGTGCATCTTCAAAATATGGCTTCTCTCAAATTTGTAAAAAAATGTCAAAACGTTTTAGCACACAAAAAAACCAAAGGAATTTGGAGGGGTTTTAAACTCTCCCTAACACATCAATGATGTTCTTCATTTTTTGAAGAACATCATTGATGTTTTTCTTGATGTTTTCCAAGTCCCTATTACACCCCATGATCTCCCCGATCAGGATCTGTGCACTTTCCGAGGTGAAAAGATCTGGATCCACAACATCACGATCACCTAAAAAGATAGAAACCAAAAAACACCATGTATTATAAATATGCCGGAATCCATCTCTTACCTGAGCCTGTGGTCGCAGACACTCACCTGTTGTGGTGCCAATTTCCACCACGTCTTCCTCCTCCTGCTCTGCTTGTCTTGGGTGGATTTTCCCTTCTTCCAGAGGTGGGGGGTCTCTGGTCTCCTCGGATGAGGGGTGTCTCCGAGTCTTTTCTCCCCTATGTAAAAAAAAAATAGGTATACTTAGCACACAGATATTTGATGGCAGAACTATAAATATGAAACATTGCTTGGAAGTGGGGTGCAATTGTCTGTTTTGGTGACATTTACTGCTTGTGTTTGTTTTAGCTGACCCTGACAGAAATGTGGTGAGTCCTGAAAATGGCGTGATTGTGTAACCTTACAAAGAACTGTTGGGTGTTATTTACTAAAGGCAAAGACACTTTGCACTACAAGTGCACTTGAAACTGCACTTGTAGTGCAAAGTGGATTTGCCCTTAGGAAATAACACCCATTGTTACAGAAAACACCAATTAGAGCACCACAAAAGTGTTGTAGCGATGATACAATAATCCACACATTCTTGATTAACAATCTTTTTTTTGAGGTCCGACCACCGTTTCCTGGGCTGATCTTTCGATCGAAGTACCCCGAAATTCCGGTGCAGACTTTTGACCACTTTCGCCATGATCTTGGCCTTTCTGACACTGGGGTTGGGGTAAAGTCCATACTTCCCATCATAGTCGGCCTTCTTCAGGATGTCGACCATCTCCAACATCTCCCCAAAGGACATATTTGATGCCTTAAATCATCTCCATCTGGATCGGGACGTTTCTGGCTCCGGGCTTTCCTCCTCCTCGTTGGTGTAATTATCTGACACCTGTTGTGTCTATGCCATGTGCTCTTCCCCCACTGCGACGAACGAGAAGGGGTGGGGAATAGACTAGAAAGAACATCAGGGGCGGGCAGAGTTTCATGCATGCGCAGGGTCTATAAAGCGTAACACGCGTGCGTAGTACTTAAGATCTGTGAGCGGAGGAAGGAGTAACGGAGGCGCCGATCATGATTGCGAAGGTAGCATTGGGCCTATACTGCTTCTAGATTGAGGCCTGTATTTGCACAATTTTAGAAGACTTTAGGCTGACATTAGGGTTTGTCTTGTGTTGTGTCTTGCAGTGAAAATGAATATCTTGAAAGATAAGGACTTTATGCCAATCTTCATTGATATGTTCAGGGAGCTGCCCTGTCTATGGGAGATAAACCACCCTGAATATAAGAACCAAACAAAGAGGAAGGCAGCGCTGGATAATTTGTTGGAATTTGTGAAGACGGTGATCCCCACGGCAGACATCACCTATTTGAAGATCCTAATTGGTGGCCTGAGGAGTACATATCTAAGGGAGCACAAGAAGGTCCAGGATTCCCAGAGATCAGGAGCTGCAGATGACATTTATGTCCCCAGGTTGTGGTACTATGACAGACTGCATTTTCTGGCAGGTCAGACTGAACCCAGGCCAGCACTCTCCACTCTTCCTTCCACGCTTCCTTCCCCCCCAGCTGAGGCTTCTGGCGCCCAACCTGAGCCTTCCAGGCAGCAAAATGTGGAGAAACCCAGCTTGAGTCAGGTATAGCATTCCTCTAAATCTTCATGGTTGTCCAATTAATGATGTTAACTAGATGTTAGTTTGGAGTACTAATTTATGATTGTGATTGACGAAGCAAAAACTAAAACCATGTCCCTTTTTCATACACAGGGAAGTCTCAGCCAGGAGGTGGCCGGGTCAAGCAGGCTGCCTGATACCCAGGTCCCTCCCCTACACCTTCAAAGACAAAGTGGCAGGAAGAGGAGCAACCTGGAGGAGGCTGCCATAGGCCTCTTTTGGAAGGCTACAGAGGCCCTCAGAACACCCCACAGTGTGGAGGAGGACTTTGCTGGAATAACTGCCTGCAAAATGATGCAGATGGAGTAGGGCAAACAACTCCTGTGTGAGTCCTTAATTTTGGAAGCTCTCAATAAGGGGTTGAGGGGCCAAATAACATGTGCTACCCACATTTGTGACCTCACACAGTCCTCCTCCTCCAGGTCTTACTCCTCCTCCTCCTCCAGGTCCTACTCCTCCTCCAGGTCCTACTCCTCCTCCTGCCACATCTCCAACACCAGAGCCACAGCCGGGAAGGAAGCGTGGAAAGAAGACCAGAGAGTGATGGCCCTGGGCTCAGTCTGGTCTGGCAAAAGATGCAGGCTCTTGTAGTACCACAGGCTGGGGACACAGATGTCATCTGCTGCTTTCATGATCTCTGGGACTTCTGGACCAGACTGCACTCGCTTAGATATGTACTCCTCAGGCCACCAATTTTGCAGTAAAATAATTGATGTGTGCCCTGGGGGTCCAAGGCTTCGCCAATTTCTGCTGTTTCTCCAGCGTTGCCTCCCTCTTTGTTTGGTTCTGAGCCCTTAATAAAGGAATTTTTGTTTCAATAATACTCGCCTATGTGTGTTTTCCTTCGAAAAGGACAGTTTGTTTGTGAGGATTCAGGTACATTTCAAAAATACAATGTGAAATTAACAAGGGACACCAACACCAAGCAATCTCCTTGAGATTAAATAATACAAGATATCAATGGTGTTGTGGTAACTTGACACACAAAACACACACAAAAATATTATGGAGTAAAACCCCCCAAAAAAAAACAAATAAAAAAAACATCAGCCTTGAAAAAAATACAAACCCAAAAAAAAAAAAATCTGCCTTGAAAAAAACAAAAACAAAACAAAAAAGAAATTTGGTCAGAAGTGACAAATCAAAATATATTGAGGGAATCACGATAAATAATAAAGAAAGAAGTTTGTGAGAAGTCTGTGTGAATATGAGCAGCAAAACGACTTCAATCTTCTCACATTATAAAGAAGAAGAGAGTGCGCTGTATTAAACCATTTTTTACATTGCAGCGTGACGAAAGTGCTCTATCCATTTCAAACGCTAATTTTACCAGACCGAGCTGTTCCGTCTCGGAATTTCTTCTGAGCATGCGCGGAATTGTCCCCACACGGTCGGAATTGACGCAATCGGATTTTGTTGTCGGAAAATTTTATAGCCTGCTTAGTTTGTGTCGGAAAATCCGATGGAAAATGTCTGATGACGCGATTGGATTTTGTTGTCGGAAAATTTTATAGCCTGCTTAGTTTGCGTGTCGGAAAATCCGATGAAAAATGTCTGATGGAGCCCACACACGGTCGGAATTTCCGACAACGCGCTCCGATCGCACAGAAAAGAAAAAAAAAGTCAGAAAATCCGACCGTGTGTACGGGGCATAAGAGAGGCAAGGATGTGGAATTCCCTTCCATAGGCGGTGGTCTCAGCGGGGAGCATCAATAGTTTCAAAAAACTATTAGATAAGCACCTGAACGACCGCAACATACAGGGATATACAATGTAATAGTGACATATAATCACACACAGGTTGGACTTGTGTCTTTTTTCAACCTCACCTACTATGTAACTACAGTCAGGTTCATAAATATTGGGACATCTACACAATTCTAATATTTTTGGCTCTATACACCACCACAATGGATTTGAAATGAAACGAACAAGATGTGCTTTAACTGCAGACTTTCAGCTTTAATTTGAGGGTATTTACATTCAAATCAGGTGAACGGTGTAGGAATTACAACAGTTTGTATATGTGCCTCCCACTTTTTAAGGGACCAAAAGTAATGGGACAGATTAACAATCCTCCATCAAACTTTCACTTTTTAATACTTGGTTGCAAATCCTTTGCAGTCAATTACAGCCTGAAGTCTGGAACGCATAGACATCACCAGACGCTGGGTTTCATCTCTGGTGATGCTCTGCCAGGCCTCTACTGCAACTGTCTTCAGTTCCTGCTTGTTCTTGGGGCATTTTCCCTTCAGTTTTGTCTTCAGCAAGTAAAATGATTGCTCAATCGGATTCAGGTCAGGTGATTGACCTGGCCATTGCATAACATTCCACTTCTTTCCCTTAAAAAACTCTTTGGTTGCTTTTGCAGTATGCTCCAGGTGATTGTCCATCTGCACTGTGAAGCGCCATCCAATGAGTTCTGAAGCATTTTGCTGAATATGAGCAGATACTATTGCCCGAAACACTTCAGAATTCATCCTGCTGCTTTTGTCAGCAGTCACATCATCAATAAATACAAGAGAACCAGTTCCATTGGCAGACATACATGCCCACGCCATGACACTACCACCACCATACTTCACTGATGAGGTGGTATACTTTGGATAATGAACAGTTCTTTTCCTTCCCCATACTCTTCTCTTCCCATCACTCTGGTAAAAGTTGATCTTGGTCTCATCTGTCCATAGGATGTTGTTCCAGAACTGTGAAGGCTTTTTTAGATGTTGTTTGGCAAACTCTAATCTGGCCTTCCTGTTTTTGAGGCTCACCAATGGTTTACATCTTGTGGTGAACCCTCTGTATTCACTCTGGTGAAGTCTTCTCTTGATTGTTGACTTTGACCCACATACACCTACCTCCTGGAGAGTGTTCTTGATCTGGCCAACTGTTGTGAAGGGTGTTTTCTTCACCAGGGAAAGAATTCTTCGGTCATCTACCACAGTTGTTTTCCGTGGTCTTCCGGGTCTTTTGGTATTGCTGAGCTCACTGGTGCGTTCTTTCTTTTTAAGGATATTCCAAACAGTTGATTTGGCCACACTTAATGTTTTTGCTATCTCTCTGATGGGTTTGTTTTGTTTTTTCAGCCTAATGATGGCTTGCTTCACTGATAGTGACAGCTCTTTGGATCTCATATTGAGAGTTGACAGAAACAGATTCCAAATGCAAATAGCACACTTGAAATGAACTCTGGACCTTTTATCTGCTCCTTGTAAATGGGATAATGAGGGAATAGCACACACCTGGCCATGGAACAGCTGAGTAGCCAATTGTCCAATTACTTTTGGTCCCTTAAAAAGTAGGAGGCACATATACAAACTGTTGTTATTCCTACACCGTTCACCTGATTTGGATGTAAATACCCTCAAATTAAAGCTGAAAGTATGCAGTTAAAGCACATGTTGTTTGTTTCATTTCAAATCCATTGTGGTAGTATATAGAGCCAAAAAGATTAGAATTGTGTCGATGTCCCAATATTTATGGACCTGACTGTATATATATATATAAACTACCACTCTACCATTCTGTTACTACACCTTATTGAATACAGTTGATGAGCGCCGACTGCCGGTGAACACCATCAGATCTGCTATAGGGACAAGTTTGAACAGGCCGGCCTGGGTTTCTCTTTCTAGAAGTATTGTCAGAATCTATGCTTAACTGTGCTTATCCTTTCAGGTTACGTTCAAGTGATATTCCATTGTATATATAGTATCCTGTTGCTGCCAACTGTCTTAACTGTTTTACTGGGGGAATCATTCTACTGAGCTGGTGCTGTTATCCAAAGCTCAGTTGAACCATTACCCCTCTTGTACAACTATATCGTATCCGAAGCATTCCAGTAAACGTTAACAGAATATAAACATATTGAGTGCTGTCTTATTACTCAAAGGTGTTGCAAGGATGTCTGAACCCAGAGTGTCAGGTGGGTTGGAATGTTTACAGGGTCATAGCGATGCAGATGAGCAGGTAAATCCAAGCAGTCCCCAAGGGGGCCATGCTACATTTGGGGACTCATCCGGGATGCCATCTGCAGCAGGTACTAGCCAACCTAGAGAGGAGCCACAATCCACGTGGTAGGCAGCTTCGGTAGCCACGGTTGCCTGGGGCAGGGATCAAGGAGCTCAAATGAAGAGAAGCACTGTTCTAGAGGTCTCAGAAAGTGAACACACTGAGAGCGAGATTAGAAAGTGGGCGAGAGCTCTGGTCCCAGGGCACTGGGCCTACATTGTAGACATGGAAACCGAGTACAAACTAGATCAAGTTCATGTATGACTGGAGCGGCAAGAAGAGATACCAATGTGCTTCCAGAAGGAAGAGGTACAAATATCCGAAGGAGTGATTGCTAGAGTGATCCCACTCAAAGTGGGGGGAGAGCCTACTGAACAACATTCCTCAGCAAGGGCTCAGGAGAAGGGCCCAGTATCGGTGGGGGGGCGACTCTCAAGGGGCCAATGTCCCTCCTCTCTCTTTCTACACAGATATGAGCTGCCTAGTTGATAGTTTGGTGAAGAACGGCCCTGGAAATGCCAACCAGAGCAACCAGACAATTAGGTTTTTCTAAAGACACTTACTGACTCCAGTAGGGAAAGATGAGTTTGTGACCTGGATGAGTCAGGCTCTGCAGGCCATGGAAGAATGAAGTGTTTCAGAGGCTGTGAAACGACAACGGCTCAGTAAGAGTCTTCAGGGCCCGGTGGCTGATGTAATTCATAATCTGAGGATGTAGAAGAAAACTTGTGTTGCAATGGACTATATAGATGCCCTGTATGCTGTATTTGGAAGAGCTGAAACTACCGCAGACCTGAAGTACAAATTCAACCACACCCACCAGCAAAAAGGGGAGAGCCTGTCTGAGTACACATCTTGAGTAGACAGAATGCTGCACCAAATTATCCTCAAGAGGGGTTTTGATCCCAAGGATGCTAATCCAGCTCGTCTAGACCGGGTTCTGCAAGGGGCTAGGCCAAATCACTTGATTGTACTAAAGTTGTTACTAAAGAGAACCAAAGTGGTACCTACATACCCTAAATTGATAAGAGAAGTGAGAGAAGAAGAGGCTCTATTAGAGGAGAAAAATCAAAGAACAAGGGAAGTGGGTTCTACTGCTGGAAACAGTGAGAAAGTGGTGGCCTGAGCTGTTCATGCGGAAATGAGTTTCTTGGATGAAGACAGTGGAACTGAATCTGAATCAGCGGGGCTGGCCATTCCTGACACTAATAAGCCAGTAAGTGAATTGGGGCTAACCGAACTTATGGCCCAGGTAGCTCAAGCTCAAACCCAGATGTATCATGCCTTGATGCGGGTGATGGAGACCCAAGCCAAGGTTCAAGAACAAGGGACTCGCCAAGGGGAGCCAAAATCCCCCCAAGGACTAGAGAAGAGATGTTACAGATATGGGGAGGCTGGACACTTTCGGGCAGAGTGTCCCAAGGATGGCATCAGGTCCCAATTACTTGCGGACAGTCTGAAGGCCTTACAGCAGTTGCTCTTCCCAAAGCCAGCGGGAAACTTCAGGGGACCTCAGTGAAGGATCTAGTTAAGTGTCCCTAAGGAAGACGGAGCTCCAAGACAAAAAATAAATCTAAGAAAGAAAGGGGACGCAAGCCACCTGCTGCTTTCCCTCTCCTTCACCAAAGGAAAGACTTAAGGAGAAAAGGGGACACAAGCCTGTTGTTACCCCTCCCCCTTCCTTGCCAAGGAAAGCAAAAGAAACTAAACCCTCAAGGAAGGAGATCTAGAGGCAGAAAATCAATGCACACCTCACCGAGTGAGTAGTTAGATCAACTCCGCTACTTCCAAAGAGACTGATTAGGGCACAAACTATAGAGTCACCTGTGGGAAATCTGCCACAGGCAGGGGCGTTCCCTTATAGCCTCGGTGCAAGTAGAAGGCATCTATACCCAAGCTCTACTGGATACGGGAACCCAAGTGACATTGCTGTACCAAGATTTTTATCACAAATATTTGAAGCATATCCCTTTTTGTAAACTTGAAAAGTTATAGATTTGGGGCATAGGGACCCAGAAATGCGCATATGACGGATACATACCCATCAAGATAACTTTTGATACTTCCTTGGCTGTGAAACCAGAGACTTCCGACACATTGGCTGTTGTCTGCCCTCGACCTGCTGGGGCAGGCCGAAATTTTTTGCTGATAGGCACCAACACCAATCTTGTGGGAAGGCTACTCACTCCACTGGCTTTAGAGAGTGCTCCAGTAGGGAAGATTCACCCTCAGCTGCAACAGGCCTTCCAGCAAGTGTTGCAAGAGAAAAAGGCCCCCGTGGAAGGAGTGGGAAGGCTGTGGCGATTGGATGCTCACGAAAAGGTCTGTCAGTGTCAGGAACGGTCATCCGATTAGCATGAAGCATCGGATGGTGCTTGGGAAAGTGAGTGCCACCACCCCAGTGACGGGGAATGATCTAGTTAAGAAGGAAGGTAGGAGAGAGACCACTGTTTGCTGCACAAATCTACCCTCAGGTTGGGAGGAGAAGATTAAAGCACAATTAGCCCGATGGGAAAAGTGCACAACATCGAATTCGGCTAACCGAAAATAAGCCTTTCTGTGAAAGAGCCAGACGAATCCTGTTGTGTGATCTGGAGGACCTTAGAGAGCAGTTGGCAGAACTGAAGAAGTCAGGGGTCATTAGGGAATCCAGGAGTCCTTATGCTTCCCCGAGTGTGGTAGCGAGAAAGAAGAATGGGTCCCTCTGGATGTGTATGGATTACTGAACCTTGAACCAAAGGGCTGTTCCAGACCAGTACACAACCCCTCGCATAGAAGAGGCCCTGCATTGCCTATCAGGGGCCAAGTGGTTCAGTGTACTGGATCTGAAGAGTGGATAATACCAGATACCCATGCATCCGAATGACGGAGAAAAAACGGCCTTCATCAGCCCTCTGGGAATTTTTTGAATTCGACCGAATGCAACAAGGATTAGCTGGGGCCTCTGCCACCTTTTAAAGACTGATGAAGAACACCGTGGGAGATATGAACTTGGTAGAAGTACTGGTGTACCTTGATGATATCATTGTGTTTGGCAGAACATTGGAGGAGCATGAAGCTCCGTTGGAGAAAGTCTTCCAACGGCTACACACAGAGGGATTGAAGTTGTCGTTAGAGAAATGCCAGTTCTACCAGGCCTTGGTTACGTACCTTGGGCATGTAGTCTCAACCGAGGGGATAGCTACTGATCCTCAGAAGTTGGAGGCCGTTACTTCTTGGCCCCGCCCGAGCACCCTCACTGAATTGAGGTCGTTTTTGGGATTCTGTTCCTACTATAGGAGCTTTGTTGAAGAACTTCTCACAGATTGCTCGACCGTTGAACAAACTCTTACAGAAACAAACAGCACAGGATCTGCAGAAAGCTAAGAAGGGAGGCCCCAGGAATCCGTTCAGGAGCAATGGACAGTGAAGTGTGAAAAGGCTTTTGAACGTCTGAAGGGGAGCCTTGTGGAAGCACCAGTGCTTGCCTAAGCAGACGATTCTTGGTACAGCACTCCTTCAAGGCCATCTCTGCTGGCATCCATGTGCAATTCATAAGGCCTTATGAATTGCACGTGGATGCCAGCAGAGATGGCCTTGGAGGAGTGCTGTACCAAGAATCGGAGGGAAGACTCCGCCCGGTAGCTTATGTGAGCCACAGCCTCACCCCTCCTGAGAATAACTATCCGGTACACAAGTTGGAGTTCTTGGCCCTCATGTGGGCCGTGGTAGATAAGCTATGTGACTATCTGTATGGGGCCATCTTTGTGTTGAAAACGGATAATAACGGGGGTGGTAAGGAGTAGTCCTGGATTTCTTTATACTTAAGAGTTCACATAATCTTCTGATTAGCTTGCTCTCAAAGTCCTGACCCTTGTCTCAATGTAGGCATTGTGGCAGCCTGTAATGAATGAAAAACTTCTCCACTAGGGTTTTTGCTACAGTACTGGCTTGCTGGTCCCTAGTGGGGAAAGCTTGGGCATAGCGGGTGAAATGATCTGTCACAACCAGGACATTACTTTGTCCACTCAAGTCAGGTTCCAAACACAAGAAATCAATGCACACCAACTCCATTGGTCCCTGACTCTGTAGATGGCCCATTGGGGCTGCCACTGCTTGGTAAAGTCTTTCTCTGAATGCATCTGATGCAAGAGTGACAGCTCAGCTCTCATGGATGGCCAATAAAATCAATCCGTGACTAACTTGAAGGTTCTGTCCGAGCTTAAGTGACCATGATCATCATGAAGGGCGGCCAGCACTTTTAGTCGGTGTTTCACAGGGAGGAACAGTTGAGCAACGCCCCTCTGGCACTTCAGATGGGCCTCTCCGGTATATGACTCCATCCTCTAATCGCATTCGTTCCCATTCTCTGGACTACTTTTGCTCCCTCAATGGAACTATTCAACAGCATCTGAGGATCCTGAACGGATAGCAACTTTCTCATAAGATTTCCCAAGGGGTCTTCCTGTTGATCCCGCCTCATATCCTCTCTTGTCAACTGGGGCAATTCTTGACTGCGCACTTGTGTCACGTCACAGTAATATTTGGGCACACCAGAGTGACTCCCACAGCTTCCGCTCCTCTGTGCTTATGCTCGACTCCTTGACACACAGCCATCTCTCCTTCCAGGGGCAAATGGACCCAACTCTTCTGGCCAATAATAACCAAGGGGATACACAACCTGAACGTTTCAACCGTACCCTGATGAATATGTTGGGAACACTTCCCTGGGAGAAAAAACAGCATTGGGGAGACCATATAGCTTCAGTAGTACAAGCTTATAATAGCACCTAAAATGATTCTACTGGGTACTCCCCCTACAGACTAATGTTTGGAAGAGAAGCTCGTTTACCTGTGGATCTGGCTTTTGGAACATCGTTAGATCATACCTCTCAGGCCTCCTACTGGGGGTATGTCGACAGGCTTCGGAAGAATTTGAAGATGGCCTATGAGAAAGCCAAGGAAGCATCCACCACCAGAGAGCAGAGGAACAAGAAAAACTTTGATCTCAGAGTGAGGGTCCAGGACCTACAACCCAGAGATCGAGTGTTGTTGCGTAACCTAGGAGTGCCTGGGAAACATAAACTGGCCGATCGATGGCGCTCCCAACCTTACTTTATCTGTAAATGATTATCCGGGCGACCTGTGTACCAGATCCGACCTGAGGTAAGACTGGGCCTCTGAAGACCTGGCACGGAAACCATTTGCTGCCTATATACAAGGCTGTCCGAGTACCTCCAGCTTCCTGTCAAGAGACTTATCAGTCCCCTACGCTAAGGCCTAGGACCAGGGAAGCCTGCCAACCCATGCCACCTGAAGAGGAGAGTGATGAGGAGGAATTAGACCTTGATTGGATATGGATTTCCCCTTTAGAAGACAATCCCACCATTCAGGAGACACCCTTCGCGAGGGAGACACGTCTTCCACTACCAGAAGTTAAAGTGCTACATTCCCACCCACTAAGAGGAAACAAGCATGTCAAGACAGAACCCAATGAAGTACTCAGTGTGCCAGAGACCCCCAGTTCCCACACCAAAGAAGTAGAGAGAGAGACTGTTCCCGAACCAGAGCTTGAGCCAGAGCTTGAACCGGAGCTTGAATCAGAACAAGAATTAGAGTCTGAATCAGAACCGCTAGAAAATATCTACTCCAGAATGAGACAGAAATTATGCCCTCCAAAAAGACTGATGTATGATACTTTTGGGGAAAATTCTCATTCCTATCGCTCAGTGTTCTAGTCAAGCACTTGTCTCCTTTATTGAACCTTTAGTAAAGGATGACTTTGATCCACCCCCTTACACTACTGGGTGGCCACTAATTTGTTACTGGCCTGTCATATACTTGATATGACTTTACCTGATAATGTACATAATTTATTGTTAGAAGATCCCTCTGTGAATCGGTTGTTGACTGTTGCAACTTCTAGTTTGTCATATGATTATCCAGTCGCTTTCTTATGATACAGTGAAGTGAGCCTACAAGTTGTGTTCTGTCTTCAGGGACCAAAGACTTTCAAGTGGGGGGGGGGGATGTAGCAATATGGACTACATTTGCAATGAACAGTTATTCCCTGCCCTATCTGTATACTATATTATCCCTCTAGTGTCCGGTGTTACTAAACTGACATCATATTTGTGAGCCCAACCAAAGGGATTGTGGGATTAGTAGTTCGAGCAGATGGCTATTCCCCTGCATGGCTATACGCCCAGACCACATATCGCAGGGATCTTTGCTACCATCAGGGAGATTGCTGGGAAGGCCTATAAAAGAAACCAGAGACCCGCCCCAGTGTATCTTCTTCTGGGCCTCGTGTGTGATGGCTCTCTCCATGCAGGGAGTGAGATTGTGGCCTACCACGTGGGTGTACAACATTCCTGCCTGACCGAGAAGGGGTTCAGCGCTGCCTGCTGTTCATCGGACATCTGACCAGCACCGACTTGACCATACAGCAACCCACGCTTCGTGTTCCGGGTTAGGGTGATCATCACAAGCAGGTCCACAGTCAGGGCGTCTATTCGGGAGTCACTGTCTGGAAGGCGCTTGATCGGCCTGGTCATTGGTGAGAGGGCAATTGCCCACCTTTGCAAGTCTTTCCTTGGTTGTTTTAATGGGACACTGTGTACAGCCAGCTTTACTTTGGGAACACTTCACTACAATTCTATTCAAACACTGTACATAGGCATCTTTAGCTGCAGTAAGCATAAGATATACTACCACTCTGTTACTATACCTTATTGGATACAGTTGATGAGCTACGACTGTCGGTGAACACCATCAGATCTGCAATGGGGACATTCTGTCATTGCTACTTAAAGGGCCCTTATACCATTCTTGTTTAGCTTCATGTCTCATTAGGAAAAAGGTTCAAAAGGCCGGCCTGGGTTTTTCTTTCTAGAAGTATTGTCAGAATCTATGCTTAACTTTGCTTATCCTTTCAGGTTATGTTCAAGAGATATTCCATTGTACATATGTATATATAGTATCCTGTTGCTGCTAACTGCTTTACTAGGGGAATCATTCTACTGAGCTGGTGCTGTTATCCAAAGCTCAGTTGAACCATTACCCCTCTTGTACAACTATATTGTATCTGAAGCATTCCAGTAAACGTTAACAGAATATAAACATATTGAGTGCTGTCTTATTACCCAAAGGTGTTGCAAGGATGTCTGAACCCAGAGTGTCAGGTGGGCTGGAATGTTCACAGGGTCATGGCAATGCAGATAAGCAGGTAAATCCAAGCAGTCCCCAAAGGGGCCGTACTACATAAGTCATGTGATTATTGGCGAGAACTGGCAGCAGACCCCGGAACCAGTGCTTTTTTTCTCTGATTCCGGGATAATTTAAAAAGGGGTTATTCAGATGTTTTCCCGATGTCAGGAAGAGCTTTAATTCCAAGACATTGGAAATCCCCAATAACACCAACAATACGGGAATGGGTACTAGAGATGAATCTCATAATGAGGATGGAAGCACTACTAGCTATAGCAAATAATAATGACCGAAAGTTTAGGGAAGTTTGGGCCCCATGGAAAGAGTTTTCTGAATCTTCTCAGCTGTTATCTTTCTTGTGTTTGTCGGAATAATATAATTATTATTTTGGGGTGCTTTTATGTTTTTTTCATTTTTTTGTCTTTTTTTTTTGTTTGTTCTGTTTTATTTTGTCTTGTCCTGTTTATTATTATTACATACAAACTAGCATTGATAGCGAATACTCTAGTATAAATGGAGTGTATATAAATAATTACATTTTATGTGATCTTGCGCATAAACGTCAATATCAATAACTAGCTAAGAGGAAGTGCTAATAAAAATGGTGATGAAAAATATAAAAAAAAAAAAAAAATGTATAAAACAAGCCACTTGTATATGGGAAAACACAGGCTGATATAAAACTTCACACCGATGACGAACTAATATAACAAAGTGCTTCAATGTGCAGAGAATATTCAATAAAAAGCACAAGTGTTCAAAAAATGTTCAAAGAAATGCGCAGTTTGCAACAAGTGTATCAAATAAGATACCAAAGTTCAAAATAAAGTTCCAATATGCAAAAAGTTCAGGAATCTTCACCATCAGATAGACAAAAACATATTTTGTTGAATGTGATTCAAATGGTAACAACACCCCTTCAATGTGCTCTCAATGCTCTTACCTCGAATGCCTTAGTCCATTACTAGGACGAACACCTCGATAAAGGGACCCAGACTCAGTCAGGATAGGGGATGGGTACTTGATGGAAAAGGCATCGGTCACCTCCAACCCGGTATCCAGATCCACATGGAAAGATATAGCCTCCAATAGTGTATTGCCACAAAAACCCAGTTTATTAAAAAATTAAAAATGTGCTTACATCAAAAAGATGGAGGATAAGCCAAAGACCAAAAACGGTGGTTTTCTGCCACCGCATACTTCACTTCCAGTCCACGGTAACAACTTCCGGTTTGCAGTAAACTTCCGGTTCGCGGTAAACGACTTCCGGTTGCGTTACTGTGTCCTACACGTTACGTCACACCCTCGTGACTTCCTCAGGGAACTGGATTGGATAAAAGAGCCATCCATTTATATCAATTAGGCACGATGTGACAAAACCGCCATTTTGTTGAAGACCAAAGGTTTGATTAGCAACTACCTAAAACGGCCATTTCCTTTCTTTACATTAATAAAAAATAGATGCAAAACATCTATTAAGAACATCTATTAAAAACAATGGGAATTTAATAAAAATGAAATTAAAATAAAATAAAAATGGGTCACTTGGATATCAGGATATAGATATTCCAAGTAAAAAAAGAAAAAAAAAACTGTAGATCTCTTGCATCAGATAGACATTCCAGATACTGCCATCTTGTGGAAATTCGGAGGAATTAGTTCTTCAACATACAGAGAAAATTGAGTACTGTCCGTGATACTTTTTTTTATTTGCACTAACATACAATTTTTCAGGATAAGGTTTCAGGGTATGTCCCCTTCTTCAAGGTCCAAGCAGTACTGATTCACAAATTTTTAAGCAGCATGTTAACCACTTAAGGACCGCCTAACGCCGATTTACGTCGGCAAGGCGGCACGGGCAGGCAAAATCACGTACATGTACGTGATTTGCCTCTCGCGGGTGGGGGGTCCGATCGGACCCCCCCCCGGTGCCCGAAGCGGTCCCGTTCTGTTCCCCGGCGATCCGAGATGAGGGGGAGGCCATCCGTTCGTGGCCCCCCCCTCGCGATCGCCGCCGGCCAATGGGAACACTCCTTTGCTGCTGTATGCTAAACAGCAGCAAAGGAAATGATGTCATCTCCCCTCGGCTCGGTATTTTCCGTTCCAGCGCCGAGGGGAGAAGACATCAATGTGAGTGCACAACACACACACACACAGTAGAACATGCCAGGCATACAAAACACCCCGATCCCCCCCCCGATCGCCCCCCGATCCCCCCCCAATCACCCCCCCCCCCCCTGTCACAAACTGACACCAGCAGGTTTTTTTTTTTTTTTTTTTTTTTTTTTTCTGATTACTGCATAGTGTCAGTTTGTGACAGTTACAGTGTTGGGACAGTGAGTATTACCCCCCTTTAGGTCTAGGGTACCCCCCTAACCCCCCCTAATAAAGTTTTAACCCCTTGATCACCCCCTGTCACCAGTGTTGCTAAGCGATCATTTTTCTGATCGCTGTATTAGTGTCGCTGGTGACGCTAGTTAGTGAGGTAAATATTTAGGTTCGCCGTCAGCGTTTTATAGTGACAGGGACCCCCATATACTACCTAATAAATGTTTTAACCCCTTGATTGCCCCCTAGTTAACCCTTTCACCACTGATCACCGTATAACCGTTACGGGTGACGCAGGTTAGTTCGTTTATTTTTTATAGTGTCAGGGCACCCGCCGTTTATTACCTAATAAAGGTTTAGCCCCCTGATCGCCCGGCGGTGATATGCGTCGCCCCAGGCAGCGTCAGATTAGCGCCAGTACCGCTAACACCCACGCACGCAGCATGCGCCTCCCTTAGTGGTATAGTATCTGATCGGATCAATATCTGATCTGATCAGATCTATACTAGCGTCCCCAGCAGTTTAGGGTTCCCAAAAACACAGTGTTAGCGGGATCAGCCCAGATACCCGCTAGCACCTGCGTTTTGCCCCTCCGCCCAGCCCACCCAAGTGCAGTATCGATCGATCACTGTCACTTACAAAACACTAAACGCATAACTGCAGCGTTCACAGAGTCAGGCCTGATCCCTGCGATCGCTAACAGTTTTTTTGGTAGCATTTTGGTGAACTGGCAAGCAAGCACCAGGCAGCGTCAGGTTAGCGCCAGTACCGCTAACACCCACGCACGCACCGTACACCTCCCTTAGTGGTATAGTATCTGATCGGATCAATATCTGATCCGATCAGATCTATACTAGCGTCCCCAGCAGTTTAGGGTTCCCAAAAACGCAGTGTTAGCGGGATCAGCCCAGATACCTGCTAGCACCTGCGTTGTGCCCCTCCGCCCGGCCCAGCCCAGCCCACCCAAGTGCAGTATCGATCGATCACTGACACTTACAAGGCACTAAACGCATAACTGCAGCGTTCGCAGAGTCAGGCCTGATCCCTGCGATCGCTAACAGTTTTTTTGGAAGCTTTTTATTGAACTGGCAAGCACCAGCGGCCTAGTACACCCCGGTCGTAGTCAAACCAGCACTGCAGTAACACTTGGTGACGTGGCGAGTCCCATAAATGCAGTTCAAGCTGGTGAGGTGACAAGCACAAGTAGTGTCCCGCTGCCACCAAAAAGACAAACACAGGCCCGTCGTGCCCATAGTGCCCTTCCTGCTGCATTCGCCAATCCTAATTGGGAACCCACCACTTCTGCAGCGCCCGTACTTCCCCCATTCACATCCCCCAACGAAATGCAGTCGGCTGCATGAGAGGCATTTTTATGTGCTCCCGAGTACCCCTACCCAACGAACCCCCCCCAAAAAGATGTTGTGTCTGCAGCAAACGCGGATATAGGCGTGACACCCGCTATTATTGTCCCTTCTGTCCTGACAATCCTGGTCTTTGCATTGGTGAATGTTTTGAACGCTACCATACACTAGTTGAGTATTAGCGTAGGGTACAGCATTGCACAGACTAGGCACACTTTCACAGGGTCTCCCAAGATGCCATCGCATTTTGAGAGACCCGAACCTGGAACCGGTTACAGTTATAAAAGTTAGTTACAAAAAAAGTGTAAAAAAAAAAAAAAATATATATAAAATAAAAAAAAAATAGTTGTCGTTTTATTGTTCTCTCTCTCTATTCTCTCTCTCTATTGTTCTGCTCTTTTTTTACTGTATTCTATTCTGCAGTGTTTTATTGTTATTGTTATTGTTATTATGTTTTATCATGTTTGTTTTTCAGGTATGTAATTATTTATACTTTATTGTTTACTGTGCTTTATTGTTAACCATTTTTTTGTCTTCAGGTACGCCATTCACAACTTTGAGTGGTTATACCAGAATGATGCCTGCAGGTTTAGGTATCATCTTGGTATCATTCTTTTCAGCCAGCGGTCGGCTTTCATGTAAAAGCAATCCTAGCGGCTAATTAGCCTCTAGACTGCCTTTACAACCCGTGGGAGGGAATGCCCCCCCCCCCCCACCGTCTTCCGTGTTTTTCTCTGGCTCTCCTGTCTCAACAGGGAACCTGAGAATGCAGCCGGTGATTCAGCCAGCTGACCATAGAGCTGATCAGAGACAAGAGTGGCTCCAAACATCTCTATGGCCTAAGAAACCGGAAGCTACGAGCATTTTATGACTTAGATTTCGCCGGATGTAAATAGCGCCATTGGGAAATTGGGGAAGCATTTTATCACACCGATCTTGGTGTGGTCAGATGCTTTGAGGGCAGAGGAGAGATCTAGGGTCTAATAGACCCCAATTTTTTCAAAAAAGAGTACCTGTCACTACCTATTGCTATCATAGGGGATATTTACATTCCCCGAGATAACAATAAAAATGATTTAAAAAAAAAAAAATGAAAGGAACAGTTTAAAAATAAGATAAAAAAGCAAAAAAATAATAAAGAAAAAAAAAAAAAAAAAAAAAAAGCACCCCTGTCGCCCCCTGCTCTTGCGCTAAGGCGAACGCAAGCGGCGGTCTGTCGTCAAACGTAAACAGCAATTGCACCATGCATGTGAGGTATCGCCGCGAAGGTCAGATCGAGGGCAGTAATTTTTGCAGTAGACCTCCTCTGTAGATCTAAAGTGGTAACCTGTAAAGGCTTTTAAAGGCTTTTAAAAATGTATTTATTTTGTTGCCACTGCACGTTTGTGCGCAATTGTAAAGCATGTCATGTTTGGTATCCATGTACTCGGTCTAAGATCATCTTTTTTATTTCATCAAACATTTGGGCAATATAGTGTGTTTTAGTGCATTAAAATTTAAAAAAGTGTGTTTTTTCCCCAAAAAATGCGTTTGAAAAATCGCTGCGCAAATACTGTGTGAAAAAAAAAAATGAAACACCCACCATTTTAATCTGTAGGGCATTTGCTTTAAAAAAATATATAATGTTTGGGGGTTCAAAGTAATTTTCTTGCAAAAAAAAAAAAACTTTTTCATGTAAAAAATAAGTGTCAGAAAGGGCTTTGTCTTCAAGTGGTTAGAAGAGTGGGTGATGTGTGACATAAGCTTCTAAATGTTGTGCATAAAATGCCAGGACAGTTCAAAACCCCCCCAAATGACCCCATTTTGGAAAGTAGACACCCCAAGCTATTTGCTGAGAGGCATGTCGAGTCCATGGAATATTTTATATTGCGACACAAGTTGCGGGAAAGAGACAAATTTTTTTTTTTTTTTTTTTTTTTTTTGCACAAAGTTGTCACTAAATGATATATTGCTCAAACATGCCATGGGAATATGTGAAATTACACCCCAAAATACATTCTGCTGCTTCTCCTGAGTACGGGGATACCATATGTGTGAGACTTTTTGGGAGCCTAGCCGTGTACGGGACCCCGAAAACCAAGCACCGCCTTCAGGCTTTCTAAGGGGCGTGAATTTTTGATTTCACTCTTCACTGCCTATCACAGTTTCGGAGGCCATGGAATGCCCAGGTGGCACAAAACCCCCCCAAATGACCCCATTTTGGAAAGTAGACACCCCAAGCTATTTGCTGAGAGGTATAGTGAGTATTTTGCAGACCTCACTTTTTGTCACAAAGTTTTGAAATTTGAAAAAAGAAAAAAAAAAAAAGTTTTTTCTTGTCTTTCTTCATTTTCAAAAACAAATGAGAGCTGCAAAATACTCACCATGCCTCTCAGCAAATAGCTTGGGGTGTCTACTTTCCAAAATGGGGTCATTTGGGGGGGGTTTGTGCCACCTGGGCATTCCATGGCCTCCGAAACGGTGTTAGGCAGTGAAGAGTAAAATCAAAAATTCACGCCCTTAAAAACGCTGAAGGCGGTGATTGGTTTTCGGGGCCCCGTACGCGGCTAGGCTCCCAAAAAGTCCCACACATGTGGTATCCCCATACTCAGGAGAAGCAGCTAAATGTATTTTGGGGTGCAATTCCACATAGGCCCATGGCCTGTGTGAGCAATATATCATTTAGTGACAACTTTGTGCAAAAAAAAAAAAAAAAAAAAAAAAAGTGTCACTTTCCCGCAACTTGTGTCAAAATATAAAATATTCCATGGACTCAATATGCCTCTCAGCAAATAGCTTGGGGTGTCTACTTTCCAAAATGGGGTCATTTGGGGGGGGGTTGTGCCACCTGGGCATTCCATGGCCTCCGAAACTGTGATAGGCAGTGAAGAGTGAAATCAAAAAGTTACACCCTTAGAAATCCTGAAGGCGGTGATTGGTTTTCGGGGTCCCATACGCGGCTAGGCTCCCAAAAAGTCCCACACATGTGGTATCCCCGTACTCAGGAGAAGTAGCTGAATATATTTTGGGGTGCAATTCCACATAGGCCCATGGCCTGTGTGAGCAATATATCATTTAGTGACAACTTTTTGTAAATATTTTTTTTTTTTTTTTTTTGTCATTATTCAATCACTTGGGACAAAAAAAATAAATATTCAATGGGTTCAACATGCCTATCAGCAATTTCCTTGGGGTGTCTACTTTCCAAAATGGGGTCATTTGGGGGGGTTTTGTACTGCCCTGCCATTTTAGCACCTCAAGAAATGACATAGGCAGTCATAAACTAAAAGCTGTGTAAATTCCAGAAAATGTACCCTAGTTTGTAGACGCTATAACTTTTGCGCAAACCAATAAATATACGCTTATTGACATTTTTTTTACCAAAGACATGTGGCCGAATACATTTTGGCCTAAATGTATGACTAAAATTGAGTTTATTGGATTTTTTTTATAACAAAAAGTAGAAAATATCATTTTTTTTCAAAATTTTCGGTCTTTTTCCGTTTATAGCGCAAAAAATAAAAACTGCAGAAGTGATCAAATACCATCAAAAGAAAGCTCTATTTGTGGGAAGAAAAGGACGCAAATTTCGTTTGGGTACAGCATTGCATAACCGCGCAATTAGCAGTTAAAGCGACGCAGTGCCAAATTGGAAAAAGACCTCTGGTCCTTAGGCAGCATAATGGTCCGGGGCTCAAGTGGTTAAAGAAGAAGAAGAAAAAAAAAAGAGAAAACCAAACACATACAAATCAATGGTAATAAAGATAGCAGCAGAGTTAGTGAGATAAGACAGAGGGAGAGCTATAGAATGCAGGGGGGGATACTAGTCACAGAGGGGTCGTAAAACTTTAGCATAATGTGTAAGGAAACCAATATCTAAATTCAGGCCTTATTTTTCGTGTCAAAAAAGAAGTATCATTCTTAGTTCAAACGTTTTCCTTTCCTGTTTGAACTAAGAATGATACTGGAGAAAAGGAAAGAGAAAGAAGAAAAAGGGTTGAAAGGTAGAGGTATGGTCCACAAGGTTGTCCCGCTCGTCAGTTTATTATTCTTTTTAGTTCTCTTTGAAGCCTTAGAATGGGTGTCTCTGTAAGTCATTTAATCTGTTACCATGGCAACAGGACAGAGTCATTGAAGTTTGACAGGAACTGTTGTTTTATCCAAGGATGCCAAAGTTTTTCAAATTTTGGAATTTGATTTTGATCGATGGCTACCATCTTAGCATGGGACATTGTATTATTCATTCTGTGAATTGTTTCTGCTAGTACCAATGTAGGAGATTTCCATGCCTTGGCCACTGTTTGTTTTGCAGCCGTTATTAGTTGGATCATAAGTTTGAATTGAGAGAGTGTTAACCATTCCGGTTTTAGATTAAGTGAAGTTAAATATGGATTTGGTTGTATTATTTTTTTAAATATTTTAGATGCAATCACGAAGACTTCCTTCCAGAAGGTTTGGATTACTTGGCACGTCCACCATATGTGTAAATATGTGCCTATTTCTGGGCATCCTCGAAAACAAAGAGTTGAGGTATTAGGTGAATATTTTGCCACTCTAGCGGGTACAAGGTACCAGCGAGTTAGGACTTTATAATTTGTCTCCAGTGCTAAGATGTTGGGTGAAGATGACTTAGATGTGAGCCATATGTTAGACCAGTCCGTGTCTTCTAAAGTTCGTCCCAGGTCCTCCTCCCACCTCTGAACGTAAGAGGGTCTATTAAGATTTGCTACTCCATATAATTGATTATAAAGTGATGAAATTGTACCTTTAGCAAATGGATCTTTTGTACAGATTGATTCAAAAATGGATAATTGGGATAATGATGTATCCCCCTTTAGGAATGGTGTATAGAAATTTTTGATTTGGAGATATCTAAATATCTCAGAGTTTGGTAGATCATATTTTTCTCTAAGCGATGGGAATGAAAGGAATGATTTAGATGCTATGAAGTCATTTAGTGTCTGAATGCCTGATGTTGTCCAAGCTTTAAAAGAATTCAGGTAGATCCATGCCGGATAAAAGGCCGGATTTCTGATAAAAGAAAGGAGAGGATTGTGTGGAGATTGTAACTGATATTTGGTTTTTAGTTTATCCCAGAGAGATAAGAAGTGTTTAGTTATGGGATTATGAATTTTAAAGCGGTCTTTAGGATCAAGCCATAATAAATTTGATATTAATAGAGGGTCATTTTCTGAAGCCTCTATAAATACCCATAATGGGATTTCCTGTTTTGCATGGTATTTGGACAGACTGGCCAAATGTGCTGCTCTGTAGTAGTTAGTAAAATTAGGGTATCCCAGGCCTCCTTTATTTTTGGGAAGATGTAGTGTGTGTATAGGTATAGGTATATAGGTAGAAGAGCCCCATATAAACGAAGTTGCTCTTTTTTGTACTATTCTCAAAAAATAGGAAGGAATTGGAATAGGGAGGACTCTGAATAGATAAAGCAATTTGGGTAGAATAGTCATTTTGATTGCATTAATCTTCCCTATCCAGGATAAAGGAAGTTGCGACCATTGTTTTATTAGATTTGTGATCTGTCTTAATACAGGAGGATAATTGGTTGAGAATAAGTCAGAATGAGATGCTGTTAAATGAATTCCAAGATATGGGATTGATTTTTCTGCCCATGTGAATGGGAGTGCAACCCTAGCCGGGATCAATTCCATGTTTGTGAGTGAAATATTAAGCACTAGGCATTTCTTAGGATTAATCATAAGGCCGGATAGGGCTGCAAATCCATCAAGAGCTGGTATTAAGTTAGGACCAGAGACCTGTGGTGATGATAGAAAAAGTAATATATCGTCTGCAAATATACATAATTTGTGTGTAATACCTCCTACTTCAATGCCAGTTATAGTTTGGTTTGTTCTGATGTATTGGGCCATGGGTTCGAGTATAAGGGCAAATAATAAGGGAGATAATGGGCAACCCTGTCGGGTACCTCTTTCGATATTAAAGGCTTCAGATTTGTATCCAGCATATTTTATATAGGCTTTGGGTTTATTATATAATGCTTTGATCCATGTTAAAAAGTGGGGTCCAAAACCCCATTTTTGTAATGAATATTGCATATATTGCCAGGATACTGTGTCAAATGCCCTCTTAATATCGAGAGATAGAAAACATAAAGGGATTTTCCGTTTTTTAGCAATATGTGCCAATAACACTGCCCTGCGTATATTATCGCCTGCCTGTCTATTTGGCACGAAGCCTACTTGATCTCTATGTATTAATTTTCCTATAATGCTATTGAGGCGTTTTGCTATTATTTTTGCTAATAATTTAATATCGAGGTTTAACAGAGAGATAGGCCGATAATTCACACAGGAAGTATCATCAGAAAGGGGTTTTGGGATCATACAAACAATTGCCATTAGTGTTTCTTGCCGAAAAGAATGTCCATCTAGAAGTTTGTTAAAAGTTTCAGTGAGAATGGGAGAGAGTATTTCTGAGAATGTTTTATAGTATAAAGCCGAGTAGCCGTCTGGGCCTGGTCTTTTGTTAAGTTTTAGGTCTTTTATGGCGTTAGCAACTTCATCTATAGTTATAGGCTCATCCAAACTGCTTTTTTGATTCTGAGATAACTCAGGTAAGGTTATTTTTGAGAAGAAGGATTCAGCTTCTGTAGGATTAAATTCATTGTTTGTCTTGTATAAAGTTGCGAGATGTGAGTGAAATTTATGGACTATTTTAACTGGATTACAAGTGTAAACATTTTTTGATAATTTCAAATGTATTGGTTTGAAAGATTTGTTAGTTGAATTTAATGCCCGAGCCAAATATGTACCTGGTTTGTTTGTATTCATGTAGAAATTGTGTTTGGAGCGTTTGAGGGATTTATCAACTGACTCAGTGAGAAATAGATCGTATTCCAATCTAGATTTTTCCAGATGAGATTTTGTACTCTGAGATGGATTATCTTGAAATGATATGTAGGCTGCATTAAAATTGAGTTCTAGTTTTTTTGCTAGATTTTTGCGTTCCCGTTTAAATAGTGCCTTTTGTCTTTGTATTGTACCACGCAAGACAGGCTTATGAGCTTCCCACAGTGTTATTGGGGAGATGTCTGTTGTATTATTAATTGATATGTATTCCTTTAAAGCTTGTTCAATGGCCATCTGATGTAGTGGGGGTTTGAGCATTATGTCCGGTAAGTACCACGTTGGGTCATGCGCTTTTGGTATGGCTGAGGCTATAGTAGTGTATACTGCATTATGGTCAGACCACGGAATCGGAATTATATCTGATGCAATAATTTCTGGTATCATTCCTATTGTTAGAAAAATATGATCTATTCTGGTGAAGGTTTGATGAGGGTGCGAGAAATAAGTGAATTTCTTTTTCATTGGGTTACTTTCTCTCCATGAATCTACCAGATTGTATTTGGAAAGAAGTTGAGAAAAAGGTAATCTAGAGGTTATTTTGGATGGTGTAAAAGGTGATTTATCTAGAAATGGGATGAGGACCTGGTTCGAATCCCCACACATTATCACTGTTCCTATTTTGTGTGTATTAATCACTTGTAATATATGTGAGAGGAATGGTGTAGGTTGTTTGTTAGGAGCGTAGTAGGAAATCACCGCGATTGCTGTATCCATTATATAACCCATGAGTATCAGGTATCTACCTTCTGGGTCTTTAATTTCTGATGATAAGGTGAATGGTGTGGATCGGTGAAATGCAATTAGAGTTCCCCTTTGCTTGGTACAGGCAGAAGCCGTGTAAATTTGTTGATAAAAAGGAGAAATATATTTTGGAGTAGAATCTTTGGTGAAGTGTGTTTCTTGGAGGCATACTATGTGAGCCTTCTTGTTATGGAAAGTACGGAAGGCTTTGGTCCTTTTTTGAGGGACATTTATTCCCTGAACATTCAGGGAAAGTATATTCAGTGGTGCCATGGCAATAGATCAAATAGTTTTGACTTACTTTTTGTTATGCAGAGCTGACTGCGCAGATCAACCTGTGTAGACTGAAGAGATGAATAGATAGAAAAGAAACCAGTGAATTCTGGAGTAAAGAGTAAACAAAAAACATATGAGATTAGATGATACATTGTATAAATTATTTTTTGCAAGTAATCACAATTTACCCGTGAAAGAGAATAAATATCTCTCTCAGGGGAATAAGTGCCTTCGTCACACTCCCACATAATATGGTTGGGAGAATGAGGAGGGCTAATGGGGGTACACGGATCTTCCGCTTACAGGAGAGAAGTGCTATGTCAAAAGACATCAAAATGATGTTTCATTAATTGGAGTGCAGAATATAGTTTTTGTTGAAATTATTTATTCCAGGGTGGTTGTATATGGTTAGTCTTGCCCTAGGCTAAATAATTCAGTTAGAAAGGTACTGTTAATAACTTTGGTATTGATGAAGATAGTTTGAATTATTTTGGGATTTTAACCCTTTTAGAGTAAACAATTACATATTTTATTCATATGTAACTGTTTAGATATGTTAACTCATAAAATTGAGGTTGTATTGCTTCAGATTAGAATAAACAAAAACATAATTCTAGGAACTAGTTAGGTAATAATATATTTGTTTTAAGAAAAGAAAGAAAAAGCTTCCATTACTTCTGGATTATTGAACATATTTGTCCTAAAAAGTAATAAATCTATTGTTATTACCTGATAATATATAACTGAACAAGAATTTCCTTATTTCACTTATATATTCTAAGGCTATATGAATCAGAAGTAATAAGAAATATAACTGGAATGTAACATGATCCCACACAGTGTGTGACTATCAGAATGCAGTTACATTCAGTTATAAATATAGGTTTTTTTTATAGAGAACCATCTCTTAGTATAATAAATGAAGAGATATCAGGAATTAGGATGTCAGTCCATTGAATCTTCTTGGTCCATGGATGATGTGGCATAACGGCCTCTTTTGTGAGAATGATGATTCCCATTTTGTTCTTAAATTTTCTGGGTGCTGCCTGAAGGTGAAGATGACGCCATTCTTCTGCGTGTGGGAGTGTTGCTGCTTGTGGGTTCTGTCAGATTTAATTTTAAAAGGGTTTGTTGTAGTTCATCTGCTGATCTGCTTCTGTAAATTGTACCTTGGTATTTAAATCTGACTGAGAAGGGGAAGCCCCGTTGATACATAATGTTGTGGCGTTGCAGTTCCATTAGTTGGGGTTTCATGGATCGTCTTTTAGTAATAGTAAGTTGGGATAGGTCAGCAAAAATTTGATAATTATGTCCTTGAAAATTAAGTTCCTTTTTTTCTCTTGCAGCAATTAGTATTTGTTCTTTCGTTCTGTAATAATGAAATTTTGTGATTATATCACGTGGGGGTCCATCTTTCTTTTTGGCTGTGAGGGCTCTGTGTACTCTGTCCAGTTCTAAACGTTCAATAGGGATATCTGGCTTTAGTTCTTGTAATAGAGCAGTAATAGTAGATTGCAGGTCTGTCACAGTTTCAGGTATTCCCCTTATGCGCAAGTTTGAACGTCTGGCTCTATTTTCGTAATCTTCGAGCTTAGTTTGAAGTATTAAATTCTCTTTTTTTAATTGTTCCAATTCTGTTATATTTTCTTGGGTTGTAATTTCAATTTCATCCATTTTTATTTCTAAGGCTGCGGTGCGGTTTCCCAGCTCTCTTATTTCTTTGGTTAGGCTTTTTGTTATTTGGTCTGAGGTTTGTTTTAAAGCCTTATGAAGCATTTTTTCAAATTGTAATAATATTACTGGGGATACTGAGGAGGCTTGTGGAGAAGTTTGTGAGAGGATTTGTTCTGTATCTGACTCAAATGGAGAGTCTTGCTGTGACATTTTCTGTCTGTGAGAGCGCCCTGATGCTGTATCTTGTGAGGTGACTGGAGCTGCTTCAGCTGCAGTGAGTGCCTGTGAGCTCTTTGTGAGGTGATTTTTATTTCTGCCACGGTTTCCTCCCAGTACCATATTTCCTGCCCAAACTTTCACAGTTTGTTCCCTGGGGCAAAAAGGTTCAAATGGATACCTTTTGAGCCTGCAGGCTCCGCTTTGTCCTTCTCTTCTCTCCTCAGCGGTGTGGAGCTCTAACAATGCAAGTCTGCTCCGCTAGGCTCCGCCTCCTGCCCCCCCTCTCTTTTTTTTTTTTTCTTCTTCTTTAACATGCTGCTTAAAAATTTGTGAATCAGTACTGCTTGGACCTTGAAGAAGGGGACATACCCCGAAGGCTTGTCCTGAAAAATTGTATGTTAGTGCAAATAAAAAAAGTATCACGGACAGTACTCAATTTTCTCTGTCACAATTGCACTAATACGGCTACAATCAAATCAACATACAGAGAAAGAATTTACTGATTGGATTCATGCCATCTTGTGGACATTGAAAGGAATGACTTCAGAAAATATATATATACTCTAACGGATAAAATAAATTGTATTCCAGGCATGCTGTTGCCAATTGCTCACAGTAGCTGGCAGAGGAAATCTTCCCCTGCTGCTGTGACAGAAGACATTATCCAACCCTCACCAATTCACTGTGTGTGCTTAAGCAATATATCACCACAGCAGTATCCCTGAAGAAGGGGAGTAAGTCATGCTTTCCAAGTATGCTAAGCATTCTAAAAAGTACCAGATATGGCTTTTCTAGGTAAATGGAGTAACATTAGAAATAATAAGGGTAGTTTAAACAAGTTATACAGGTAGGCCCTTACACACAAAGTTATTGGCAAGTTTTGTTCATGAACAACATCACAGCTAAGCAAAACTTGACTAGTGTCTGGTCAGCTGCTTGCAATAACTGTGAGTTTATTAAAGAGCTGTCTGAATTGTTCCTAGTGGCATCTATGGTTCAAATCTGGGTCAGGAGGGGGTCTTAATTCTATGGTGGGCTTTTCTTTAAGTTATGTGATAGATACGTTCATGTCTCTTCACACTTTTGTGGGCTTACCACATTGCATGGGTAGGATACAGAGGTATTGTTAAGTTATAAGTATTCTTTGAGTTTAGATATTAAAGTCTGGACCCATGTTTGGGACCCATGTGGGGTCATGGTAACAAGATGGTAATCTGCCAAAATCAATGGCTCAATGGAAGTCCTTTCTAGTATCAGTATCAGTTCAAAATCGAAAAAGGTAGTAAAACTATAGAATAATTTTTTGTGGAGAGCCAAATAGAAAGTCTCTTTCCCTGGAATTGAGTGTATTCCGTGAGCCATAAAAAGAAGGGGAATTAAGTGATATTTTTTTACAAAATTTGCTCAAGGGGTCTATGTAGAATAATGGAAGTGCTTGTGTCTAAGTAAGGTTGAGGGGAAGGTTGAGATCTCCACCCTTTATGAAGACACAAAAAGAAAATATTTGTAGTTTTTCACACATCAAGAACATGTCTGAGGTGACTGGTTTACTGTCAATCTTACTTTTCAAGAAGGAGTAGCATTCATCTGGAGGTTAAGACATTGCTGTTTCTTACTGGATGGGGAGAGCTTAATGTTTTTAGGCAGTGAATGCACCAGATGTCCTGACCCTCGAGAAAAAAGTATAAGGTTTGGAGGGGGGGGGGGCATCAAAAAAGCAAACGTAGATTGGACTGTGTGGTGTCAGGAGGCATTGTGATGTTTGGGGGGGGGTCTAGCTTAGCTCCTGTAGCATGCCCTGACAGGCTAACAAGACAAATGCTCAATAACTTATCTAATGTCTGGAAAACCAGTTTCAGGGTACACAGATGGCCACTCTCAAAAGAAGGGTTTCAGTGTGCTCCCAAGTCATCTTTTGGAGAGGGGTCCTGGTTGGCTCCCGTTTCTACTCTCTTTGTTAATGCACCTCTGAGTGGGGAGCATTTGGAGAGTTGGTCTCAGCCGAAGTGCATAGCAGAGGTGATTGAAAGTCATAGTACCAACTGACCAGTGTGACATGTGAGATCAAGGAGTTTTTGCAGAACCAAGGTAGGTCCTCCGGTATTCTGTATGGCCCAGGTGAGTCACCAAAAGACAAAACAGGAATCGCCATCATTACTGGATGTGTTATTCTCATAGATCGTCGAGAAGTAGATGAAGAGCTTGATGGTTGCACAGTTGGTGTAATAGCTGAGAAATCTTGGAAGTTTTGCTTTTAGTTGAAAGCTTGTAAATCACCAGATTATATTTTTAGGAGTGTCTGAATCTCTTTAGGAAAGTCGCGGTGTTCTGTGGGCCTTCTTTAACTCTATGGCAGATTCCTGCAGGAGTTCCAATAATTTGGTAAAATTCAACTATAGGGCCAAATCAATCTGGAGAGGATCTACTGTTTTAGGGACTTCTCAGATCCTCAGATATTTTCCATTGGCCATGACTGTAGAGATCTTCAAGGTTTCTTTGTTCCCCAATAAGTGGCTGCTGTAAGACTCAGAGATATGGTGCAGTTGCTGGTGTTATTAAACAGTGTAAAAACCATATATATGTTTAAGGTGTCCTTTACATCTGAAGCCTGTAATTGCCTTTTATTCTGTTTTTCACCCTAAAACAGGAAACAGAGTCCCATGGAGCCACTTTTGCATGCACGCACAGCTGTGATTGCAACTGTATATGCATACACTACCTGTGTGCACCAGCCCCGAATCTAAACTCTAGCAATTCAGGTCACAACCCTGCTCTTCATCAAGTTTGTTACTATGGCTCCTGAAGATCTAGGAGGACAGGACATGGAGAATGGGATTATGTGACATTTAGTACCAAAGAGGCTGGTCAATTTAACCTGCTCAGTGTGTGCTTCATAACCAGAAGTTTGGCGGTACTGCAGAGCGATCCGGAGCCAGTGGCAGTGAAACATCTTGGTTAAAGTGGTTGCAAACCTCATACACAAAATATGAACAAAGCATGAACAAAGCATATCCCTCTATAGTGTGTACTTGTCTCAGTTAAGAGCACTAAGCGTCCTTTCCGTCCGCTGTGTCATTCCTCTACTATCAGCATGGGTCACTTCTGACAAGTTTTCCTGACACCAAGAGAATAAAGGTGACAGGGGAGGGAGCTCCAGCACACAGACTGTGATTGACAGCCCCAACTCTGTTCCTGTGTTGAAGGTGGGTGTATCCCTGCCCTCCAATCAGCTGTCAAAGCTCTCCTCAATTATAAATTCTGGACTTTGAACAGATTTAGAGATGTGAATACAGCAAATAAACAGGTACAAACTATGTAGGAGGATTTACTTCATCTCCGTGTATCACCTGAGGATAGCCACTTCACTTGGTATATGTAAGAGTTTACAACCACTTTAAATCTTGGGTTAAATGTTAAAGAAAAAACTGAGACCTCCATATTAGTAACTCCGTCATGCTTTGAAAGAAGGAGGGTTGGGTGCTGGGACAGCAAACCAGCCCTGTAAAAACCATTTGCCACTATGAAAACACTAAGTGCAAAACATGAGAATATAAGTTGTGCTGTGAATGATTATGATATGCATATGGTGCAAAAAAAGAGGAAAGGTTTGAGTAAAGAAAAAAAAAAAAATTACTATAATTGATGCGATTTGGTGGCTATTACTGACAATGGCACCATACGAATCGGTGTGTGATGCCGCACCGATTCCCAAAAGTAGTGTCTGTACTACTTTTGGTGACTTCGGGTGCGATTTTCATAGACATCTGTGCAGGAACCCGCATAGATGTCTCTGAAATGGCCCCCGAAGTCGGACTGACATGAGGGTATGAAATTGTACAAGTTCAGCTGAACTCACCTGGGATTTCAATCCCGCAGTAGTGTGAACCTAGGCTAAAAAGGTCAAATACCACTAAAGTCAGGGTGTGTCTGATGTCCAGAGTCATATATTGTAAGTCAGACATACAGTACAAGCATTTGTTTAAATATAAAATAGGCTCTGATAACAGCAAAACATTCCTATTTCTTCCCCTGGTTGTTGGTCTGGAGAGATGGCCGGTGAAGAGGCCTCTTCCTTGGACAAATCTGAGGTCTTCTATGCTTGCGAATAGAAGAGGCTTGGGATGTGAGGTTTGTGGCAGATATCTGGGGAATTTTCCTTATGTTTTCAATAAATTTTCATTGTTTGTGCTGAAAAATAGCCTCAGGAGCTCATTTAACATGCTACAATTCCTCATGTGTGCTGAGCCCCCTGGTACCTTTCTATTTGCTTTGAGTTATAGTTAAACAAGTTTTCATGTACACTACAAAATATACCAGTAATCATGTTTATGACTGGTCAGTAATACCTAAGAACATACTGTATAATAAAAGCAGTCAAGCAATTAACCACCAGAGATGACTAGAAATGCACCAGTGTAAATTGAATGAATCTATTTCTATAGAACGAAAATGTTTTGCCGTGCCTTACAAAATATACAGATCATTCATATCAGTAACCACCTCTATAGGAGCTCCCTGAAAGTTCCTGTCACAGCTCTACAGACACACATGCTATCAGTAATAAACCAGCAGGTTTTTACCTTTCTGTGTACTGTTGTGGGAATCCTTTGTAAACCAGCCTGTGAGATGGCCATACATACTGTAGCCTGACACTAGCAAGTCATGCGAACTTCAACCCGAATAGAGATAATTTGGACCCAAGAATGTCATGACTGTGATGGTCACATCTTCATTTAATTGTATGAAAAAAAAAAAAAAATACCCAGTGTATGACAAGCCTTATATATCATACCCAGCTCTAACACTACTATATAAAACTTTGTTTATTTAATTATTCACAAAACATGATATAAATAAAGTGGAAGAATATTCCAAATGAGGCAACTGCAGTGTCAGATATGTTTGATACATTTCCATTTTATCTAAACGTATCTATTACTCTAATTTCCTATTAAGACCTATTGGAAAATAATGAAGAAGGGGGAAGTAACCAACTCTTTACAAGTAAAAAATGCTTTTACAAAAATTGGAGCGGAAGTGAGATTAGTCTGTATAAATCTGAAGACATCTGCATCCTAAACAAACAAACAAACAAACAAAAAAAAAACACCACAACAGACTATAAGCTAAAACCATCCAATACACAGAAATTTCAGAGCTTGTAAACATTTAAATACTGCTATAAAGTCTTTTCATCTTTCCAGCCGAGGATCTATTACTTTCTACAGTAAGTGTATATGGGTGGCAGGAGACCAGAATTGGAGCCAAACCAGTTCTCTTACCTGCAGCTTATGTACCACTGAACCTCTATCACTCCCAGTGTATGCATGCCCCTTTTGTCAACTACAGAATAATAAAAAGACCTATTCAGTTGCTTTCCATTGCAAAGTGTCAATGTCAAGTGCATACCTTTGAAAGGATGCTTATAATATTCATTGAACAATAACTGCACAAATGTCCCACTTGGGTTGTACTAAGCATAATGAGTCAGAGTGGTGTGCAAAGGTCACGTTTGGCTTGGTGACACTTCTAAAAACGTGCAGATAGCATTGATGAAGTCCTGTGTCCGCTCTGCATGCACCCAGTGTCCAGCTCCTTCAATGTACTCAACGTTTGCACAAGGAAAGAGTCTTTCTATGTCTGGATAATTTTCAGAGCTGTTAACATAAAAAAAAAAAAAAAAAAATAATTTTGTTTCATTCAACCTTAGAACTTTTTCGATTAGGATATTAAGAAAAAAAAAAAAAAGAGAAATGAAACCAAAACAATGAACAGGCCCTAGAGGAACATTTCTTCACTCAGCTTGGAAAATGCACTTGTTAAAGCGAAAGTAAAGCGGTTTTACAAAAAGTGCTGACTGGCAGGCTTTTTTATGATAGGCGGTGCATGTCTGCTGTCATAAATGCATTCACCTACCTGTGAGCACTTTTTTGTTTAAGTTCACCTTTGGAACATCTTAAATGTTCCATCCATATTTAGGGTGGAAAATTTAACATGTTCCAGCTACTGTAGCTTCACCCCCACCTATCTCCCTTCCTGTGACAGCAGGCAGGGGATCTTCTCCCTGCACCTGCTGTCAAAATTGATAAAAAAAAAAAAAAAAAAAAACACAGCTGTGCGGGGCTCTACCTCCAAAGAGTTCAAGTATCATCAGCCTCTGCAGCTGACTTGCAGTTCTCAATAAACTGCAAGGACACTGGTGAGAGCTCTCTTAGTACAGATACGGGCAGACAGTGTACTGGGAGTCTGCAGGGTCCAGGCACTGCACCAGCGATCTGCTGATTGCGGGTGCAATGCCTTACATGATGCAGAAAAAAAAAATAATAAATGCACATTTGTACCTGCAAAATGTGCATTTATCATTTTTTTGTAAAAGGTGAACTTAACCTTTACAGCTCCTTGTTCTTGGCACTATTTTGTGCCAGGACTGAGAAACTTCTATACGCATGCACAGAAATGATGGCATCCCAGCCCACCCAATCATGATAGCCAAAGACTCTGAAACCCTGAAGACCATGTGAAGATGGAGGGAAGCACGGACATTGCAGGAATGGAGTGCTTTGCTTAGTAAGTCTGCCATAATGTGGGAATATGCTGTGCATACTTTCATATTAAAGAGGTTCTAAAGTCAGAAGGTTTTTCATCTTAATGCATTCTATGCATTAAGATAAAAAGCATTCCGTGTACAGCAGCCCCCCTCAATACTTACCGGAGCCCCCTATAGATCCAGGGATGTTGCAGCAGTGTCTCGGGTTCCCGGGACTTTCCTTCTAATTGGCTGAGACAGCAGTGCGGTGTCATTGGCTCCTGCTGCAATCAAAGTCAGTCAGCCAATGAAAAGAGAAAAGGGGCAGAGCAGGGTGTGCAGCGGCTCCGTGTCTGGATGGACACACACAGCACACACACACGTGCCGCCATAGCAAGCTGCTTGCTGTGAGGGCATTCAACAAAAGGGAGGGGCCAGGAGCACCGAGAAGGTTTTTTTTTTTTTTTTCGTTAAAGATAACAAACGAGACTTTACAATCACTTTAAGGCAAAATCTCCTCGGGGACCCAAAATAGATCATTTTGTTTGACTATTTACTTCTGCTTTAAGTCATCTTCCTATTACAGCCTATCAGCATTATTTAAACAAAGGACATAAGAAGCATTGTGAAGAGAAATCAGTCACCATTCTTGTTACTGAAGTCAAACTTCACAAAATGGATTCTGGTTTGTTGCTATGGGTATCACATTTGTAGTTAGCACTTATTTCCTTTTTTTTTTTTTTTCATGTGGTAAGCTATTTCTACCCATCTCTCAGCAGAGTAAAAGAAAAAAAAAAAAAAAGCACCAGATCCATTGTGACATCTTCAAAAACTTTCCCCAACAGTTAATAAATGATAAAATATTTGTTGAAATACCAGAGGGCTGAAAAAATATTCTCAATGATTCCCAATAGAAAATTGGTGATTTCCCAGGGTACTGTGGAAGACTGAAGTTCTCTGCAGGGACTGGGGGGGGGCACTGTTGGAGGCTCTACAGTAAGCTAGGGGTGACTGCAGAGGACTGGGGAGGTTGCGGTACAATGAGGGCCACTATGGGAGATGGAAGGCACTGTGGGGAGTAGGGGGATCAGCAGCTGGCTGGATGCCTGTGAGGAAGCAGGACGCGGGCCACGGCCAGGTGATTGAGAACTGCCAATTTAGATGACTCTGTCCACCCAAAAAATAAAAAGTTCTCTACAGCATGCAGATATTAAAATGAGAGCAGAGGAGGAGCTCTGTATCCCGTATTAGGAAAGATAAACGGTTACAGGAAAATGCTATTTTTAATCAGCTCTTTATTTTAGTTCAATAAAGAACAAGCTGCACCACTATTGTAGAAATGTGTTCACTGCAATGTTGATTAAAGATCTAAATTTGCATCCTTGATCCATTTTTACTGCAGGCACAAAAGGAGTTATTGTGTAATTAGATTTTGTAAAAGGGAGGCGAATGAATGTGTAAAACTGGCAAGTCGCTTACCTTATGTAAGGAGAGTTAGCCCCTCCCAGGAACAGTGTGGGCCCAGGATAAGGGTTATGGAACTCTGGGAAGTCTAACAGATCTTGCAGATGGTTTGCAATAGCCTCCAGATTCACTCTCCACTTGAAGCTCTCATTCTCTTGTACCAAGTTTGTTAGGAGAAACTGACGGACTGCTGGTTCCTGCATTTAATGCGGTACAAATTAAATCTTTCAAAATGTATAAACTCTCTACAACAGTTCTATACAATCCAGATTTTTCTTTTGGTTAAAACAAAAACATACATTTGTATACAACACAAAACTATGCCTACCTGTCAGAATAAAGCTGTAGACAGTAGCGTGGCTAGGAAACATTTAGGGGTCACGTTGAAGATGGCAGCCTTATATAACAGATGAGCTCTATATTACACTAAATTGTATAAGATACACTTGCCAATATGATTTGATTAAAGCAAAACTTATTAATGGAAGTACATTTTTTAGAACATAACTTCAGTGTACAATTTGTAATTACAGTATACACTATATTACCAAAAGTATTGGGATGAACTTTAATGGCATCCCAGTCTTAGTCCGTAGAGTTCAATATTGAGTTGGCCCACCCTTTGCAGCTATAACAGCCTCAACTGTTCAGGGAAGACTGTCCACAAGGTTTAGGAGTGTGTCTATGGGAATGTTTGACCATTCTTCCAGAAGAACATTTGTGAGGTCAGGCACTGATGAGGAATAGAAGGCCTGGCTCGCAGTCTCCACTCTATTTCACCCCAAAGGTGTTCCATCTGGTTGAGGTCAGGACTCTGTGCAGGCCAGTCAAGTTCCTCTACCCCAAACTCGTTTATCCATGTCTTTATGGAGCTTGCGTTGTGCACTGGTCCAAATCATTGAATGGAGGGGGGATTATGGGATTGTTTTTCAGGGGTTGGGCTTGGCCCCTTAGATCCAGTGAAGGGAACTCTTAGGGTGTCGGCATACCACAACATTTTGGACAATTTCATGCTCCCAACTTTGTGGGAACAGTTTGGGGATTGCCCATTCCTGTTCCAACAGGACTATGCACCAGTGCACAAAGCAAGGTCCATAAAGACATGGATGAGCGAGTTTGGGGTGGAGGAACTTGACTGGCCTGCACAGAGATAGACCTCAACCAGATAGAACACCTTTTGGGATGAATTAGAGCGGAGACTGCAAGTCCGGCCTTCTTGTCCACATCAGCACCTGACCACAGAAATGCACTTTTGGAAGAATGGCCAAACATTCCCATAGACACACTCCTAAACCTTGTGGACAGTATTCCCAGAAGAGTTGAAGCCGTCATAGCTGAGAAGATTGGGCCAACTCAATATTGAACCCTACGGACTAAGACTGGGATGCCAATAAAGTTCATGTGCGTGTAAAGGCAGGTGTCCCAATACTTTTGATATAGTGTACATGGACATGGGAACAGTCATATTTAAGCTGGCTATACAGGGCTCAAAGTTTGCCCGATTCCTGCTGGGTGAGATTCCAGCTGTGGGTGATCCTGTTGGCACCACCTGGCATGAAAAAACTCGACTGAAAATTCAAAGTAGCTGGGTGGCCTCTAATGGATGCAGTAAATGGTTGGGTATTCAGACAACTGTAGGTGCTACGGTTATTTGAAAAAAAAATAGCAGGCAGTGCAGAATCCTCTAATCCTCTATGCACAATGCTTAAAATAGATAGAGGAATCTATTGATTTTCTGTAATTCAGCCCACTGGCTGAACAGGAGAAATCTAGCCTTGTATGGCTAGCTTTACTCATAACATATTAAAGCTGTGCTTCTTTTAGCAGTGATGTACTATGATTAAAGAGTAACTCCACTTTTGTTGAGAAAAACACATTGGAGTAGTGCCGGTGTTTCTCCCTCTTCTCACAGAGCCATTGGCTGCTAATGCTGTCAATCAAATTGTGTGTGTGTGTGTGTGAGAGTGCGTGTGTGAGAGTGCGTGTGTGGGGGGGGGGGGGGGGGGGGGGAGAGCTGTGCTGTATGTCTAAGTCACACAGCTTGCTATGGGGGCACACCCAGGGAAAGAGGAGCCGAAAGTGCTTGCATGGGACCCCAGAAGAGAAAAGATGTGGTTGCAGGGATCTGTGAGTTTTTCGTTCAACCCGCATTGGAGAAAAAAAACAAAAAAAAAAAAAAAAAAAAAAAAAAAAACAGAATCTCTACCCAACTTTAGACATTCTCAAAGATGATGTATAACCATGATCTTAGGTTGCCTTCAGACCTTTGAACTCTGTTGCGGTACATTGCTGTGCACTGTGGTAAGCCAGCCCATTCATAATGAATTAGCATATGCCACGCGTTTTGGTACGCTGTGTGGGTGTGTTACCTGCTACTTTCATTGTGGATTTGAGTGCCATTCTAAATAAATGCCACTGCAATGCACAGCACAGCACAGCACAGCACTATATTAAGGTGTGGTAAAACAAGTGTTTGTACTTCTCCTGTGGATCACAGGAGTGCTGTTCGTTCTGCACTCCTGTGACCCATTTTCAGAAGCCCACTGTCAGCTGACATCACAGAGCCAGTCCAGGCTGGGGAAAGATCGCGACCATATGGTCGGGACCAGCCCAGATCCCTGGACCGGCACCCAGCTCAGCCTCTCAGCCGCTGAAAGTCTGAGCCAGCCACACGCACCCCCACCCCCTCCACAGCTCAGCACTCCAGTGAGTACGGGGAGACAGAGCAGAGAGTCGGTGACTGAAAGTCACCGTCTCTCTGTTCATGGAGAGCTGAGTGATCGGCGGTGTTTGATCGCTTGGTTCTCAGCCTTAGAGCCAATGAGGGGCAGATGCAGCCTTGGTAAGTATGATTCTGAAAAAAAAAAAAAAAAATCCTCAACTTCTCTTTTAATGCAACACACAAATCTTATTAGGTAGATTTTTTTAAATTATAAAATTCTAAAAGGTGGTAAGTATGCCATTTTAGCACGGATATGTTGTACTCTATGATATACGTAAACGTATTTTTTTCAGTTATGGAGTATATGACATTTCTTAAGCCTTCATCTAATTTTATGGTGGGGCCTAGGGGCTACATTGATTCAAAACCTGAGCTGCTCCTTGTGCCCAATGTCCCTGTCAATGAACCACCTTTTCTGTTACACTCCATAAGGCCATCACATGGCACAATATTATTTACTTTCACACTAAATAGCACTATTTGTACCACCATCAGCAGTGGGCCTGTTTTCACAAACTCTTGAAGCTTCTTTGGAACTTTTTCTAGATTCAAATTGTAATCATTTGCAGAATTTAATAGCAGACATAAAGAAGTATGGAATCACATTGCAAAACTGTGAAGGAAGTTGTAAAGTTGTAGCATTTAACTAATTTAAAGGAGGCACTTTGGAAACACTATAAAGTTTAAAGCGGAGTTCCACCTTGAAATTTTTTTTCACATTTTCCAAGTCCTTGATTAATAATGAAAAATATTTGGAGAGAAACATTTTTTTTTACTTACCAGAAGTGCCCTGTTGCTAGGTGGTGGCTCCTAATCTGCCACTTATGGCTCTGCATCACTTCCTCCCTCGCCTGTGCTCCTTGGAAATGTGAGTCATCGGGCAGGACTGTGTACAAAAATCGCGTTATTTTCCAATGGGAAATGACGCGATTTAAGGCGGATCTATCTATGTTGCCATAACAACAGGGCAGGACCTTCCTCAGTCACCACCTGTTGTTATGGAAACTTGATAAACAATCGGCGCTTCGGCCGCCGGAGCATCGCGCATGCATGATATCGAGAGGTGCATGCTGGTTACCCAGCATGCACCTCTTGATCGGTTATCTAGGAAGAGGTTGCGATTGGGCTTCATATGCCCACACTCATAATATAATATATATATATATATATATATATATATATATATATTGATTACTATCCACTAGCGAATATAATTATAGTTTCATTGTTTTATTACTGCAGTGTGAGGAGGGGATGCCTAGAAAAGAAAAGAAAAAAAAAAAAAAAAAAATGAAATTCTGTGGCTGGAACTCCGCTTTAAGGTTTAGCATATACACCCTGTTCTAAATTAATATGCAAATTCTATTTCAGTGTCACAAAGATTAAATATTTTGTTTTTCAGTTTAACTCATGGATGGCATTGTGTCTCAGGGCTCTTTTGAGCACTGAAAACAATCTCGGACAACTGTGATAATTAGATTGCCAGGTGAGCCCAATTAAAGGAAAAACTACTAAAGGAGGGTGTTTCACATTATTAAGCAGAGCACCATTTTCAAGCAATATGGGGAAGAAAAAGGATCTCTCTGCTGCTGAAAAGAGTGAAATAGTTCAATGCCTTGGACGAGGTATGAAAACATTAGATATTTCACGAAAACTTAAGCATGATCATCACACTATTAAGAGATTTGTGGCTGATTAAGAGTACAGACGGGTTTCGTGCAGATAAAGGCACATTGAGGAAGATTTCTGCCAGATCCATGCATCGGATCAAGAGAGCAGCTGCTAAAACACCATTACATAGCAGCAAACAAATATTTGAAGCTGCTGGTGCCTCTGGAGTCCCACGGACATCAAGGTGTAGAGTCCTCCAGAGTCTTGCAACTGTGCATAAACCTTCCATTTGGCCACCACTAACCAATGCTCACAAGCAGAAACGGCTGAATTGGGCAGAAAAATACATGAAGACTAATTTTCAAACAGTCCTGTTCACTGATGAGTGCCGTGCAACCCTGGATGGTCCAGATGGATGGAATAGTGAATGGTTGGTGGACGGCCACCCTGTTCCAACAAGGCTGCGATGTCAGCAAGGCGGTGGAGGAGTCATATTTTGTGTCGGAATCATGGGAAGAGAGCTGGTCGGCCCCTTTAGGGTCCCTGAAGGTGTAAAGATGACCTCTGCAAAGTATGTGGAGTTCCTGACTGACCACTTCCTTCCCTGGTACAGAAGGAAGAACTATGCTGTCCATAATAAAATCATCTTCATGCATGACAATGCACCATCTCATGCTGCAAAGAATACCTCTGCATCAATGGCTGCTATGGGGATAAAAAGGAGAGAAAGTCATGGTGTGGCCTCCATCCTCCCCTGACCTCAATCCTATTGAGAACGTTTGGAGCATCCTCAAGCAAAAGATCTATGAGGGTGGGAGGCAGTTTACATCCACACAGCAGCTCTGGGAGGCTATTCTGACATCTTGCAAACAAATTCAAGCAGAAACTGTCCAAATACTCACAAATTCAATGGATGCAAGAATTGTGAAGCTGCTATCAAATAAGGGGTCCTATGTTAAAATGTAACGTGACCTGTTAAAATGTTTAAAAAGTTAAAACGTTGTTCAAAGTTTGATTGAAATAGCTTTTGATTTCAGTAAATATGCTGCAAAACACAACCAATGACAATTTTCAGTTCATTACAGCCTATATAGTGTTTTGAAACTTACTGTGCGGAATAATTTGGAACAGTGCATTGTAAGTGCCGGTTCATACTACAGCAACTTGGGATCCGACTTATAAGACCTCAAGTTGCCCCAAGTTGCTTGACATAAGAAATTCCATTGAAGTGAATGAGAGCCGTCTTAATGTACACTACTGAAGTTGCTCCGACTTCAGAAAAGGTTCCTATACTACTTCAAGGCGACTTCTAGGCAACTTGTACCCATAGACTTCAAAGGAAGTTGTCTCCAAGTCGGATCTCCATTTTTATTGAAGCAACTTTACAGGAAAAAGAAAATAATTTACCCAGGTACTTCAAACGTTTACCAAGGCAACCCCCTCCCTCCCACAGAGCTGATTATTCTGTGATTGGCCACAGCCAAAGTCGCCTGTCCTGGAGGCAACTTGAAGTCGCATTGTAAGTTGTGCAAAGTCACGCTGAAGTCGCGTTAAAGTCGCCTCCAAATCGCCTTGCTAAGTCATGCTGTAAGTCGGGTTGCCCCTGTGTGAACCGAGCCTTAGTTTTTTATTTTGAAAAAAAAAAAAAAAATGTTATCATTAGGAGGTTTGTTCAAAAAAATTTGAATTGTACTCTTAATAGTTGATAACATGAGAATTATAATGACTGTTGTTCACATGAATTATTTAGGTAAATGAGAAAAATATAATTGGCATAATAATTTGGAACAGGGTGTATACAGTATTTTATACAGTATGTAATGCCATTGTCATTTATCCATGAGTAGAATTATGGAGAAAATAAGGAGAGAACAAACCCTACCAGTACAAAGGCACTAAGCTGCTTGTCTGCCAGTCTTCGTGCGGCTGACCTTGGCATCTTCCCTTCCAAATGTATATTCTGCATAGCTTTAATAAACTGTGGGAAACCAGACTGGGGGGTTGTGGGAGAAGGACTTATGTCAACGGATACCAAACGTTCCACCAGTTGTGTCTGAGGTATAGAAAAGAATAGAGACAATGGTTAGATAAGCATATCACTCCATAACTATCAACACATGTGTTTGTTTTATTTAACTTGTCAAGAAATCATCATGGTTTTAAAGGTTATCATTGAGGCCCCATTCACATCTGAGCATTTAGAAGCTTGAAGCCTGAAGCTACAAAACACTGGAGGGGAAAAAATCAATTATTCTCTATGGAGATGGTTCACATCTCCACTCCAAAACACCTGAAGCCAGAAGCTAAAAAACACCTGAAGCTCAAACAAGTTCTGGAACCTTTTTTTAAGGCAGATTTGGGCGTTTTTCTGCTTTTTACATTGGTGGTATACAGAAAAACACTGCGCTAACTGGTGTGAAAAAAAGAGGAAAGGGAGCAGCTACATACGGTATGACAAATACAGTGAATAATAACAAAAATGTAGCGCATAGTATATGTGTGTATAAACTAAAAATAAAAAGAGTGTAGCTCAATTGCATTTCAGTCCAGGCAATATTGGTGAATCATAGACCCAATATCCAATAATCAACACAAAGTCAATAAACCAATGAGTGGTAGGTAAGGGGGTGTAATGTCCCACTGCATGGAGATATGTGATCCAAAAAGGGAGATGATACTCCAACAGTAGACAAATGGTGTGTGGATCCGTGAAGAGAAGGCACAAAAAACAAAAAAGGACATCATAGGAAAGGTGGTATATATAGACTCTTACCAGATCCTATGGACTCCCTTGTCAGCGACAGGGAGTCTGGAAAGCAGTGTGCCACCCAGGGCGTAAGAAGGATATCCCAACGGTCGAATCCTCTCAGCTGGGACTCTGCGTAGATTTCCAGGGGTCACCAGGCAAGTCAGCGCAGTAGATGGCCAAAATATGAATCCGGAAGGTAGAATATCCCTCATGGAATTGGAGTAAGCACTCACTCCCGTTCAGATGGTATGTGGAAAGAAAAAAATATGCCTCCACATAGTGCAGATAAAAGGGGATGTTTTTTATTGCTAAAAAAAGTTACAATAAAACGTGATCACGACCAAGTAAAAAGAATAGGCAACATGGAGAAGGATAAAGGTCCGACGCGTTTTGACCTAGGGGTCTTGTACTGGGGCAAGTGCCTCATTTAGCAATAAAAAACATCCCATTTTATCAGCACTATGTGGAGGCATATCTTTTTCTTTCCACGTACCATCTGAATGGGAGTGAGTGCTTACTCCAGTTCCATGAGGGATATTCTACCTTCCAGATTCATATTTTGGCCATCTACTGCGCTGACTTGCCTGGTGACCCCTGGAAATCTACGCAGAGTCCCAGCTGAGAGGATTCGACCGTTGGGATATCCTTCTTATGCCCTGGGTGGCACACTGCTTTCCAGACTCCCTGTCGCTGACAAGGGAGTCCATAGGATCTGGTAAGAGTCTATATATATACCACCTTTCCTATGATGTCCTTTTTTGGTTGATGTGCCTTCTCTTCACGGATCCATACACCATTTGTCTACTGTTGGAGTATCATCTCCCTTTTTGGATCACATCCATATCTCCATGCAGTGGGACATTACACCCCTTACCTACCACTCATTGGTTTATTGACTTTGTGTTGATTATTGGATATTGGGTCTATGATTCACCAATATTGTCTGGACTGAAATGCAATTGAGCTACACTCTTTTTATTTTTAGTTTATACACACATATACTATGCGCTACATTTTTGTTATTTTTTTTTTACATTGGTGACCTTTTGCCCTGCACAAAATCGCGGCAAATCATGGTAAAAAAAGCCGCAAAATCGTGGTAAAAATCACGCAATTTTCTGCCTTAAAAGGCTACGCTCGTGTGTGAATGGGGTGTAACTGTTCAAAGTACACCTATGCTCAAATGTTAACTCAAAGCAGATCTTTAAATGCATAAATGCCAAGTAATGTGTAAGTGTAAGGCCTCACACAGGGCTAAAAAACAAAACAAAACAAAAAAAACAAACAAAAAAAAAAAACCACACCACTTTTACAGGTGTTTGGTGTTTGTTTTCCCCAGCCTTTAAAAGCTCCTCTTTGTAAGCCTATGAGGGAGATTTACTAAAACTGGTGCAACTGTGCATAGTAACCAATCAGCTTCTAGATTTTATTGTCAAAAGTGGTTGTAAACCCTTACATATACTGTACCCAGTGAAGTGACTGGCCTCACACACAGAGATAAAACAAATCCTCCTACATAAGTTATACCTGTTTATCTGCTGCCTTCTCTACATCCGTTCAAAGTGCTGAATTTTTAAAGCTTTTCTGAGATGCCAGAAAAAAAAAAAAAAAAAAAAAGAGAAGAAGGAGTGGAGAGCTGAAGTTACACTCTGCAGAGCTCAGCGAGGAGAGGTCCGAGAGCTGATTGGAGGGAAGAGACACACCCCTGTCCACACAGAAACAGAGCTCCCTCCTCTGTCACCTTTTTTCTCTTGGTGTCAGGAAAACTTGTCAGAAGTGATTCATGCTGATAGCAGAGGAACGAAGCAGCAGACAGAAATTACACTTAGTGCTCTTTATTGAGACAAGCACACACTATACAGGGATATGCTTTGTTCATATTTCAAGTCCGAGCTTAACAACCACTTAATTGAACAAGCTGAAGTTAGAAGAGGATTGATTCACCAGGTTTAGTAAATCTTCCCCCTAGGTGTTCATGCATACATAGTCGTTTCCAGGCATATTAAAAGAGGAGCCCTTAGACCTCATCCAAGGTTTAAAGTGATTTTAAAGCTTTCTGTTTTTTTTTTTTTCATTAACATGCACAGGATACTTACCTGCTCTGTGCAATGATTTTGCACAGAGCAGCCCCAATCCTACTCTTCTCAGGTCCCCGCTGCTCCCCCCTGCTATGGGGGCACCTCTGCATGATCTTTCCTGAGCTGAATCTATGTATCCATAAGACAGCAGCAGGAGTCAATGGCTCCTGCTACTGTATTTGAGCCAATGAGAAGGGAGAGACTGTCTGCTCTCATGCATACCACTGGATCAAGATCATGCTCAGGTTAGTATAAGGGGAGGCGAGCTGCTCTTAGAAGGTTTTTTACCTTCATGCATAGGATGGTTTGGTGTAGCATTTTCCCTCCAGAATGTAATTCAGCCCTTCTTTTCTTTAGCTCCAAATTAAAAGTAAATCTGAACCCTACCTGGATAATATTTAGTTTGCTAAAGCACTGTGTATTGAACAAGTGAAATGCGCTTTCATAAAACAGAAGTTTTCACAATTCTCCATCTCAGTCCTGAGGCTCTCTTCCAGCTATATCCTGTCTACATGTATTCATTCCAGTATCTGTTGCACATCATCGTTCTGGACCAGCTTCTTGATACTGACAACAGTGAACCATGTCCACACAATGGGGGAGATTTAATAAAAACGGAGCCCACAAACTGGTGCAGCTGTACATAGGAACCAACCAGCTTCTAGGTTTTATTGTCAAAAGCTTAACCCCCTTGCGCCTAAGGGTAAAACAAATCTAAATTCCTAAGCACAGTTTTGCAACTTTGACATTTGTTAGTAAATTCGTACATATCACCACAACTACTTTGTGCATCCAGTTGGATTGTATTGGTTTTTTCCAGGACAAATTGGGCTTTTATTTGGCAGTAAATAGTAATGGATATCTCCTGCTTTTTTTTTTTATTATCAAAGAAAAACTGTCCCAAAATAGTAAAAAATAATAATTTAAAAAAAAATGTAGCTGTATATTTCTTGGTTCTACCATAACCTTCCATCAAAGAGGAACCCAAATGAAATTCTCCTGCTCTTGACGATCACAGTGATACCACATATAAGTATGTTATTAGTTGTTTTTTTATACTCTACCTAAAAACATACTGACACTAATACTAATTAAAAAAAAAAAAAAAATACTGAACCTGACCCAAGCAAAACAATCAAACCTTGATCTAGGTTTCTTTTTTCCCCAATTTTATGATGGTGATTGATGTGGGAGGAGGAAGGAGAAGGAATGAAAGAATCTCTCTCCTTCATTCACAGAGAACGAAAACACAGGGGCGGGCTTTACAGTGACTGATTACTGTGATAGCCAATCAGAGGCTATCGGAGTGATTGTTAGTACGGCACAAAAGGGAGATAAACAAATATGCGGCCCCACGGAAAAAAGCCCAGTCTAGCGGGGCCGCATATTTGTGTTACGTCGGCATGAAGAGGTTAAATGAACAAGCTGGAAATTAGAAGCTGATTGATTACTATGCACAGCTTCACAAGATTTTGTGCGTTTTAGTAAATCTCCCAAAAATTTGTGAAAACGAATGGTGAAGCAACAATAACCTGTTAAAGCTCAAAAATGTTTAAAGTGCTCCTGTCCCCGTGTGCTTGCACGCAGAAGCGAACCCATACGCAAGTCCCGCCCACATATGAAAACGTTGTTCAAACCACACATGTGAGGTATCACCGCGAACGTTAGAGCAAGAGCAATAATTCTAGTCCTAGACCTCCTCTAACTCAAAAAATGTAAGCAGTAAAAAAAATTTTAAAGCGTCGAAAAGTACCAAAGTTTGGCGCCATTCTAAGAGCTTGTGCAATTTTGAAGCGTGACATGATAGGTATCTATTTACTCGGAGTAACGTCATCTTTCACATTATGCAAAAAAATTGGGCTAACTTTACTGTTTTTTTTTTTCTAAAGCATAAATGTTTTTTCCAAAAAAAAAAATTGCTGCGCAAATACCGTGTGAGATACTGTGTGCAACGACCGCCATTGAATTCTCTAGGGTCTCTGCTAAAAAAAAAACAAATAATGTTTGGGGGTTCTATGCAATTTTCTAGCAAATAAATGATGATTTTTACATATAGGAGAGAAATGACAGAATTGGCCTGGGTGGCAAGTGGTTAAACAGTTCTAACAGACTTATGCTTCAAAAAAAGTCAACTGCACCACGAAGACAAGTCTTCATAACACAACTAAACCACATCAGTACTCTAACACACCACATAAGTAAAAACGAAAGAAGACTCCCTTTATGTAATCTCAACTGACCAGCAATAACATTGGAAATCATAAGATTTTAAAGGGAAACTGGAATAGTTTTGGGTCAATGACACATTTTTACTTCTATTAAAAATTTTTGTTCTGTTTTTTTGTAGTTTGTAAAAAAAAAAAAAAAAAAAAAAAAAAAAAAAAAAAAAAAAGGATCTATAATCTATTTACACACATACAGCAGTACAGTACAAAGAGAGGTGGAAGAGTCACTGACTCATTCTAGTTAGAGTTCTTAAACTCTGTAAAGCTTTTTTTAGTCCCGATCATAATACATAAAAAATATTTACAAAACCATTATACAGTACATTTCTCATATACAGTCCTAAATTATATGGCAATTAAGGGTTACATAATGTACTTTTTGTACAGTTTCCCTCCCATGCAGACCCCTTTCTCCCTAGCTAGTCCTTGCTATGGGAGGTGGGTAATGCATTTATAGAATATTTGTACTAAAAGTAAGTTATCCTTCAACCTCAAACATTAAGGGCTCCTTCGTATGCGTGTTTATTATGCAGAACGGAGCAATGCTCATATAACACACCTGCAGTATTTATGATGCTTTTTTGTTGTGTTTTTATGTAGTGTTGAAAAAGCTTCAAGAATGCTTGATAAATGCCCATGTAAGTGTTGCTTTTCGAGTGGAAAGTGCTTAAAGGGGAAGTGATGTAGAGGAAATATCTACTTTGAGGAGTGTTTAGGTTGTGGTGTGATAGCAGGCATTTCTGTGAATTCTCTGCTAGATGGATTTGTATACTTTGACCTCTTTGGACACTTGGCTTGGTCCAGCTCAACTTTGCTGACATTAAATACTTTGCCACTGACAATAATGCCTCTGCTCCTGCCTGGCACTGTCAGTATTGCTAGCTGGTTGATGCTTTTGTAGAAACAAATGGTGTTACCACAGGGCTGCTCTGTACAACCAGGAAGTGACTGGAGCTGCTCTGTCCTAGTTATTTCCCAGTGCATTCTGGGATACAGGAGCCTCCACTGCCTCTCCCTCAGTCCCCAGTTAAAGTAGTTGTAAAGTCAATTTATAAATTACTTGTATCTCTACTGTTTTAGGAACATATTAAGTACACTGTGTTTTTTTTTTTTTTTTAAATGATAAAGTTAAATACCTTCTTTGCCAAGCACCACTGCTGTGTAGCCACGTGTCCTCCCTCCATTTTCCTTCCCGATCTAAGGGAGTACAGTGGGAGGAACTGAGATTACCCTCTGACATATGCAATATATGTTACTTTACAGCCACAAGAGAATAGATACAGGAAGGGAAAGAGGAGAGCGGCTCAGAGCACAGACTACGGAAAATAATGACAGGGAGAGAGGGGAGAGATGCAGATACTGAACACACAGCGGGATGATAGTGGTACGCAATATGACCACGATATCACGGATAGCAGTGGCCATGATATGTGTAGTCAGTACACATAGGGGAACACAGGAACAGGCAGGATTGACCAGGTATTGTAGGACATGTATTGGGACAAAGGACACTGCAAAAGCACTATGCTATACATCATGCTTTAACCACTTTAGGACCGCCCTACAGCAGGATATACTGCTACAGGGCAGCCCTCCTGTGCAGAATCACACACACACACACACACACACACACATGTAAACAAGGCAGAGATCCGTTCTGATAGGGGTGGGGGGGGGGGGGAAGAGTAATGGATTTTCTTTCTCTGCAAAGCAGAGAAAAAAAAAATCATCACTCCCCCTAGTAAAAGCAGCACATACAGTACACATAAACACTGTCTACGATATCCCTTTGATTGCCCTAGATATTTAACCACTATCCCAGCCAGTGTCATTAGGACCCCTTTCACACTGGGGCGGTGCCGGCGTTAGCGATAAAGCGCCGCTAGTTTTAGCTAATCGCCGCCATTACTTGTAAAAAAAAAATTAAAATAAAAAAATTTCAGTATACACACGCACACACACACCCCATTTTTTGTAGACGCTATAACTTTTGTGCAAACCAATCAATATACACTTATTGGGGTTTTATTAACCAAACATATGTAGCAGAATACATACTGGCTGAAATGTATGCAGAAATTTGATTTTTTAACATTTTGTATTAGATAGGTTTTATATCTGAAAGTAAAAAAGTGTATAGTGCAAAAAATAAAACAAGCATCGGTGATCAAATACCACCAAGAGAAAGCTCTATTTGTGGGTAAAATATTACATCATATTATTTGGGTACAGCATCGCATGACAGGGCAATTGCCAGTCAAAGTAATGCAGTGGCGTATCGCAAAAAATAGCCTGGTCATTAAGGGGGGTAAATTTTCCAGAGGTGGTTAAAGGAACAGGAACATTTATTTTTTTTTTAGGGTTACAACAGTTTTAACACTTCTCAAATGTTTCACTAAGGCCAGCCATAGTTGGAGCGATTTTCTTGGAAATTCCTCCCACGGAGCCATTGTGTTCCTCTGGGCAGGCGGCCGGCGGAAGCGTTCCCTGCCAGGAGAACATAGTGATTACTGCTTGCACCTATAAACAGCTGCTAGCAATAATCGCATGTAAATCCGTCAGGCTGGTTGTACCCAAGTTGATCGATCAATCAATCAACTTGGGTACATTCAGCCTGCCCACACATGGTTCAAATCTCAACTGTTTTCTACTGAACCGACCGAGATTTGAACCGCCTATGGCCAGCTTACCACATCATAAATGCTCTAGGTGTTGTTAAGGTGTGGTCAACAAGCCTCAATGCCTGATGAAAGCAACATGCGCTTAATTCTTAACACATTATTGCTCCTGTGTGAACAGAACTTGGTGGTGCCATTGTAATTTTCATGACAGGCACTAAAAGGCAGTTATAAGGCTTTAAAAATGCTGAAAAAATGCTGCATAAACACAGGGTATTGACACACGTGTGAACAAACCCTAAGTGCAATGTATTAATTTACTGTAAAGAAATGTGTGCAAATAAGTGCAATGTATTAATTTACTGTAAAGAAATGTGTCCAAATATCGCTCACCCCATCATATACTATACTGCAAAAGACTTGCTAAAAACAGGGAAATTTCATGTCTTTTGTCTGTGTGGCCACTAACATGTAAGAGAAAAAAAAAGAAAATACTAGAGCAAGTAAAGGAAATGACTATTTTGTTCTTGTTAGTATTGTTTCCTTTATGAAAGGTTTGTGAAACATATTTTAAATGAAGTTATTATGAATAAACACCTAAGGTAACTTACACCATGGAACTAGATGCCAACATTAGGCATAGCTGTTTGACGTAGTTTCAATGCAAAGTATGGATCAAAGTCATTGTTGAAATAAAGCAGAGTACCACTTATCACAAGTATGCAATTGTTGTAATTTATTATTACTAGCGATACCCTAGAATCTACAGTCATGAGAACAATGGCAAATCACAGCTTACTTCTTGCAGTGCCAAGGACATGGCAGTCTTGCCTCCCATGCTATGACCGATTAAGACACAGCTAGGTATGTCAAGTTGCTGCAGGAGTTGCCGTACATCAGCACTCATTGCATGGTATGTGATGATGTCACTGTGAAAACTACTACCATGATTACGGGCATCCAATGTCAATACCTGAAAGACATAATAGACATCACACTAACATAAGTACTATAAAGCATTTGCATACACGATATACAGTATGTACATATCGACATGAGGCATCTCTTACGGTTAGTACTGTTATTATTTCCCAATTCCCATCAATCAAATTTACTCATGTGCTGCAAAATAACCAAATGGAATCAAAACTCTGAATTTAATCGGTGAGTGTGGGGAAAAGAAACCTTGCGTATTACAGGCATTTATATAGCACCGATAATTTACGCAGCACTTTACATAATGTACATTCACTGCCCTCTAATGACTGCTCTTATGTAAACTTTAAAACGGTATTAAACCCAAAAGCAAACATTATATTGAAGCTTACAAATTTTTAGACAAGATTTCTGCATTTTTTTAGGCTTTCTTCTATTTTCATCCGGTTAATCAGCAAGTAAGTCTGTTGTTGTTTAAATGAACAAGCGCTCTTGCACAGATGTCAGTTTACAGTGATGAGGCAACCAATTTAACACTGATAGGGGTGCTTATAATGATCAGCTTTTATTTATGTAGAACCCTTGTCCCAAAAAGAAAAAGAAAAAAAAAAACAAAAAAAAACGTTTTTCTGTAATTCATTATAACGTGTAAGCTGGAGTTTGGCTTCAATTTGTTTGTCTTTTGTGTATGTAACTCTGCTAGTACATTAACACCCCCCCCTCCCCGACTGGTAATACTAGTGTCCAAAAGTGCCCCCCTGTGCTCCAGTGGGGGCACTCTAATAGGAGGAGTCACTGGCAGGTTTAGAAGGTGAAAACAGAGGGAAAAAACCTAGACAAGAAAAGTAATGCAGCCACCACATCTGTGCAGTGTTGTCTCAAGCGGCCTTATCAGGCCTGCACAGGTTACCTACAGGACAACTATCCCTATGTTATGGAGATGAGGAGTGGAGAGATTCTGTTCTATAGTTCTCTCCTAGGTGGAGAACACTGTTCCTCCAACTGCATACGTTTGAATAGGAAACACACCACTTGACAAGATCCTCTTTCAACATGGGCCCTAATACTACTTTAGAGTAACATTTTTTGTAATATCTAACATTTCTTTGTTTAAATTTTCCAACTGATGTTCACTTGGAAATGTTCAAAACATTCTGTAGGTAAAAAAAAAAAAAAAAAAAAAAAAAAAAAAAAAAAAAAGCTACAACTACCAACCCTCCAATGCCATAAGGAGGAGAAAAACTGGGAAAGTCAATGGTGGAGAAGGATCTGGGTGTTTTGGTAGATCATAGGGGAGAGAGAGAGAGAGATATAGAGAGAGATAGAGAGAGATAGAGAGAGATAGAGAGAGATAGAGAGAGATAGAGAGAGATAGAGAGATAGAGAGAGAGATAGAGAGAGAGATAGAGAGAGAGATAGAGAGAGAGATAGAGAGAGAGATAGAGAGAGAGATAGAGAGAGATAGAGAGAGAGATAGAGAGAGATAGAGAGAGAGATAGAGAGAGAGAGAGATAGAGAGAGAGATAGAGAGAGAGATAGAGATATCCCCTCCTCTCATAGATGGCTATCACGTGGATCATTTTTTAAACCAATGGGGGTACTTCCCTGGGGACTAGTGTCTGTGACTGGATTTCCACCGCTGTATATCTGGGTCAGTCCACCTCAGCTCCGACAGGCTGATGTTTCTTCAGTTGGTCTCCAGCCCGCCAAGCCTTTGCCCAAGCTCATAGGATTACGTGTATGTAGTTCTGGGAAATCGGGTTCTATCCCTTTCCCTATCTTCCCCTCCTCCTCTCCCTCTACATAGACCTACTATAATAATTTTTATCAATACCGTATATACTCGAGTATAAGTCGTTCCGAGTATAAGTCGAGGCCCTAATTTACCACAAAAAAATGGGCAAAACTTATTGACCCGAGTATAAGACGACGGTGAGAAATGCACAGCTACTGTAAGTGGAAAAGAGGGTCAACAATGCCCATTTGCAGCCTCACTGTGCCCATTTGCATGCCTCACTGTGCCCATTTGCAGCCATAGGTCCCCTGAACTTCAAACTCGGTAGTTAAGGGTTCCTAGATTCCCCCTAGCTGCAGCCAAAATTTGGGGTCTCTGAACCCAAATGGTCCCGAAATGACATTGCTGCAGATGGACACAGTTGACCGATTTTGGGGCCCCATACGTCGGGGCCACTTAGTACTAGGAACCCCAAATTTGGTGTGCAAACTCAGTGGAGCCCCATAAAATATCCAAAGCTGGGGTTTCTAGCACCAAGTGTCCCCGAGATACAGGGCCCCAAAAATCGGTTCAGAAAATGTCAAGCACTTTTCTGCAGCAGAGAATGACTTTTTCCAAACCAGCTTTGGGGCCCCGTATCTCAGGGTCACTTGGTCCTAGGAACCCCAGCTTTGGATATGTTATGGTACCAGTTCCATTGGGTTTGCACACCAAATGTGGGGTTCCCAGCACCTAGTGGCCCTGAGATACATGGCCCCAAAGTCGGTTCAGAAAATGTCAAGCACTTTTCTGCAGCAGAGAATGACATTTTCTGAACCGATTTTGGGGCCCCGTATCTCGGGGCCACTTAGTGCTAGGAACCCCAGCTATGGATATGTTGTAGTACCAGTTCCACTGGGTTTGCACACCAAATTTGGGGTTCCTAGCATAAAGTGGCCCTGAGATATGGGGCCCCAAAGTCGGTTCAGAAAATGAAATTTTTTGCTGCAGAAAAGTGCTTGACTCGAGTATAAGTCGAGGGGGGCACTTTCAGCACAAAAAACTCGACTTATACGTGAGTATATACGGTACTTATGTTTTTAATATTTATAGACACCTACCTCATACCTGTTCCTGAAGAGTGGCATTCGCCACGAAACGCGTCGAGCCAATAGATGCCCTTTCTTCTACATTATATTATCACCATCTACTACCTTATATACCAACTGGACTGTACCAATTAATTACGACTATAATTAGTTACCATGGAGACACGCTTCAGTGAATCTGGTTATCTACAATGTTAACAGTATGAACCAATTATGTCGCTTTAATATGGGAACGTGAGCCAATAGTTGCCCCCTTATGTCTACATCTGCATCATTACTCTACCTTATATATTAATTCGATTGTATCAATTAACCAAGGATACAATTATCTATCATTGAGACTTGCCCTTAATGAATTTGTTTTCTACAGCACTTACAGTATGACCTAATCATGTTATTAATTTGTAATTTTGTTATGTTATTTATACAATTGGAGACTCGTCTCCAATGAATTCGGGTTTTATAGTACTTACAGTATGAATTATGATATTATTTTTACTTCTGTCATTTTATATACAATTAAATCATTTAACGCCAATTGATGTCATGTGATGCTTCTATGCAATGTTTTTGGTTACCTGCCATATTCATCATTATCGTGTTATCTTCTGGGGTGCATGCCTCATATAAAGTCCCACCTGTTATAAATTTTTGTTCAAGTTTGACATGTATGTTATTTTAATGAAAAAAAAATCCTTTACAATCACTTTAATCTGGAATTTGCAGATCAGTTGTGGGCCCCAGTTCACATTAAGGATATTGGAAAACTAGAGAATGTGCAGAGCAGGGCAACAAAACTGATAAGAGGCATGGAGGTTATCAGCTATGAGGAGAGATTAGCTGAACTGAATTTATTCTCTCTGGAGAGGAGGTGATTAGGGGATATGATCACCATATATAAATGCACAAGTGGTCCATATAGTGAAGTTGGTGTAGGGGGGCACTCTATATATCTGGAGAAAGAGAGATTAAACTTCCACATATGGAAAGAGTTCTTCACAGTAAAAGCTGTGAAAATGAACTAGACTAACTCAAGAACTAGTTCTGGCCAACTCAGTAAATTTTTTTCTTTAACCACTTCAGGACCGCCCATCGCACATATACTGCGGCAGGGCTGCGCAAAACGACGTACTTGTACGTTGTTTTGTGCATGAGATACTGTGGGCGTTCGAGCTGCACGCTGGCCACCCGCGATCGCTCCACAGATGGCAGAACGGGGATCTGCCTATGTAAACAAGGCAGAAAGAAACACAATAAGTGTAGCGCTATTAAATGAAAAAACATCCAGTATGGAAAACGTTAAACCAACAGTTCCAAGTATAAATGATGTGGAGGAATCATCAGTATATACATAGATGAAGAATCTTCAAAGAAACACTTCAAGCAAGGATGTATGTCATCTGAGGTAAAAGCAGACACACCACCACCAAATGTGAAGAGGCTTACCGGACGAGGTGGACCCAAAGGGGCATACGCCGGATTGGGTCAGATAGCCTTAGGTGGTGAGTGGTTAAAGATGGCCCAGGAAGGCGATGATGGTGGATGGACCCACGTGTTGTTGTATCTCTCAAGGCGATGCAGGGATCCAGAGGAGTGTGTGGGACGGACCACACATCGTTATCCCCAAGATGTATGAGATGTCAGCGCATGTGGGATTAATAATGTAGTTCATCAGCTCATGGGGAAGACGATCTTCTCACTGGTGAAGAGGCAGCTGATGGGTCCAGGGACGCCGGTGGTTCCCAGCACTTCCAGGCACTCAGGATGGCTCACTATGTAAACAAGGCAGATCCCCATTCTGACAGAACACAACACTGGCTGTTCCTCAGGAACAGCGACCTCTGTGTTGTCCCAGTGAGCCCATCCCCCACACAGTTAGAACACACCCAGGGAACACAGATAACCCTTTGATCGCCCCTAGTGTTAACCCCTTCTCTGCCAGTGTCATTTATTGATCAGTGCATTTTTTTATCACTGATCACTGTATTGGTGTCACTGGTCCCCAAAGTGTCACTTAGGGTCAGATTTGTCCGCTGCAATATCACAGTCCCACTAAAAATCGCAGATCGCCACCATTACCAGTAAAAACAATTAAAAAAAAAAAAAAAAAAAAAAAAAAAATAATGAAAAGTCCCTAAATCTATCCCCTATTTTGTAGACGCTATAACTTTTGCGCAAACCAATCAATATAAGCTTATTGGGATTTTTGTTATTGGATATGCATTATAGAAGTAAAAAATTTAGTTTTTTTTCAAAATTGTCGCTGCTTTTTTTTTTTTTTTTTTTTTATTTATAGCGCAAAATAAATAAATGAAAAAAAAAAAAAAAAAAACGCAGAGGTGATCAAATACCACCAATAGAAAGCTCTATTTCTTGGGAAAAAAAGGACATAAATTTTGTTTGGGTACAACGTCGTACGACCGCGCAATTGTCAGATAAAGCGACGGAGTGCCGGTTTGCAAAAAAATGGCCTGGTCATTAAGGGGTAAATCCTTCCAGGGCTAAAGTGATTAAAGAGCTGGATGCATTCCTAAATGCTCAAAAATATCCTGATATTAATACTTTTAGGTAATAACACCAGAGATTGCTGATCCAGGGAATATCGGATTGCCTTCATGAATCACAAAATCATTTTTTTCCCCCTGCTGGAGCAAATTAGATCACGCTTTATAGGGGTTTTTTAGCCTTCCTCTGAATCAACTGTAGGTATAGGACTCCATATATGGATTTATATGCATTCGTTTTATTAACTTTTTTTTTTCTTTCTATTAGTTGAACTGAATGTTTAACCTTGCTAATTATGTAACTATAACATGACATGCACTTACTTTTCTGCCAGTCTTGCGCACCAAGGCTTTGGCAATAGACTGAAAGTTTGACTTGCTACCAAATAATCCATGAAGTAAAACCAGAGGTGGTGCAGGTGTTCTGCCTTCATACAGGTCATAAGATAGTGTCTTAACAACTCTGTAAGATATAAGAAATTTGTGATGTAAAGAATTGTGCTAAAGCACCAAAGGATACAACCTGCAAGAATTTTACTGTCCAGACAGTGGAAACACAACTGACTTTATAGCACCAACAAAAGCATAATAAACTATCGGGCAGCTAAACACTATGGGCCCAATATAGAAGGGTAAGCGTTGTCCTGGCTGTAGCACCGCTTTCCCCTCTTCCTCGTCTCACAGGAGACACAGGCAGCAGCTATAGCTGTTCAGGAAGATGTATTGGGAAAACCAGAATTACACTTACCAGTAACGGTATTTCTGATAATCTTCCAGGACAGCACTAATTTTCCCACCCAGATGTTTTTAGTTTAACCGATTGACGACCAGCCCCCATCATTATCCTGCGGCAAGGTGGCACGATCCCACGAATCGCCGTAGCTGTAAGTCGGCTCGGGAACTCGTTATTGCGGGCGCACATGTACTCCCATTAGCCAGCGGGGGAGCCAATCAGCGGGTCTAGTGGACTCAACGTCTGCCAGACTCCCGCGATTGTTCCACGCAATGACAGAACGGGGATCTGCCAGTGTAAACAAGGCAGATCTCCGTTCTGACAGCGGAGATCACACAGATCCTGTCTTTCTGCAAAGCAGGAAGATGGATCTGTGTGTGTCCCAAATCACACAGACCCCATACAGTTAGAAAACACCTACAGGGAACACATTTAACCCCTTGATCACCCCTGATGTTAACCCCTTCCCTGCCAGTGTCATTACCCTGTTTCCTGAAAATAAGACCTAGCGTGATTGTCGGTGATGGCTGCAATATAAGCCCTACCCCCCAAATAAGCCCTACCCTGTTTCCCCAAAAATAACCCCTACCCTGAAAATAAGACCTACAAGGACTTTAACTAGAGCTTATTTGGGGGGGTAGGGCTTATATTGCAGCCATCACAGACAATCACGCCAGGTCTTATTTTCGGGGAAACAGGGTAGTACAAGAACAGTGCATATTTTTAGCACCGATAACTGTAATAATGTCACCGGTTCCCAAAAAGCTTAAAAAATTTCAGTTAGGTGTCTGATCAGTCCGCCGCAATGTCACAGCCCTGCTAAAAACCACTGATCGCCGCTATTACTAGTAAAAAAAATAATACTAAAAATGCCATAAATCTATCCCCAATTTTGTAGATGCGATATATCTTTTGCGCAAAGCAATCTATATACGCTTATTGTGATTTTTTTTTACCAAAAATATATGTAGCAGAATACATATCAGCCTAAACTGATCACTAAATTTGTTTTTTTACATTTTTTTAGAAATGTTTTATAGCAGAAAGTAAAAAATGTCTTTTTTTCAAAATTGTCGCATTTTTTTGTTTATAGCGCAAAAAATAAAAACTGTGATCAAATACCACCCAAATAAAGCTCTAATTGTGGGGAAAAAAAGGACATCAAATTTGTTTGGGTACAGTGTCGCATGACTGCGCAATTGTCAGTTAAAGCAACAGTGCCGTATCGCAAAAAATGGCCTGGTCAGGAAGAGGGTAAATTCTTCCAGGGCTGAAGTGGTTAAAGTGATGGTGTTTGAAATTGTTGTATTTTTACCTACATTTCTCTTGTGTACATTGGTGGAGGTTCTTTACTTACAACACCCTAGCATGAGATGGAGGAAGGGGCTTTTTATCAAGATAGTTGGTATGGGCATACTTTAGGAAGTGCAGCTCTGGAAGTATAGATGGTTCCCAATCTAGCCTTCCTAGTGGGGAGATTGTTTTAGGAGGCTTGGTGTCTGGGTCCTGCACACAGCCTAGGACCCACAGTTGTATGTCCTCCACTCCTGCAGTAATCACTGGTTCAATGCCACCCTGCTTCTAAGAGGCCGAGGGGAAGTGCACATCCCCCCCACCCCTCACCCCCCAGGACAACCACCAGCGCAACTACCTGCATCAAAAGGAACAGGCCAAAAAAGCAAAGGGTTGCCGGAGTTGCCTGTCTTGGTCAAGCAGCAGGGTCCAGCACATTTTCAGGGAAAAGATCCTCAGGTATGGTAAGCAACTTGACCAGGAACACAGGCTCACCAGGACCTAGTCACCTGTGGGGCCCGACAACCACAAATATCAGAGCCAGCAGAAACAAAAAAAAACCTGCAAAAGAGCGAGAAGATAGTGGAGAAGACCCGGCAGAGGCAGAAGACAGCGGACACAGGAAGAAGAACCGGAGAGGGCTAGAAGACATCAGCAGAGAAGGCAGAAGAGCCGTAGAGGGGAGAAGTCGGAAGAGACGACTGAGCTGCCTTAATAAAATTACTTTAAAAACATGTGTAATGTGTTTTTTTTTTTTTTTTTAGGTGAATGGGTAGGGGTACAATGTACCTGATACTCATTCACATAGGGTGGGGGGCCAGAATCTGGGGGGCCCCTTGTTAAAGGGGGCTTTCAGATTCCGATAAGCCCCCCCACTCGCAGACCCCCGACGGCCAGGGTTGTCGGGAAGAGGCCCTTGTCCTTATCAACATGGGGATGAGGTGTTTTGGGGTGGGGGGCGCAGGGCCCCCTCTGCCCCAAAGCACCCACCCCCCCATGTTAAGGGCATGCGGCCTGGTATGGTTCGGGGGGGGGGAGGGAGCACTTGCTCTTCCCCACCCCCTTTCCTGACCTGCCGGGCTGTCTGCCCAAATAAGGGTCTGGTATGGATTTTGGGGGGGACCCCAACGCCGTTTTTTTCGGCATGGAGGTTCCCCTGAAAATCCATACCAGACCGAACCGCCTGGTGTGCTCTTGGAGGGGGGACCCATGTTGTTTTTTTTTCAAATTTGGCGTTGAGTTCCCCTTCAAGATCCTCAGAGCACAAGTCGCATGCCAAACACAGGTCAGTTAAGACGGCGATCCAACTTTGATCCGACTTCAGAGATAATCAATGGGCTGAAGTAGGATCAAAGTCGGACCAAAGTAGTGCAGGGAGAATTTTCAAAGTCAGACCGACTTGTGTCGGACCAGTTAAGACGGCTCCCATAGGGAAACATTGATTTTCACACGTCATGTGGCATGATCTCCCAATGTTGGAGCGTTTGTCATACCAGTGTGAACCCGGCCTTAAAGTAGAAAAAAAGTCTCTAATTAAAAAACTGCAAGCAGACCTACTGGCTCGCCCCCTGCTCTCAGGTTTGAATGACACCAACAAGAGCCAATGGCTTCTGCTGCTGCTGAGGAGCCTCCTGTGAGGGAGGGGTGAGAAGAGAACCACTGTTGCAGACAGTCAAAGCGATGGATTGAAATCAGACTCAGGTAAGTATTTTAGGGGAGCTGACCTAGAGATGTTTTTAAATTATCTGCATTAAGATAAAAAAACCTTTCCATGATAGCTCCCTCCACTCCCCCCCCCACGAAATACTTACCTGAGCTTGATCTCGATCCAGAACTGTGCCAGTCTGCAACAGCACTGCTCTTCTCTCCAATCTTTCACAGGAGGCTCGGCAGCAGTGGGAGCCATTGGCTCTTGCTGCTGTCAATTAAACCCTGTGAAGGGGCGGTGCTGAGCCACACTGTGTGGACCAATAGACGCACACAGTGCAGCTCAAGATCAAGCCCCCACGAATGCCCTCATAGCCAGCAGCTTGCTATGGGGCACTTGGTGGAGAGGAGGAACCAGGAGCGCCGGCTGGGGACCCTAGAATAAAAGGATTGGAGCTGCTCTGTGCAAAACCACTGCACGGAGCAGGTGTGACATGCTTGTTATTAAAAAAAAAAAAAAAAAAAAAAAAAGAGAATCAAACCTTATAATCACTTGGACTGTGCCCAAATTCAATTCTCCCCACTGGTCTGCACTCACAATGACTATTAAGGGAGTTTTCCTAAAGGAACACCTAAAAGTGTTCCCGGGCACACTCCCTTGCTAACCAGACCCATCGTCCCCGTTTCAGTGCACAGTCCCACTGAAGCAAACCATACTGGACTACAAGATAACTTGCAGCCAGGACCACCTCTTTCAAGTGGTCCTGGGCACAGTTTGCTTAACCGATCTTGGGCATGGTTCAGAGCACTCACACTACACAAACAAACCAAACCAAGAGGCTGAATCATGCCTGGGACTGGTTCAAAGTGCTAGTGTGAGTGCACTGTAAATTGGCGTACAGAGACAGGCAGAGCGCTCGTCTCTGTACGCTATGTAATAGGGTGCCCCTTCCCACCAGTCACTGGTTGTCATGGACTCTGTGGGCTTCACAGCCAATGGGCATCACAGGTGAGGCAGAAAATCGGTGTAGTCTAATAGGGCAGCTGAAGGACTACTTCATCAGGTCCACTCCCTCCCTCTGATTGACAGCAAGCAGATTCAGTAGAAGGCTGTCATTGGCTATTGATCCTCCTCCCACTGTCTGCTTTCAATCACAAGGGGAGCAGACCTGATGGGGAACTAGTCCTTCAGCTGCCTCTCCAGCTACAAAGCCTCTCAGCTGCTGTGCTGTCCATAGGACAACTGTTCTGAGGATGTATGCCTTGTTGTCACAAATGTCAGGCTATTTGCTGGGTCTTTCACACATACATTTACTCAGGGATACATTTAGGGTTGCTACCTCATCCCTTTAGGCTGGGTTCACACTACTGCAAATTGGATGTGGGTTTCCCCGGCTCTCAATGTAGCCTGTTTACACAGTTCTGGGATGGCTGCGAGCGAGTTTTACAGGAGTCCTCTGCTTCTATTGGTCCGTTTAAGGTCCGAATTCAGCCAAAAATTCAGACCGAAATCGGACCCGAGACAGTGAACAGGGATGCACCGGACCCCTGCTGTGAGCTGCTTTTTTTATCTTAATGCCCACGAGTGTCTCAGCCATCCGAGATTCTTCCTCCTGATTGGCTGAGTCAAAGTAAGTCAGCTAGCCAATTAGAGGAGAGATGGGCCGAGGCGGGGCTCCATGTCTGAATGGACACAGGGAGTTGTGACTCGGTTTGGGTGCCCCCATAGCATGCTGCTTGCTGTGCGGGCACTGAACAGGAGGGAGGGGCCTGGATAATAGAAGAGGGACCCGAGAAGAGGAGGATCTGGGCTGCCCTGTGCAAATCCACTGCAACAGAGCAGGTAAGTATAACCAGGGCTGGTGCAAGGAGGCAAAACCTCATTTTGGTGCCCCCACCCCTGACTCCACCCCCTTTGCCCTGTCCATGTATACAGTGGAGGTGGCAGGTGGGGATTTTTGCAGCGCCTCTCCACTATTTCTTCAGCCATGGTCTGCCCGCACCTGCGCCTCTGGACCCGGCCATGAAGACAAATAGTGCCAGCACCGTCTCGCTTCCTCAGGCCAGCCGAGGTCTGCAGGTATATGGACAGGCTAGGTTAGTAAATAGACAGGCTAGGGTAGTAAATGGACCAGTGGCGCCCGGCCCCTAATCTACATGCAGGGCGCCAGACGCTTGGGTTCCAATGGGGTTTTTTTTTCTTTTTGAAACACATAATTAGAGCCTGAGGCTCTAACTGGCTTAAAAAAAGGGTGAGTCTGCGCCCCGATCCCACCCAGTTGTGTGGCAATAGTGAATTAATATTCGCTAACGTCTTCCTGATTCTTCTCCTGGCCAATCAGGGGAGGAGCACAATTGGCCCAGAGGAGAAGCAATCGTATTGGCCGGTACGGGGTTGGATGATTGGGTGGATCCGGAAGATGGCCGCCATCATCTCTCTGCTCTGCATCGCTGCCTGACCGCATGATGGGGGGGGGGGAGGGGGGGGGGGGGGGGAGTCGGGTGGTCTGTGTGTTTTGGCTGGAGCACCAGCCGCCACTGTTACGGACAGGCTAGGGTAGTATGCAGACAGGCTAGGGTGGTAAACGGACAAGATAGGCCCTAGCCTGGGAGGGGGGTGCATAGCATAAAGGGGTGGGAACAGAGAGGAGGGGTTACTGTGGGGGTGGAAGTCTCACTCACAATTATGCCTCCCCCATTCAGGCTGGCAATTGTTTGAAAACTGACGCCCAACTGCCCACAGAACTCCTCTCACAGCACAGAGCTAATGAATTGCACCCAGATGGCTGGAGTGTGGGCGGGCACAAATGCGAGGCGGAGTATTGGACAAGCAGCAGAGTGAGGGAGGGGTTAGGAGGACAGTGAAGACAGGATACAGCCCACTCCTGTGCAAGCTGGCTTTACCTGCTTTTGCGGTGTCACTATGACAGGCTACCAGAGGCTGTGGAGCGCAGGGACTAGAGAGGTATAGCCGCTCTCAATCTCCACACTGTACAAGTCGGTCATGGTGCCTTGGGGAGAAGACACTCCTCCCGCAGCTGCCCACACACACACACTCCATCTACTTCTCCGCCGACTCTTGTTTATCCTTATCCCCAGCCCAGCTCATCACCCCACAATAGAGCTCCAATCTGCTTGGTGTGGCAGGGTATGTGATAGCAAGGATTTTACTGCCCCTCCCATCCTGGCGCCCTAGGCGGCTGCCTGTCCCGTCTAATGGTGATGCCGGCCCTGAGTATAACATGCTTGTTATTTTTATAGGAAAAAAAAAAAGACTTTACAATCACTTTAAGATGGTAATCAAATTAGCCTCAGAACCTTTGTAATTCCTATGTGTTCAGGTTTAAAGGGATGAGGTGACAACCCTAGATACATTACACAGTGAGATTGAGCTTCAGTCTGGTTTTTATATATTTTTTGTCCAACGGTTACATGTATCCGACACCCTCTATAGAGACACAATGTTATTCTGAAGATAGAGATTATCTCCTGTGATTATACTACAACTGACCAGCCAGGACCCCATCACAGGTCAGTGTGCCCACTTATCTACACTCTTCCTATGAAGGGGACACACACAGGTCACTGCAGAACCAAAGCTGGGAAATCACGCACAATGACATCACACGTGACGTAATCACGCACTCACTCACCCGCCATGGGTAGTACGGCATATCACATGGAGAGGTGGACCAGAAACCCGGGGAGCGGCCTTAGTTATGTCCCTCAGAGTCCGGCAGTGCCGACCCAACACAGGGAAGGCGAGGCGCGCCATTGTCCACCGAATACCTTCACCCGTCCTAGGCTCGGCTATGGAGAGAACCGATACACCGGCGGCGTTCCTGAAGAAATCAGAGGCTGAAGAGGCGGGGCTAAACGAGTCATGTGACCCGGCATGCACTAGGCGACCGTAGCCATATTGGATACTGGCAAAGTAGTCAGAGCAGGAACAAAGCATTCTATGAGAGGGGGATATATATATATATATATATATATATATATATATATATCAATCATATGTGAACTCCTTTGTGGTGGGTTTCACCAAGTTGAATTGTGCTAAGGCAGGCTGTGCAGCCCATCTGTTTAGGGCTGCGTTCATTCACACATCATGTTTTGCGAATGCACGCAGAAACACGTGGAAAATGTGCATCGTGCTCGTGGTGCCAATGGCACACCAATCCCAGACAGAAAATGTGTGTTTTGTTGTGTGCCATAAAAAAATGCTTCTGCAAAAGGTGCAGGAGCTTCTTTGGCCCATTTTTCGTACACGGAGGGGCATCTCATTCAAATGAATGGGCAGCCCTATGCTGTTGCACGAAAAATGCGAAAAAAAAGGCGTGTTCACAAAACATCAAGTCAAATGGCACAGTTAACCCCCTGATTGCCCCTAGCAAGGGTTAACCCCTTCCCAGCCAGTGTCATTATAGTGTTATCACTGTATTTGTGTTGCTATTGTTGTCAGTTAGTGTATCTCCTAGCAAGGGTCTGTTAGCGCCAGATTGCCCGCCACCCTATCACAATCACACTATGGGGGTTATTTACGTAAGGCAAATCCACTTTGCACTACAAGAGCACTTGGAATTCAGTCACTGTAAATCTAAGGGGTAGATCTGAAATGAGAGAAAGCTCTGCTGATTTGATCATCCAATCATGTGCAAGCTAAAATGTTGTTTTTTATTTTCCTTGCATGTCCCCTTCAGATCTACAGCAACTTTACTTCTAAGTGCACTTTCATTGCACTTTCAAGTGTACTTGCAGTGCAAAGTGGATTTGCCTTTAGTAAAAACAACCCTATATTTCGCTGATCACCACCGTTACAGTATAGCATCTATAGCTGTGTAAATTCCAGTATACAGTATATTCATAAAGTATTCAGACCCCTTTCACTTTTTTAAATTTTGTTATGTTGCAGCCTGATACTACAGTTATTTGAATTCATTTTTTCCCTCACACTCAGTACCCCATAATGACAAATGCAAAAAAAAAGACAGTCACTCCCAGCACTCAGAGGTCCTCCACAGAGATATGGCTAAACATGCGACACATCCATACACAGCCCAATGCTTGGTGAATGCAGCCCACGTCAGATGGGGGAATCCAATGTGAAACTACAAGAAGAACAAACGGGGAAGGCGCAAACACCTCACGAATCACTTAAAGTTTATTCGAAAAAAATTCCATTCTATTGGTTTTATTTTTTTCGAATAAACTTTTGGGTAATGCACAAGGTGTTTGTGCCTTCTCAGGACCAGAACAGGACCTCAGACTGGGCCGAATGTTCTCCTTCCAACATGACAACGATCCTAAGCACACAGCCAAGACAACACAGGACTGGCTTAGGCACAATTCCTAATAATGTCCTAGAGTGGCCCAGCCAGAGCCCTGATTTGAACTAGTGATGCACCGATATATCGACCCCTGAAAATGAATAGGGTTATCAGCGTTTTGCCGATAGAAAAAAAGGTGGCCAAAATTATTGGCCGGAAATAGAAAAGCTAATGCCAGCGGGTTGGCCCTGCCTCTCTACCAAACTTAGTGTTTGGGCCCGCCCTCATTGCGCATGGTTGGCAGCCAACAGCCAGCTGATTAGACTTTCTAGGCAGCCTGACCCACACTGTCTTGGCCGTCCCACCATTTGATTGGCTGGGGCTGTTCAAGCTGGCTTTTTGGGTATGACGTGACAAGTTTTGCACACCTGAAATGGTGGGTATTTGATCACCTCTGCGGTTTTTATTTTTTTTGCTATAAACAAAAGAAGAGCGACAATTTTGAAAAAAACACAATATTTTTTACTTTTTGCTATAATAAATATCCCAATTTAAAAAAAAAAAAAAAATGTTTTCCTCAGTTTAGGCCGATATGTATTCTTCTACATATTTTTGGTAAAAAAAAATCGCAATAAGCGTATATTGATTGGTTTGCGCAAAAGTTATAGCGTCTACAAAATACGGGATAGATTTATGGCATTTTAAAAAATTTTTAATTTATTTATTTTTTTTTACTAGTAATAGCGGCAATCGCAATTTTTTTTCGTGACTGCGACATTATGGTGGACACATCGGACACTTTTGACACATTTTTGGGACCATTCACATTTATACAGCGATCGATGCTATAAAATTGCATTGATTACTGTATAAATGTGACAGGCAGGGAAGGGGTTAACCACTAGGGGGAGACGAGGGGTTAAATGTTTCCTAGGGAAGTGATTATAACTGTGGGGGAAGGGGACTCACAAGAGGAGGAGACCGATCGGTATTCCTCTGTACTGGGAACACAGATCGGTCTCCTCTCAACTGACAGGACGTGGATCTGTGTAAAAAAAAAAAATTTTTTTTCTGTTTAAACACCTCTCGAGGTAATTATAATTTATATAATATTTTTCCTTTAGGCTATTTGACTGTCATTTAATATGTATTTTTAATATGTACCTTTACCAGATAGTATCTGGTTTGCAAATTACATTTCTCCACGGCCGCTATTCCGTACAAACTATACGAACTATAAACATCCCACTAGATGGCGCTCAAGGAGACTCTATCCAGTATCTCCCTCGGTCTAATGATACCGAGTGTGTACAGCCTTTTGCTTTTGTCTCCATAATTGAGCGAATTTTTCGATTGGACCTACAGGATGCTCATCATTCAGCATCTGGTGCGGGATTGGCCGCGGCATGTACTGCACCCAGATATAAGACGTTGAGAGGACCAAGATGGCAGCGCCTCCGATGACGTCCGTGTGACGAAACGCGTAAGGCGGGACTATCTTGGCACGCACAACGTCACTTCCTGCTACTGTGGTTTTCGATAGCTGACCGGTGGAACGCAAGCGGCAACTGTGCACTACGCTGCGTCCCGGAACGGCTAGTGGAGGTAGAGAGCTTGCACGCTCCCTCCTCTCCCTTTATACTTGTTTATTTCCTTGGATTCATTATGCTCCTTTTGGATTGTTTAAACATCTACAAATAAAAGATACTTTATGGAGTTACGCTATGTGGAGCAATTCTTTTATTACATATAATACTCTGGAGCGGATGTCCGGCCGGAAATAGGATTACAACAGGGGATTGTCATCTTCCCCCTTCTCCTTCACGAGTGGCTGATCCGGGTTGAGGGGATACCAACACATAACGATCTGATTGACACCTGGATTTGATCGGCATCTGGCGTACAAACATCCTATGCTTATACCCCTGCAGGGGTATAGCGTTCCGGTGAGTGGGATCACATCAGGGGGAGTTTGTTTTAAATATTTGGAGGAAATTCGGTGGAAGACATCATATGAACTCTTTGGCCACTTTCACATGGGACTCTATACTGTTATCAATTAGTTCACTATCTCTATATATACATATTAATTATTTACTGGTTTGAGTCCTAATATCTGCACATTTAAAGTATATTTATATGACATTTTTTCCACGTATCTACTTTTTGCATTCCTAGCACTTTATTACAGAGGACTGTGGATACCCTCTACTTTACAAATTTTTATATAAACCTCACATTTGTGTATGTGGTATATATGAATTTTTTCACACATATTGCTTTGCATTTTTTGTTTTTTATAGAGGATTGTGGACACCCCTTATTCTAATTTAACATCTGCAGTTTATTTCTATCATCCAGTAGTGGCTGGAATATTGCCACTTGTACTGCACCTGACACTTTTTGCACTTATATTTTTTTACACCATATTATTAGTGGTTATTAATACTAATAATTTCTATATGAGATCATAGCTGTTTTTATATTTATTGTCATTCACTAATTTATTTATCAACTAGCATTCTTCTATCACTATTTATTAATTCTTACTTTTCCTATCTATACGTGGGATAAAACAGGGGTGCATTTTGAGGGTACCACTTATTGGTGTCCGCTATAGCATGTCACATTGGCACACCTATCACCACCATTAAATAAACATCATATACCAATACATCCTTTATGCACAGCGCCATTCCCTATTTTTGTTATATTTATTCGTTTTAGGGCACACGTTAGTGTCCCTTGCTTATATAGGGGGGCTGCAGTTGCAATATACCCTGTAGCGCGGATCCACTGACAAAACTACTATTATCTGGCTCCTGCGGGCGCTAATTATAGATCTGCAGCTATGGACATATTTGGATATATGTCTAACAGGAAGATTGATGTAAGAGAGATTTTTAATCAGGAGCAGGTTAACAATAGTCAGGATATGAATGGTCTGTTGAAACAGCTGCGACACACCCTGGAAAAACAACTAAGGGTGTGGTGGGACATTGTTACCCTGGAAATGTATGTGAAAGAGAAAATGACACCTAGGAGATTGAGGTGGGATTTGAGCCCAAATGACAGTATTGATGATGCCTCCCTAAATGAGGAATGGTATTCTTTCTTCTCAGGTTGTGAGAATGAGCTTTTACAAAAAATATTAGTAAGGAGGCACTTTAAATTAAGAAAAGTAGAGGAAAGGATTATTGAGATTAAGAATCTACTACACCCCTTTACTGGCCAACAAGAATATAAAGATAAGGACAAAGAATTACAAGAGATCATAAAGAAATATGATGTGGAAATTCAAACGAAGAAACAGAAAAAATTCAAGAGGGACGTTCTGGATTACGCCAATAAAAGGGTCTACAAGTGGCAAGAAGAAGTAGACGAGTTGAGTAATGAAGAAGACAGTAACTCTATGGACGAGAGTCCAGTAGAAGGGGAAGATATACCAGACAATACAAGACAAACCAGGTTTGAACACACCCCCATTGCCAGACGCACCGAGTTACCACGCACACCCAATTATCGAACCAATGGCCCCTGGGTGAGGGGGAGGGAAGAAAACCCCCCAGAACCTGGATATGGGAGATCCCCAGCTACTCCAAGATATAGTATCCCCACTCGAAATAGGTACTCACCCCTAAGGGAAAGGGGACACCATGGTACCTATAACAACCCCTATCCTAGAGGATCACCTAGGGACAATAGGGATTTTCACAGGGGTGGCCCACCTGGAAGATGGAAAGTGCGACCTCCATACAGGAGACAAGGTTGGAAAGAACAACCAGAGATCAACAGAGACTTCCAGAGGTATTGGGGCCCACCCGCGTACAGAGAACAGAGGGATATAGGAACTTACGGACATCCACAACAGAGGAACTTTGGCACCTACGGATATCCGCAGCAGACAAGGAATGGGCCGAACAGGAACCCTGGCAGAGGGTCAGACCAAACCCTAAGAGATACAGAAAGAGGTTACAGGCAAGAGGAAAACGAGGAGGAAAGAAGAAGAAAAAGGAGAAGAGAATATTAGGAGAAGGAATTTTTAATTTGAGTGATGCTGTTTTTACTGATGAAGAACTGAGAGTTTTAGATTTAGGATTAAAATTTGCACCAGACAAGAATATTGATAAGTTTGAGGTTTTTGTTGATTTGCAGAAATTCATACGTAAATTAAGAATAAAGAAACACTATGCCTTAAACAAAGATGAGAAACCAGCAGAAGAACTTTCTTGTTTCACACACACTAGTCTTAGAAACAATTCGGTTTTCAATCCGAAGGTTCCGGGCGACCAGTGTATGAACGCCTTTAAGAAGATGGTGGAGAGTGACCTTGCGAAACTTGAAAGTAAGATTCCTAACAATAGGAGTGTGTGGAAAGCCATTAAAGAAATCGGAAAAAGAAAAGACGTAGTTATACGCCCCGCAGATAAAGGGGGCGGGCTGGTTATATTAAGGAAAGAAGACTATGAGGAGGAAATGAGGAACCTCCTTAGAGTAGAAAATACTTATAAGAAACTTAAAGGAAACCCCAAACAACTTTATAGCAAGAAACTGAAAGCTCTCGTCAAAAAAGGGAAAGACAAAGGAATTTTAAATAAAAAGGAAGCTAAATACTTAATTTGCGAGTCCACCAAAACACCAGTTATATATTATTTACCAAAAATACACAAACGATTGGAGAAACCCCCGGGACGACCGATTATAAGTGGGATTAATTCCCTGTTCTCTAGACTGGGAGAATACATTGATTGCTTTCTAAAACCAATGGTAACTAAAGGAAGATCATACCTAAAGGATAGTACGCAATTGATCAACGAAATAAAAAATATAACTGGTGTTGAAGATTGTCTCCTCGCGACGATAGACGTGAACTCCTTATATACCAGTATTATACAAAAACATGGCTTAAAAGGAGTAGAGAAAGCACTTTACAAAGACGCCAATCTTAAACAAGAACAAATTAATTTCATTTTAGAAGCTTTAAAACTAGCAATGGAAAGTAATTACTTTTGGTACCAGAAGGACTACTATGTGCAAACCAAAGGCGTCGCCATGGGAGCCAGATATGCCCCAAGCGTGGCTAATTTATTTATGGACATGTGGGAGGAAGAAAATATATATAGAAGTCCACGCCCGGAGATTGAGTTTTACCGCCGTTATATCGATGACGTGATTATAGTGTGGAGGGGCACGGCAGAGTCATTTCAGGATTTCCTAGGAGCAATGAATCAAAATAAATACGGCATCTCTTTCAGCGGGACATGCGATCCTCAGGAAATAGATTACCTAGACGTACAGATCTTCAAAGAGAACAACGAATTACACACCAGAACCTTTTTTAAGGCCACGGATCGCAATGGCTACATCCCAACATCTAGTTGCCATCATCCTAAATGGAAGCAGAACATTCCGAAAGGCCAACTAATGAGGTTGCGAAGAAATTGCCATAGGATAGATGATTATTACACTCAAGCCGACACTTTGATTAAAAAATTCATTGATAAAGGATATCACAAAGGAACCCTAATGAAATGTAAGATGGAAATAGGGAGCTTAGATCGTGATCTCCTACTGAGAAAGAAGGAGAAAATTGACAACCACTGCAAGATGGATATGGCTTTTATTACTGGTTTTAATAATCAATATCGGTCAATTGAACACATTTTTAGAAAATACTGGCCTATTTTAAAATCTGATAGAACTTTGGTGAAGATACTCCCCAAAAAACCTAGATTCATCTACAAGAAGGCCCCCAATTTGAGGAACCAGTTGGTGCATAACGTGATCGACCCACCAAAACCGGTCAAGCTGTTCCCTGAATTAAAAGGTTTTTTCAGATGCCAAAAGTGTTTACCCTGCCGTGTAAGTAAGAGACAACCAAGGAAAAGATTACTCTTTAAGTCAAGAACAGGGAAAGAGTATCAAATCAGGGAACTGATTACCTGTGAAAGTACTCACGTCACATATGTGATTGAATGTCCCTGCCGGCTTCAGTATGTGGGAAGAACTACTAGGCCCCTCCGCGTCAGGATTAGAGAGCACATTAATAATATTAAAAAAGGCTTTCCAAAGCATAACCTCTCTAGGCATTTTGATGAGGTCCACAATAGAAACCCTACAGGATTAATCTTTTATGGCATAGACCTGATCAAAGATCACTGGAGAGGCGGTAACAAAAGAATAAAAGTGTCCCAGAATGAAACCAAGTGGATATATCGCCTGGGGAGCCTTGTTCCCAGAGGGTTAAATGTGGACATTGATTTGAATTGTTTTTTATCCAATTTTTAATTTGTGGATTTTACATATGCCCCTAACCCACTTCCATAATTGGTTCTGAAGTGCTGCTTACTCATTTTTAAATAGGTGGAATCTATACGTGTCCCTACCCCATTTCCTTATTTTTCTGAAGATTTCAAGTTTTTTATATGATACATATATGATTCATCACTATTTTTAGTACATTCTTACATATTTATTGGCAAACTAAGATATTCTCTCCTTCTCTTGGTTGGTATACTAACATATTTATTGGTAAACTAACACATTCTCTTCTGCCTCTGGCTTATAATAGTACTGATTATATAACATACTCCTCTTTGCACATCTTTTTATAAGAGTTTTTTAATACATCGTCTTTCTTATGTGTACAGTACTAATATTCTATATATATTAATTTTTAATTTTTATATACATTTTTTTAGATATATACTTTTAATTCATTAAAGAATTCTGTAAAAAAAAAAAAAATTTTTTTTCTGTTTAAACACCTCTCGAGGTAATTATAATTTATATAATATTTTTCCTTTAGGCTATTTGACTGTCATTTAATATGTATTTTTAATATGTACCTTTACCAGATAGTATCTGGTTTGCAAATTACATTTCTCCACGGCCGCTATTCCGTACAAACTATACGAACTATAAACATCCCACTAGATGGCGCTCAAGGAGACTCTATCCAGTATCTCCCTCGGTCTAATGATACCGAGTGTGTACAGCCTTTTGCTTTTGTCTCCATAATTGAGCGAATTTTTCGATTGGACCTACAGGATGCTCATCATTCAGCATCTGGTGCGGGATTGGCCGCGGCATGTACTGCACCCAGATATAAGACGTTGAGAGGACCAAGATGGCAGCGCCTCCGATGACGTCCGTGTGACGAAACGCGTAAGGCGGGACTATCTTGGCACGCACAACGTCACTTCCTGCTACTGTGGTTTTCGATAGCTGACCGGTGGAACGCAAGCGGCAACTGTGCACTACGCTGCGTCCCGGAACGGCTAGTGGAGGTAGAGAGCTTGCACGCTCCCTCCTCTCCCTTTATACTTGTTTATTTCCTTGGATTCATTATGCTCCTTTTGGATTGTTTAAACATCTACAAATAAAAGATACTTTATGGAGTTACGCTATGTGGAGCAATTCTTTTATTACATATAATACTCTGGAGCGGATGTCCGGCCGGAAATAGGATTACAACAGGGGATTGTCATCTTCCCCCTTCTCCTTCACGAGTGGCTGATCCGGGTTGAGGGGATACCAACACATAACGATCTGATTGACACCTGGATTTGATCGGCATCTGGCGTACAAACATCCTATGCTTATACCCCTGCAGGGGTATAGCGTTCCGGTGAGTGGGATCACATCAGGGGGAGTTTGTTTTAAATATTTGGAGGAAATTCGGTGGAAGACATCATATGAACTCTTTGGCCACTTTCACATGGGACTCTATACTGTTATCAATTAGTTCACTATCTCTATATATACATATTAATTATTTACTGGTTTGAGTCCTAATATCTGCACATTTAAAGTATATTTATATGACATTTTTTCCACGTATCTACTTTTTGCATTCCTAGCACTTTATTACAGAGGACTGTGGATACCCTCTACTTTACAAATTTTTATATAAACCTCACATTTGTGTATGTGGTATATATGAATTTTTTCACACATATTGCTTTGCATTTTTTGTTTTTTATAGAGGATTGTGGACACCCCTTATTCTAATTTAACATCTGCAGTTTATTTCTATCATCCAGTAGTGGCTGGAATATTGCCACTTGTACTGCACCTGACACTTTTTGCACTTATATTTTTTTACACCATATTATTAGTGGTTATTAATACTAATAATTTCTATATGAGATCATAGCTGTTTTTATATTTATTGTCATTCACTAATTTATTTATCAACTAGCATTCTTCTATCACTATTTATTAATTCTTACTTTTCCTATCTATACGTGGGATAAAACAGGGGTGCATTTTGAGGGTACCACTTATTGGTGTCCGCTATAGCATGTCACATTGGCACACCTATCACCACCATTAAATAAACATCATATACCAATACATCCTTTATGCACAGCGCCATTCCCTATTTTTGTTATATTTATTAGGACGTGGATCTGTGTGTTTACACACACAGATCCCCGGTCCTGCTCGGTTAACGGGCAATCGCGGGTGCCCGGCGGACATCGCGGCCACCGGGACACGCACCGGGTCCCGAGCAACGTGGCGGGCACGCGTGCCCCCTAGACGGCCGGGAAGCCCAGGACGTCATATGACGGCCACCCAGGATGGGAGATCCCATCTGAGGCCGTCATTTGACAATACGTGGGTAATGAAGTGGTTAAATATCACCAAAAGAAATCTCTATTAATGTGAAAAAATTATAAAAATTTCATTTGGGTACAAAGTAGCGCAGTGCTGAATAGCAAAAAAAAGAATGCTCTGGTCAAGAAGGGGGTAAAACCACCTGGAGGTGAAGTGGTTAAAGCAGTGGTCATCAACCCTGTCCTCAGGGCCCACTAACAGGCCAGGTTTTATGTATTATCTTGGGGAGATGTAGACTAGAATACTGCAATCACTGAGCAGCAAATGATATCACCTGTGATGTATTTCAGTTATCTTGAAAACCTGGCCTGTTAGTGGCCCTGAGGACAGGTTTGATGACCACTGGGTTAAAGGAAGCACACTACAACTTGTGGTAGTATGTTACTGTGCATTACAGTCCACTATACAAATTGGGGTGCCCTTAAGAATATCATTGTAGCACCACAACACAAAATTTCACAGTGAACCCAGCCTTCGTGGAATGCTGTAAAACCTGGTTGTCTGAAGATCCTGTTGAGTCTCTATGTTGGTATATTGCCATACCACACTGGTTTTGCCATGTTCATTATGGCAACAAGTATCGCTGAAGGGCAGTGAACCTACAGAAATATTCATAGAAATTTGGTAGCTCTGAGATACTACACTATGCATTTTATCCTTGCTCTTTGCACTGCTTTGTTGAATAAGGTTTACAGTTTTTTTTTCAGTTTGACTGCTAACCTCTAGATACAGTTATGTAAAAAAAGTAAGTACAAAGCATGGAGACAATGTCAGAGACTGTTGGGCAGTTATGCAAATCGCCCACAAGAAGAAGTATACAACATTTATTTGTAGGCACTGTTTGTATGAAAATTACTGTTCTCCTGTTCAAATAAGTTGTAATTAGGTATGGTCGCTTTTTCCCTGTAAATGCAGTTTAACTGCATGCATGTATGACTAAGGCTCGGTTCACACTAGGACGACTTGGGATCCGACTTGTAAGCCCTCAAGTCGCCCCAAGTCGCCCCAGAAAGAGATTCACATTACAGTGAATGGGAGCGTCTTAATAGACACTACTGAAGTCGCTCCGACTTCAGAGCGTACTCCCTGTACTACTTGGATCCGACTTGGTAGGCGACCTGTACCATAGAAATCAATGGAAGTCGCCTCCAAGTCGGATCTCCATCTACAGTCAAGCGACTTTGCAGGGAAAAAATTTAGTTTGCCCAGGCAAACCCCTCCCTCCCAGAGAGCTGATTATCCTGTGATTGGCCACAGCCAAAGTCGCCTGTCCTGGAGGCGACTTGAAGTCGCGTTGTAATTTGCTGAAGTCGCGCTGAAGTCGCCGTACAAAGTCGCGCTGAAATCGTGTTGCCCCTGTGTGAACCGAGCCTAAGTGGTCGGCATAGCAGGTGCTCTGTGGAATGCACCAGTACAGACAGTTAAGGACTGCAGCAAAGAAGAACCGGTATGCAGGCCAGGATCAGGGTAGGTGACAGACAAGCAAATCTGAATAGGTAGCAGAGATAGGTACACATCAAAATCAGTCCAAGGAAAGAAACAGGTGCACACACAGGAATATATATATATATATATATATATATATATATATATATATATATATATATATATATAATGTATATGTACATAGTACAATATCGGACCTCTGAAAAGTATAAGCATGCATATGTACTCAGTACTTGGTTTGGGCCCCTTTTGCAGCAATAACTGCCTTAATGCGGCGTAGCATGGAAGCTATCAGCCTGTGGCACTGCTGAGGTTATGGAAGACCAGGATGCTTTAACCACTTAAGGACCGGACCATTATGCTGCTTAAGGACCAGAGGACTTTTTCCAATTTGGCACTGCGTCGCTTTAACTGCTAATTGCGCGGTCATGCAATGCTGTACCCAAACGAAATTTGCGTACTTTTCTTCCCACAAATAGAGCTTTCTTTTGATGGTATTTGATCACCTCTGCCATTTTTATTTTTTGCGCTATACACGGAAAAAGACTGAAAATTTTGAAAAAAAATGATATTTTCTACTTTTTGTTCTAAAAAAAAAAATCCAATAAACTCAATTTTAGTCATACATTTAGGCCAAAATGTATTCAGCCACATGTCTTTGGTAAAAAAAATGTCAATAAGTGTATATTTATTGGTTTGCACAAAAGTTATAGCGCCTACAAACTAGGGTACATTTTCTGGAATTTACACAGCCTTTAATTTATGACTGCCTATGTCGTTTCTTGAGGTGCTAAAATGGCAGGGCAGTACAAAACCCCCACAAATGACCCCATTTTGGAAAGTAGATACCCCAAGGAAATTGCTGAGAGGCATTTTGAGCACATTGAATATTAATTTTTTTTGTCCCAAGTGATTGAATAATGACAAAAAAAAAAAAATTACAAAAAGTTGTCACTAAATGATATATTGCTCACACAGGCCATGGGCATATGTGGAATTGCACCCCAAAATACATTTAGCTGCTTCTCCTGAGTATGGGAATACCACATGTGTGGGACTTTTTGGGAGCCTAGCCGCGTACCGGGCCCCGAAAACCAATCACTGCCTTCAGGATTTCTAAGGGCGTAAATTTTTGATTTTACTCCTCACTACCTATCACAGTTTTGAAGGCCATAAAATGCCCAGATGACATACCCCCCCCCCCCCCATGACCCCATTTTGGAAAGTAGACACCCCAAGCTATTTGCTTTGAGGCATGTTGAGTCCATGGAATATTTTATATTTTGACACAAGTTGCGGGAAAGTGACACTTTTTTTTTTTTTTTTTGCACAAAGTTGTCACTAAATGATATATTGCTCACACAGGCCATGGGCATATGTGGAATTGCACCCCAAAATACATTTAGCTGCTTCTCCTGAGTATGGGGATACCACGTGTGGGACTTTTTAGGAGCCTAGCCGCGTATGGGGCCCCGAAAACCAATCACCGCCTTCAGGATTTCTAAGGGTGTAAATTTTTGATTTCACTCTTCACTGCCTATCAGAGTTTCGGAGGCCATAGAATGCCCAGGTGGCACAACCCCCCCAAATGACCCCATTTTGGAAAGTAGACACCCCAAGCTATTTGCTGAGAGGCATGGTGAGTATTTTGCAGCTCTCATTTGTTTTTGAAAATGAAGAAAGTCAAGAAAAAAACATTTTTTTTTCTTTTTTCAATTTTCAAAACTTTGTGACAAAAAGTGAGGTCTGCAAAATACTCACTATACCTCTCAGCAAATAGCTTGGGGTGTCTACTTTCCAAAATGGGGTCATTGGGGGGGGGGGGGGTTGCCACCTGGGCATTCCATGGCCTCCGAAACTGTGATAGGCAGTGAAGAGTGAAATCAAAAAATGTACGCCCTTAGAAAGCCTGAAGACGGTGCTTGGTTTTCGGGGTCCCGTGCATGACTAGGCTCCCAAAAAGTCCCACACATGTGGTATCCCCGTACTCAGGAGAAGCAACAGAATATATTTTGGGGTGTAATTTCACATATTCTCATGGCATGTTTGAGCAATATATCATTTAGTGACAACTGTGCAAAAAAAAAAAAAAAAAATTTGTCTCTTTCCCGCAACTTGTGTCACAATATAAAATATTCCATGGACTCGACATGCCTCTCAGCAAATAGCTTGGGGTGTCTACTTTCCAAAATGGGGTCATTTGGGGGGTTTTGAACTGTCCTGGCATTTTATGCGCAACATTTAGAAGCTTATGTCACACATCACCCACTCTTCTAACCTCTTGAAGACAAAGCCCTTTCTGACACTTTTTGATTACATGAAAAAATTATTTTTTTTTGCAAGAAAATTACTTTGAACCCCCAAACATTATATATTTTTTTAAAGCAAATGCCCTACAGATTAAAATGGTGGGTGTTTCATTTTTTTTTTTCCACACAGTATTTGCACAGCGATTTTTCAAACGCATTTTTTGGGGAAAAAACACACTTTTTAAAAATTTTAATGCACTAAAACACACTATATTGCCCAAATGTTTGATGAAATAAAAAAGATGATCTTAGGCCGAGTACATGGATACCAAACATGACATGCTTTAAAATTGCGCTCAAACGTGCAGTGGCAACAAAATTAATAAATTTTTATAAGCCTTTAAAAGCCTTTACAGGTTACCACTTTAGATTTACAGAGGAGGTCTACTGCTAAAATTAATGCCCTCGATCTGACCTTCGCGGTGATACCTCACATGCATGGTGCAATTGCTGTTTACATTTGACGCCAGACCGACGCTTGCGTTCGCCTTAGCGCGAGAGCAGGGGGGACAGGGGTGCTTTTTTTTTTTTCTTTATTTTTTTTGCTTTTTTATCTTATTTTTAAACTGTTCCTTTCATTTTTTTTTAAAAATCATTTTTATTGTTATCTCAGGGAATGTAAATATCCCCTATGATAGCAATAGGTAGTGACAGGTACTCTTATTTGAAAAAATTGGGGTCTATTAGACCCTAGATTTCTTCTCTGCCCTCAAAGCATCTGACCACACCAAGATCGGTGTGATAAAATGCTTCCCCAATTTCCCAGTGGCGCTGTTTACATCCGTCGAAATCTAAGTCATAAAATGCTCATAGCTTCCGGTTTCTTAGGCCATAGAGATGTTTGGAGCCACTCTGGTCTCTGATCAGCTCTATGGTCAGCTGGCTGAATCACCGGCTGCATTCTCAGGTTCCCTGTTGAGACAGGAGAGCCAGAGAAAAACACAGAAGACGGTGGGGGGAGCATTCCCTCCCACTGCTTGTAAAAGCAGTCTAGAGGCTAATTAGCCGCTAGGATTGCTTTTACATGAAAGCCGACCGCTGGCTGAAAAGAATGATACCAAGATGATACCTAAACCTGGAGGCATCATTCTGGTATAACCACTCAAAGTCGTGAATGGCGTACCTGAAGACAAAAAAATGGTTAACAATAAAGCACAGTAAACGGTAAAGTATAAAAAATTGCATACCTGAAAAGCAAACATGATAAAACATAATAACAATAAAACATTGCAGAATAGAATACAGTAAAAACGAGCAGAACAATAGAGAGAGAATAGAGCGAGAGAGAACAATAAAACGACAACTATTTTTTTTTTATTTTATATTTTTGTTTGTGTTTTTTTTTTTTTTACACTTTTTTTTGTAACTGTAACTTTTATAACGGTAACCGGTTCCAGGTTCGGGTCTCTCAAAATGCGATGGCATCTTGGGAGACCCTGTGAAAGTGTGCCTAGTCTGTGGAATGCTGTACCCTACGCTAATACTCAACTAGTGAATGGTAGCTTTCAAAACATTCACCAATGCAAAGACCAGGATTATCAGGACAGGAGGGACAATAATAGCGGGTGTCACGCCTATATCCGCGCTTGCTGCAGACACAACATCATTTTTGGGGGGGTTCGTTGGGTAGGGGTACTCGGGAGGACATAAAGAAAATGCCTCTCATGCAGCCGACTGCATTTGGTTGGGGATGTGAATGGGGGAAGTACGGGCGCTGCAGAAGCGGTGGGTTCCCAATTAGGATTGGCGAATGCAGCAGGAAGGGCATTATGGGCACGACGGGCCTGTGTTTGTCTTTTTGGTGGCAGCGGGACACTACTTGTGCTTGCCACCTCACCAGCTTGAACTGCACTTATGGGACTCGCCACGTCACCAAGTATTACTGCAGTGCTGGTTTGACTACGACCGGGGTGTAATAGGCCGCTGGTGCTTGCTAGTTCACCAAAACGCTACCAACAAAAATGTTAGCGATCGCAGGGATCAGGCCTGACTCTGCGAATGCAGCAGTTATGCGTTTAGTGTTTTGTAAGTGACAGTGATCGATCGATACTGCACTTGGGTGGGCTGGGCTGGGCCGGGCGGAGGGGCAAAACATAGGTGCTAGCAGGTATCTGGGCTGATCCCGATAACACTGCGTTTTTGGGAACCCTAAACTGCTGGGGACGCCAGTATAGATCTGATCGGATCAGATATTGATCCGTTCAGATACTATACCACTAAGGGAGGTGTACAGTGCGTGCGTGGGTGTTAGCGCTACTGGCACTAACCTGACGCTGCCTGGGGCTGGTGCTTGCCAGTTCACCAAAACGCTACCAAAAAAACTGTTAGCGATCGCAGGGATCAGGCCTGACTCTGCGAACGCTGCAGTTATGCGTTTAGTGTTTTGTAAGTGTCAGTGATCGATCGATACTGCACTTGGGTGGGCTGGGCTGGGCCGGGCGGAGGGGAAAAACGCAGGTGCTAGCAGGTATCTGGGCTGATCCCGCTAACACTGCGTTTTTTGATACCCTAAACTGCTGGGGACGCTAGTATAGATCTGATCGGATCAGATATTGATCCGTTCAGATACTATACCACTAAGGGAGGCGTATGCTGCGTGCGTGGGTGTTAGCGGTACTGGCGCTAATCTGACGCTGCCTGGGGCGACGCATATCACCGCCGGGCGATCAGGGGGCTAAACCTTTATTCGGTAATAAACGGCGGGTGCCCTGACACTATAAAAAATAAACTAACTAACCAGCGTCACCCGTAACGGTTATACGGTGATCAGTGGTGAAAGGGTTAACTAGGGGGCAATCAAGGGGTTAAAACCTTTATTAGGTAGTATATGGGGGTCCCTGTCGCTATAAAACGCTGACGGCGAACCTAATTATTTTCGTCCCTAACTAGCGTCACCAGTGACACTAATACAGTGCTCATTATATGGCCTTATTCTTGCTCAGCCAATTTGATGCTGATGTTTTGTTTTTGCAAAAGACAAAGTTGTCTAGTTTGGCTCATATTCACCTAGCGAAAAAGGAGTGGAGGTGTGACCCCTCCTTTTGGTTGAGCCTTACACTAGAGTTGCAGTCTTTTATCGAACCGGCTTGGCCTTGGATACCTCTTGTCTCACTCCCAGCTCTGACCTTGGATTGCCCACGGATCTTCTCTTGTCTCCTGTGTATGACTCCGGCTTGCCTAACCACTATTCTGATACCTGATCTGCTGACCACTGGTTTCCTGACCTCTGCTATCGTCCCCGACAACACTTCTGCTGTGCCCTGTCTGCTTTGATCCGCCTTGGTGTCTACCTGCTGTACCAAGCCTGCAGTACCTATCTACAGTACTCACCTGTTGCTCCAGCCTGCAGCACCATACTACTATATCTAGCCTGCTGCAGTTACCATTGCAACCTGCTTCCTGCTGTGTGCAGTCTGCACCACCTACAGCTCTCCTGGGTCCTACTACCCACCCCATCTGGGATTCACCTTCTGAGAGATCTCCACACCGCCATCTCTCATCTGTGGCACAGCTGGCAACCCCTGCTTCTTTGGGCTTCGTGTTCCCTGTTACCACCTTCAGGGGCACTGAGCACTCAACCGCAAGGAGAGCCCTCTCAGCATTTTGGCTTCAGGACCAGGCACATGACATATGGCCTGGAGAAGGGCTTTATTGATTGGCTGAAGACCTTGTATAGAGGGGCTGAAAGCTTTGTGCTTGTGAATGGTTGGATTGAACAGTCGTTTGAGGTTGGCTTAGGTGTGCGCCAGGGGTGTCCTTTAAGTCCTCTGCTATATACATTTGCAATTATTCTCTTCATTAGGAGGTTAGAGAGTGGGCTGTTGTATGGAGTGTTTTTGGGCATTCCTGGTAAGCCCCCTTAGTTTGCACAAAAGTTATAGCGTCTACAAACTATGGGATATATTTATGGAATTTTTATTTATTTTTTTACTAGTAATGGCGGCGATCAGCAACTTATAGTGGGACTGCGATATTGCAGCGGACAAATCGTACACCCAACTGACACTTTTCTGAACCAGTGACACCAATACAGTGATCAGTGCTAAAAATATGCACTCTCACTGTACTAATGGCACTGGCTATGATCTACGATCCTACATAGATTTAGGCTCAAGATTAAATGCTGGTCTAAACTCCCCTTTCGGTTGTGGGATGGGCAAATCGTATTAAAATGATTTGGATTTAGCCGCTCCTATATGTGTTACATAACTCATCTATCTGGATCCCTCAATTGTGGTTTTGGAAAATAGACTCCATGTATATGATCCTAATATGGAAGGATAAGAAGCGTAGGATCAAATTGTCCATTTTGCTGCTGCCCAAGAACGGGGGGATTGGCAGTTCCGAATACTACTCTATGTTTTGGCTGCTTAATTACAGCATTTTTCTGGCTGGGGAGATGTTTGGCCAGGGGGGGACTCCAGTCTGGCTATACTCCTACCCTGTAATGCTAAATATCACCTTATAGCACAACTGGAGGCAGGTGGTTTTCAAAGAACACAGTCTTATCAGACTTATTTTAATGCAAAAATTTGGTTTGAAATGAATAAAATTATGAAGTACTGTATATGTTTTTTTTTCCTTCGATACTCCCATATGGGAGTATTGTATTTATGCAGAATTGAGTAAACTGGAGGGCTTTGATTCCTGGTTCGAAAATGGGGTGAGGTACATCAACTAGGTATTCTCCCATGACACCTTGAAAACATTTCAGGACTTACAAACTGATTATCAGATTTCTAAACATAGGTTTTACCAGTATCTGCAACTCTGCCATGCATTGTCACCCCAAACTAAGACCACCCTGTTTTTTCTAGTCATGATTCCCCTGAGCGAATGCCACTGATAAGAAGGGTCTCATCTCTATGTTTTATTCACTGCTGTTAGACAAGCGCTTTGACAATCCTCCCTTTCCAGGTAGGAAGCGATGGGAGGGGGATTTCGGCACAATGGATGATGAGGTTTGGCAGAGTATTCGCAAGCAAGTTACCTTGGTGTCTCTGTGGCCCAGACAGAGATTATCTCAACTACAGTATCTCACAAAAGTGAGTACACCCCTCACATTTTTGTAAATATTTTATTATATCTTTTCATGTGATAACACTGAAGAAATTACACTTTGCTACAATGTAAAGTAGTGAGTGTACAGCTTGTATAACAGTGTAAATGGGCTGTCCCCTCAAAATAATTCAACACACAGCCATTAATGTCTAAACCGCTGGCAACAAAAGTGAGTACGCCCTTAAGTAAAAATGTCCAAATTGGGCCCAGTTAGCCATTTTCCCTCACCGGTGTCATGTGACAGAGTGTTACAAGGTCTCAGGTGTAAATGGGGAACAGGTGTGTTAAATTTGGTGTTATCGCTCTCACTCTCTCATACTGGTCACTGGAAGTTCAACATGTCACCTCATGGCAAAGAACTCTCTGAGGATCTGAAAAAAAGAATTGTTACTCTACATAAAGATGGCCTAGGCTATGAGAAGATTGCCAAGACCCTGAAACTGAGCTGCAGCACGGTGGCCAAGACTATACAGCGGTTTAACAGGACAGGTTCCACTCAGAACAGGGCTCGCCATGGTAGACCAAAGAAGTTGAATGCACATGCTCAGTGTCATATCCAGAGGTTGTCTTAGGGAAATAGACATATGAGTGCTGCCAGCATTGCTGCAGATGTTGAAGGGGTGGGGGGTCAGCCTGTCAGTGCTCAGACCATACACCGCACACTGCATCAAATTGGTCTGCATGGCTGTCGTCCCAGAAGGAAGCCTCTTCTAAAGATGATGCACAAGAAAGCCCACAAACAGTTTGCTGAAGACGAGCAAACTAAGGACATGAATTACTGGAACCATGCCCCGTGGTCTGATGAGACCAAGATAAACTTATTTGGTTCAGATGGTGTCAAGCATGTGTGGCGGCAAACAGGTAAAGAGTACAAAGACAAGTGCGTCTTGCCTACAGTCAAGCATGATAGTGGGAGTGTCATGGTCTGGGGCTGCATGAGTGCTTTCGGCACTGGGGAGCTACATTTTATTGAGGAAACCATGAATGGCAACATGTACTGTGACATGATCCCCTCCCTTCAGAGACTGGGCCGCAGGGCCGTATTCCAACATAATGACCCCAAACACACCTCCAAGATGACCGCTGGCTTGCTAAAGAAGCTGAGGGTAAAGGTGATGGACTGACCAAGAATGTCTCCAAACCTAAACCCTATTGGGCATCTTTAGGGCATCCACAAATGGAAGGTGAAGGAGCGCAAGGTCTCTAATATCCACCAGCTCCGTGATGTCGTCATGGAGGAGTGGAAAAGGACTCCAATGGCAACCTGTGAAGCTTTGGTGAATTCCATGCCCAAGAGAGTTAAGGCAGTGCTGGAAAATAATGGCAGCCACACAAAATATTGACACTTTGGGCCCAATTTGGACATATTCACTTAGGGGTGTACTCACTTTTGTTGCCAGTGATTTAGACATTAATGGCTGTGTGTCGAGTTATTTTGAGGGAACAGCAAATTTACACTGTAATACAAGCTGTACACTCACTACTTTACATTGTAGCAAAGTGTCATTTCTTCAGTGTTGTCACATGAAATGATATAATAAAATATTTACGAAAATGTGAGGGGTGTACTCACTTTTGTAAGACACTGTATATAGAGTGTATCACACCCCCCCCCCCCTGAAACTCTTTAGGTGGCAAAGGGGAGACAACCCAGACTGTGCTAGATGGAGGGACGTGCAGTCAGGGGAGGCAGGGCCATGAACACATAAACATTAAAAAAGAGGGTCATAGGTCGTTTGGAGGGTATGTAGCCTAAGTCCTACCCCACCACTGGTAAAAATTTGGGGCTCCTACGACCTATGGTTCCAGAGATATGGGGCTCCTTGCACAGACTGTCAGAAACTAAATACAGAGCGGCCACTTTAAATACAAGCTGACACACTCTGTCTGCAGCAGACTGAGAGGTTGAGCTCACAGTGCCTCTCATGTCTTGTCAGAGGTACTGAGCTCAATAAACAGCTTGGAGTCTTGGACCAATGTTAAAGTACCATTAGTCCCAGCTGTCCAATAAAAATGCTGCAGTGGAGGCACGCCTTTCACTGCAGTGTCATAGAAGGGGCATGTGTCTAAAAGACAAATGCTTCCTTCGAGCCCAACCCTCCTAACTACAAGGAAATAACATGTGTTTATGTGTATAAGATTTACCCATAATCCCATGTTTTTCTCACACAGTTAGGAGGGAGAATGAGAATCTGCTGCCTGCTGAAAAAGTACTGTTATATTCAAGCTAAATCATATATTTATATGCTATACGTATAACATAATAATTCATTATTTATCTATTTACTGTGAAATTACTGGTTGGAAGTTATAACTTCAAACTTCAGTAATTTGTCCGTTAAGCCACTTGCTTGAGTACGGATTTAGAAAATATAGTAAATTACCTTAAAAACAATATATAATAATTATTTGTATAATACTTATGGTAACTAACCCCTTGCCACCCAGGCCAATTCTGACACTTCTCTCCTACATGTAAAAATCATAATTTTTTTGCTAGAAAATTACTCAGAACCCCCAAACATCATATGAAATAAAATGGTGGTCGTTGCAGCTTTTTATGTCACACGGTATTTGCACAGCAATTTTTTTAAATGCGTTTTTTTGGGGGGGAAAACTGTTTCATGAATAAAAAAAAAAAACAGCCCGATCTTTTTTGTATAATGTGAAAAATAATGTTACGCTGAGTAAATTGATACTTAACATGTCACACTTTAACCACTTACGGACCACCTGCCATCATTATACTGCGGCTCTTTGAAGTGGAATATCGTTTTTATGGAAGCAGCTAGCTGCCATAACCCTGGTATCCACTTCTTCAGCGGGCGATCCTCTCTGGTGCGCTCCACCGCTTACCAGAGCCACCGGCAGAGGCGATTGGGTGCTTTCCCCTGCTTGGCATGGAGCTGAGTGAGGGGAAGATGGCCCCCACCCGGCTCCATACCATTGCAGGGCGGAAGCGACGTCAAAACGTCACTTCCGCCCATAGCTCTTAAAGGGACATTTTTATTTTTTCCAAACATTTTTTTTATTTTATTGCATTTTAGTGTAAATATGAGATCTGAGGTCTTTTTGACCCCAGATCTCATATTTAAGAGGTCCTGTCATGCTTTCCTATTAAAATGGATGCTTACATTTCTCGTAAAAGGAATAAAAGTGGCTCAATTTTTTTTTAAAGAACAGTGTAAAAAAATAAAATAAAAAGTAAAAAAAAGAAAAAAAAGTTAACGTGCCACCTCCCGACGAGCTCGCTTGCAGAAGCGAATGCCTACGTGAGTAGCGCCTGCATATGAAAACAGTGTTCAAACCACACATGTGAGCTATCACTGAGAGAGCAATAGTTCTAGCCCTAGACCTCCTCTGTAACTCAAAATGCAAGCCTGTAGAATTTTTTAAACGTCACTCATTAAGCTTTTTAAGGGTAAAAGTTTGTCGGCAATCCACGAGCGGGCCATGTTGGGTATTAATTTACTCGGCGTATCATCATCTTTCACAGTATAAAAAAAATGGGCTAATTTTACTGTTGTCTTATTTTTTTAATTAAAAAAAGTGTATTTTTTCCAAAAAAAAATGCGCTTGTAAAACCACTGCGCAAATACAGTGTGACAGAAAGTATTGCAACGACCACCATTTTATTCTCTAGGGTGTTAGAAAAAAAAATATACAATGTTTGGGGGTTCTAAGTAATTGTTGGGGAGCTACGGCAAATCTTCGCCACATGTTACGGCTCTGTCCAAAGCTGTTTCATTACTGGCAGGCTGTGGTGGAAATTAATAATAAGACCAATCAGATAAAACTTGCTTTGGACCCGTTTATACTATACTGTAGTATATACCACTTTATACTTCTAAGATATGGGTTTCAATTTGTAGGCTACTTTTTACTGCTTGCAAATGTACAGCTTTCGAAATGTAAGGAAAAGGGGGGACAACAGTTTTAAGCCCCCTTTGCCTAATGGGATTGCGGCAGCGGGGTTTCTAGTATTCCCTCAGGTAAAAAAATTGCAGGAAGACTTCCCATTGGCCCTTGGCCTCTGGAAAGGTCAGTTGACACTGTATCTGGGCAGCTTAAAGGATCACTAAAGATTTTTTTTTTTTTTTTTAAATAACAAACATGTTATACTTACCTCCACTGTGCAGCTCGTTTTGCACAGAGTGGCCCCGAACCTGGTCTTCTGGGGTCCCTTGGCGGCTGTCTCAGCTCCTCCCCGCAAGAACTGATCACCTTCATGCGAGCTCTCTCGCATGGTGGTGAGTTCTTGCGGTCACGCTCCCGTGATACAGCCGGTGGCTATAGCCGCTCACTGTATCACTCGGCCCTGCCCTCGGCGCGCCGCGTCATTGGATGTGCTGGACAGCAGCGCGAGCCAATGGTTGCCCTGCTTTCAATCCATCCACTGTAACCAATCAACGGCCAGGCTGAGCGGCGAAGAGAATGTCAGGGGCGAGCGCGGAACTTTCGAGGGGTCAGGTAAGTAAAACGGGGGAGGTGGGGGGCTGGGTGGGCCGTTATTGTCGGATGTTTTTTCACCTTAATGCATAGAATGCATTAAGGTGAAAAAACTTGAAAAAGATCCCCCCAAGTTTTAAAAATTACGGGAAGACTTCCCATTGGCCCTTTTTACTCTGGGTAGGTCAGGTGACCACTGTATCTGGGCAGTTTAGGGGGTTTTCTGTGTGGATTTTCAAATAAAAAGAGGGGTTCCGAGCCCCAGAGGTTCAGTAGCAACAGCTGTGGTGTTCCCTCCCACCCTCCCTAAGTCGCGGCGTTTAACTTTATTATGTGGCTAGTGTCACCTTTCAAGGGGAACAGTTTATTTTATACAAAGTTAAACAAGTTACGGTATTTAAAGTTGTTAATGTTATATGATAAATGTGGGGAGATTCTTCTTTATTTGATTATACAGCTTGAGCCATAGTGGCTGAGCTGTTTTACGTGTTCTAAAGTTTAACTTTTAATATTTATTTATTAAAGCCAATAATAAAGGCCGCGGCCAAATATTTTTCCAATCAAAGGTATTGGTGTGTTTTATTGTGTCAAATTCTGCTGAATGCTATCCCATGGATATCCCCATATCCCCTGACTTTGAATGAGTGGCAAACCCAGGTTAATACCTCTCTTCTTCAGGAGCTCTCAGTTTTCCAATGCAGGGATCTCAAAATAAATTTTACAACTTTGCAAATCTCATGCCTCTCGGTTCCCGGACTGGCGCCATTATACTTGGCTATACACAATCTCTTCAAATGATGAGCATTTAGTTATCTTTGAGTCAGTTGTTTGATTTGAATAATGCATAGTCCACAGGGGTGAGGTTTAAATTGCTACTTTTATTTTATTAGAAGAAAGACGTGACATATACTCTGTTGCAGACGATGACCTTTAACCACTTAAGGACCAGCCTCGTTTTGGATTTTAGGTGTTTACATGTTTAAAACAGGTTTTTTTTTGCTAGAAAATTACTTAGAACGCCCAAACATTATATATTGTTTTTTTTCTAACACCCTAGAGAATAAAATGGCAGTCAATACAATACTTTTTTTTGCACCGTATTTGCGGTGCTTTTTTGCGCACTTTTTTTGGAAAAAATTAACTTTTTTGAATAAAAAAATAAGACAACAGTAAAGTTAGCCCAATTTTTTTTACATAGTAAAATATAATGTTACACCAAGTAAATTGATACCCAAAATGTCACGCTTCAAAATTGCGCACGCTCGTGGAATGGCGTCAAACTTTTACCCTCAAAAATCTCCATAGGGGATGTTTAAAAAATTCTACAGGTTGCATGTTTTGCGTTACAGAGGAGGTCTAGGGCTAGAATTATTGCTCTCGCTCTACTGGTCGCGGCGATACCTCACATGTGTGGTTTGACCACCGTTTTGATATGCGGGCGCTACTCACGTATGTGTTCGCTTCTGCGCGCGAGCTCGTTGGGACGGAGGGTTTTTTAAATTTTTTTTTTATTTTTATTATTTATTTTACATGATTTTATTTATTTTTACACTGTTTTAAAAAAAAATTGTGTCACTTTTATTCCTATTTACAAGGAATGTAAACATCCCTTGTAATAGAAAAAAGCATGACAGGACTTCCTAAATATGAGATCTGGGGTCAAAAAGACTTTACACTAAAATGCAATAAGAAAAAAAAAAAAAAGTAATTTAAAAAAATGACATTGAAAAAAATGTGCCTTTAAGACGTATGGGCGGAAGTGACGTTTTGACGTCGCTTCCACCCAGCAGTGTCATGGAGACAAGTGGGCGCCATCTTAGCCTCATTCGTCTCCAGGCACAGAAGGGAGACAGACGCGATCGCCACCGCTGCTACTGACGGCTCCAGTAAGCGGCGGAGGGCACCGGATCACGGCGGGAAGGGGGGGGGCCCTCTCCCGCCACCGATAAAAGTGATCTCGCTGCGAATCCGCTGCAGAGACCACTTTTATCTGAAAGCTGACCGCTGCACGAAAACGGGAATACCGAGGTTATGGCAGCTAGCTGCTGCCATAACAAAGATATCTGCCGCCAAACTTTGGACGTACATCGGCATACGGTGGTCGGCAAGTGGTTAACTTGTATGCATGCTGTTTGAGTTAAGCAATATATTTTTTGCCATTCCCAGATGATTGCAAGAGTCAATTAAAGCGGAGTTGAACCCAAAAGTGGAACTTCCGCTCATTTGTTTCTCCACCCCTCCGGTGCCACAATTGGCACCTTTCGGGGGGGAGGGGGGACAGGATACCTGTCTTTGACAGGTATCCTGTTCCCATTTCCGGGAGCCACAGCCGTGGATATTGACGTCACCGCTCGGCTGACCGCTTGGCTTCCTCCTCCTCCCCCTGTCGCTGGGCCAGTAGGAGAGAGGAGCGGAGCCTCGCGCATGTGCAGTAAGTGACCTATTATTAAAAGCCAGCAGCTGCAGTATGTGTAGTTGTTGGCTTTTAATTTTTGCAGCGGTGGGTGGACCTCCGCTTTAAGTATATAGACTGAATACTGTATGTAAACCTCTATAGTAATGTAAATTGTTTGAACGTATATTCAATATCTCTCTATTACTGGTGCAGGGGGTGACATTCCCTACTGCCTGCTGTACTATGTTTGGATACCATAGCAGTAGAGGTTTTGAATGCTTTTTTTTTTTATTCTTATTTTTATGTGGTATATTTTGTGTGTTTTTAAAGTGCAAAACTTCAATAAAAAGTATTTTAACCAATTCCGGACCGCCCACCGTCCTTATACGTCGGTACTTTGAAGACTATCATTGCTATGGCAGCAGCTAGCTGCCATAACCCCGGTATCCTCTTCTTCGGTGGGCGGTCCGCTTCAAGATAAAAGTGGTCTCTGGGGCGAATTTGCTGCAAGATCACTTTTATCGGCGGTGGGAGAGGGCCCCCCCTCCTGCCTCGCTCCGGTGCCCTCCGCCGCTTACCGGAGCTGTCGGCAGCGGCGGAGGCGATCGGATGCTGTCCCTTGTGTGACATGGAGACGAGTGAGGGGAAGATGGCCCCCACCCATCTCCATAATTGCAGGGCTGAAGCAACGTCAAAACGTCACTTCCGCCCATCTTTTTTTTGTATTTTTTCAAATGACAACATTTTTTTTTTTAATTGCATCATAGTGTAAATATGAGATCTGCAGTCTTTTTGACCCCAGATCTCATATTTAGGCGGTCCTGTCATGCTTTTTTTCTATTACAAGGGATGTTTACATTCCCTGTAATAGGAATAAAAGTGACACAATTTTTTTTTTTTTAAAAGAACAGTGTAAAAAAAATAAATAAAAGGTAAAATAAATAAGAAAAAAAAAGACAATTGCAATGACAATTTTGTGGAAAAAAAAAATCTTCATTTTGCAAAGAATTGTGGGAAAAATGACAACATCAAAAACCTCACCATGCATCTTACTAAACACCTTGGAATGTCTATTTTCAAAAAAGGGGTCATTTGGGGGGTATTTGTACTTTCCTGGCTTGTTCGGGTCGCAAGAAATGAGATAGGCCGTCAGTACATCAGGTGTGATCAATTTTTTATGATTGGCACCACAGCTTGTAGACTCTCTAACTTTCACACAGACCAAATAATATCCACTAATTTGGGTTATTTTTACCAAAGATATGTAGCAGTATAAATTGTGGCCAAAATTTATGAAGAAAAATTCATAATTTGCAAAATTTTATCACAGAAACTAAGAAAAATGCGTTTTATTTCAAAATTTTCGGTCTTTTTTCATAGCGCAAAAAATAAAACACCCAGAGGTGATCAAATACCACCAAAGAAAGCTCTATTTGTATGAAAAAAAGGACAAAAAAATCATTTGGGTACAGTGTTACATGGCTGAGTAATTGTCATTCAAAGTGTGAGAGCACTGAAAGCTGAAAATTAGTCTGGGCAGGAGGGGGGTTTAAGTGGCCCAGTAGGCAAGTGGTTAGGGGAAGGTAGCAACTTCCACATGGAGGCACAGTGTGGAACATGCATAATAAGTCAGTCCTTGGGAAAAGAACAGCTGCAAGAAACGTACAGACAATAAAGTGTACTATTATAGTTCTCTGCTGGCTTTTTTGTGGATGACATCCCCAGTATAGGTCTACCTTGAAAAAAGAAATCTAGAACTTTCAAATGCAGACTTGTTTTGTAGCTCCAGGGCTGTCACCTTGATCCTGAAGTCCTAACTGGTAAGTCACTGACCCAAAACAAAACTTTGAAATGGATATCCCTATATATAAATATTCGGTGTTCCAACTGGCCACATGTTAGCGCTATATAAATCCTGTATAACAATAATATTCATGTTTGTTTCAGGTCAGTGACTCACTAGATACTGGAGAAAGGTGCTTGCACTTTTAAAAACAAGTCAGCAATGGCAGCTCTAATATTTGTATCGTCACAGGTTCATCTGAAATGATAGTGACCAGGTTAGAATGCAATTATGCTGTAAGACTGTTTTGAGCAGGAGCTAAGTTACCTACACCTTTGCAGCCCCTGTGCTATTGCTGGGTGTTTGGTGTGCTCCTGTACCTTTAAGAAGGGATGGGCTCTCCTTCAGTCCACCTGCCCTCATCTATCCATCAGAATGCATGTGCCTCCACTGTGGGGACACTCATAGTTTAGTGTTAGGACCACAGATACCAGGGTGCCGTGACGGGGCTCTGTGGTTTACGCATGCATTTGCAAATGTGTGCAGACTAAACCCCTGTTTTTAACGCATACTGTTAGACAGGTTCGTTTGGTTGTCTGCAAGTTGGTTGGTAAGTAGGCTTGGGTTTTTCCTGGGCATTCCCCAGACTTTCTTGTTACCTGTCAGTATGTTACTTGGGCTTTAAGAGAAAACTGAAAGGTCACTTACTGTATGTTTAAAGAAATAGGAATTACCACAGCTGAAGTCTTCTTGAAAACGTTAGTCTCCTGGCTGTCATGACGATCCATTGACTTTAGTACTTTGTAATTGACAGGCCCAGAACAAATCTGAAGCTGTGAAGTAGGAACTTTTGATCCACATGCCTTTTCCATGCCAGTGACAAATAACCTGATTTAAAGGCTAAGTTTGCATTTCCAGGCAGAGTTTCACTTTTCATAATAAATGAATCCTTTTGTAATATCATTTCTGTCCCAGCCATCCCAATCTTCTTACTGTATATCTCACCTCATCCCGAAAAGGTTTGAAATTTCATGTTTCTGTCTGTTTTAAAAAATCCTTTGTGTTTTCATCACTTCCTGTAGGTCAGCTCCCATCATTCTCTGTGTTTTTGTATCACAGAAAACGATGTGATAGAGCATATATTACCTTACCTGCTTCCCTTAAGGCAGGTGTGCCCAACTGATGTGGCCCGCCACCTCCTGCTCTGGTATGGCGGGTCGGCAAGCCCAGATCGCGGGTTCCTGACCCACCATCCCCGAGCATCAAAAGAATGTGAAGAACAGAGCCAGCGCTAGAGGAAGCAGAACCCATGCTTCTTGTATAGTGCCGACTCCTGTCGCAGGCGGAGTGATACCAAACTCCTCCTGTGACAGGAGCAATACAGGAAGCATTGGCTCTGCTCTCTACTGCAGCCACATGCTTCCTCTAATGCTGGTTCTTGTCACACTGATGATCGGGGATGACCAGCAGTACCCAGCTGCAGTACCCAGCAACACTACCCCCCAGCAGTACCCAACAACCATAACCATCAACAGTACCAGCCAGCAGTACCCACCAGCAGTACCCACAAGCCAGCAGTACCAGCAACAGTACCCATCAACAGTACCAGCCAGCAGTACCCACTAGCAATATCAGCCAGCAGTACCCAGCAACAGTAACCACCAGCAGTACCAGACAACAGTACCCGCCAGCAGTACCCAGCAGCAGTACCCACCAGAAACATCCACCAGCAAGATCAGCCAGCAGTACCAGCCCTGGAGGACAACTAGCAGCAGCTACCAGCCATACCTGCCTGGGGGACAGCAGCAGCCAGCGATACCCACAGGAATCCTGAGGCAGAAGTGAAGATTGAGGTCAGTTGAGGTGCAGGTATGGCAGAGCATCAATGTAAAGCAGCCTTAGGACCCTTTCACAGGTTCGGTTCGATCGGGTCTGCCTGTCTGTTTTTCAGGTGGACCCAATCAAACCCTTCATTCACTTCTATAGAGCGGCAGATGTAAACGGAGTTGTGTCCTTTTACACCCGCCTATCTCCAATCTGATCCACTTTAAACAAAAAACAGAAGGGGATCCTTCCCCTTCTGTCTGGGTGGATTGGATCCGAGGGCCCATAGAGTAAAGGGAGCTGTGTCCGCTCTGCATATGTGGGCATGGACCTGTTGTATGCCTGCTCCACTCATTGTGGCCCGTGACCGGTTACCAAGTCACTAAAGTGGCCCTCGCTCCTCAAAAGTTTGGGCATCCCTGCCTTAAGGTGACCATACACATTACAATCTGATTGTACAATCTCCTTTATCTCCTCCTGAGTTGATAGAAATTGATAGATTGTTCAGGTGGGTCCTCCTGTTTCATAGTTCTAGTAAATCTAATGGAAATTGTACAGAGATTGTACAATCTGGTTGCATAGTGTATGACCATCTTTATACAGGTACATTGGAGGGAGTGGATGGACTCTCAGCTGTCAGGCCCTGTTCACATCTTTACATAGTTGCAACTAAGGATGAGCTCCGGCGTGTTCGCATGCTGAACGTGCCGAGCCCGCCAGGAAGTCGGCACGGCGCAGCGCTAATCACAATCAGTGAGACATTTCCCGATGTGCGGCTGCAGAGATCGGGAAATGTCTCCCTACCTGTGATTAGCATTGGGCCGTGCCGACTTCCTGGCGGGCTCGGCACGTTCAGCATGCGAACACGCCGGAGCTCATCCTTAGTTGCAACTCAAATTCCCGTATATGTCTTATTTTTTTGGGCAATTTGGAGCATTTTCACACATAACGCAGCCTATTCAATTGAATCGGTTGCCCTATGCGCAACAATTGCCCCAAAGTGGCTCAAGTCAGTTTTTTAGAGTGGATCGTGGTGGGTTTGCAGCATGCTTCTGAAACGCAAAGTATGCATTTTCTGTGTGTTTTTCTGCATTTTGTCACTCGTTTTTCATGTGTGTTTGCTGTGCCTTTAACAATTAATGGCACTGAAAGTTCAGCTAGTTAATTTTAGGTGGATAAAGGTGGCCATACACTATATAATCTGATTGTACAATCTCTGTAAAATCTCCTTTAGATTTGCCAAAACTTTGGAATAGGGGTACCCACCTATCTATCCATTCACTGTGCATCCAATCAGGCAGGCCCTTACTCCACATCAGGGGTGTCCAACCCACGGGCCGCATGTGGCCCCATAGAGTTTAGCATGCGGACATAGCAAATATAACAGCTGTGGGAGCCTACATTGACAATCCAGGCAAATTTGGTACATGCTGCAAATGTAGATTTAACCACTAGATGTCACTGTCCTCCTTGATAATGACATGAAACAATAAATTATATGCACAGCATTTCACAGGGTTTCAGTCCTATATGTAGTCACATTTTATTTTTATTTTTTTATTATATTTGTAACCTATTAATCAGAATGTAGGTATTGACTTAGTAGACAATGTGCAGAAGATATCTTTACTGTAATTGTACATGGTGCAGTCACAAGAAGATGATGCTATAAGTAAAGTAATGAGGTGTTGTGAAAACTTGCAGCACACTGAAATATTTCCATAATTATGTGTCTACCAATAAATTCATTCAGTATTTGCAAACATGACCTGACCTATTCTATTCTTATATGAACACTCTAAACATATAACAAATACTTAGTTTTCTTAACTCCTTCATGACTATAGAAATTCTAGTCAGAAGGCTTTAAGAGATGTTTTACTATTACTATTATTTTACATCCTGTTTTGTTAGACAATAAAGCTAGCAGTAGACAGATTTTTATGACAATGCATTGCTTTTGCAATATACTGTAGTTCTCCAGTTGGGAGTCGGGCAGTAGATGTATTTTGCTCCAACTATTTTACAATACAGTGACCATGACACTTAGAAATTGTAAACTAGGCACTACAGTTTTTTTTTTCTTGTTTTTTTTTTTTAATCAAGTATTTTTTTTATTTTTATTATTAAAGCGAAGGTCCACTCAAAAAAAAAAAAAAAAAAAAAAACATAAAAAATGTGAAAAAAAAAGAAAAAAAAAAAGGTTTTTACTTACCAGAAATGGCTGTTGCTAGGCAGATCGTCCTAATCTGCCACTTCCTAGTCCGTGGTGGTCTTTTATTCTTCTCCTCCTCGCGTTGTCTTCTGGGGAATGGGGTGCGCTGTATTCTGGGACCTGTGTGTCGTTCAACAGCTTATGTAGACCAAACTTAGTTGTGAGGTCACACAGCTTGAGGTGAGCGCAGCCACACGGGGGAGGGGATCACGTGTGTAAAGTCGCCCTCTTACTGAACTGTATTTTTCTTCACAAGAGTCATTTTTTGGAATATTATTGCACGCATGCACTTTAACATCCTGAGGATTTGAAAATTACTGAGAACATTGTTGTGTTTTTTGGACACATTTTATTCAATGGAAGAATTTTTTTCACTGTGAACTTGCTTGATCTACTAATTTTTGTTGCACCATATTTTATATTCATTTTTTCTTCTTGTATATATAGTATTGATGTTATTGTAATAGCAATATTTTAGCATAAATGCTATTATCGCACAGAGCTGCATTTTCTCTGTTATTTTTATTTCCTCACTTCCTGTTTGGCTATGGGACAGGAAGTAAAGTGAAATCTCCGTACTGGTACACAGATGGTGAAAAAAGATCTGAAAATAATCCTCCCTTGATCTATCCAAAATGAAAAAAAGTTTTGCCTATAGTTCTACTTTAACTTCCTCTTGCCGCGAGAGAGACCGGAGAGTTCACATCACTGTCCAGTGTGCAGCATCACTGCTGCATATCGGCAGCCTTTAGCAGAGTCCAGAATGCTGAGTTCATGGGTGCCAACAGCCAGAATTAAATAGGTGCAGAGCAGAGAGTGGACTAATCGGTGGACTAATGTCACTGGATGGTGAGCTGCAAAATCACTGGGACTGGTGAGCTGCTGTTCTGAGGATTTACTGTCTGCTGCTAGAAAGCGAGACTGAGCCCCTTAAGAACTGACCATGCAGCCATCTAGTAGCCTTATTTCTGCACGCAGGTGTGACTTGGACTGTACAGTACTCATGTGCACCAACGGTACAACTGAACTTCAACGCTATCCAGGTGAACAGTCAGGACTGAGGACTTCCCTTAGAGGACTCTAAACTAGTATTAGTACTATTATTTACATTGCAGTTAATAATTATATGCACTGCTGATTTTTAAGTTGATTCTAGTCTAGTTGTACAGAACTCTATTCTAAGTTACTTTGGCATAACGATTACACTGTCTATCAGACTTAGGGGTCAATTCACTAAAGCAGAGGTCTCCAAATTTTCTAAGCAAAGGGCCAGTTTACTGTTCTTCAGACTTTATGGGGGCCAGACTGTGGCCATTGGGAGTAGAAAAGTTCCCGACATCAGTGGGAAAAAATAATGCCCTATCGTTTGTTTCAGTGGGAGTAATTGTGCCCCATCCTTGTCCATTGGTGTCAGTGGGAGGAATTGTGCCCAATCATTGGGAGAAATTGTGCCCCATTGTTAGTGTCATTGGGAGAAATTGTGCCCTATTGGTGTCATTGGGAGACATTGTGCCCCATTGTTGGTGTCATTGGGAGAAATTGTGCCCTATTGTTGGTGTCCTTGGGAGACATTGTGCCCCATTGTGGGTGTCATTGGGAGAAATGTTGCCCTTTCGTTGGTGTCAGTGGGGGGAATTATGCCCTATTGTTGGTATCGGTGGATGAAATAATGTCCCAAGGGCCGAATAAAAGCAAGCAAAGAGCCTCATCTGGCCCCCGGCCGCAGTTTGGAGACCACTGCACACAGTAAAGGTTACTGCATGCAATATGAAGGTCACGTGACTCATTTTTCGGAAATATCGCACGAAATAATAAAAGAGTCAATTCATCGAATAAAATATCGAATGTGAGGTAAATACCGCACATTTAAGATAAATACCACAAAACAACATTAAAGTCAATTCACTAAAAAACACACACATTCATTATTTATCACATGGTGTTTGCTGGTGGTATTTTAGAAATGTACAAAATGACAATGACAGGAACACTGCACTGGCCAGGAAATGAAAATACAATGTATCAATGTGAAAATGTTCTCCTCCGAGCTCAGGAATGAAAATAAATAGTAACATTTCATCAAAGGGAGATCATTTTGTTAATAAGAGCATCCTAGAACTTTCATAGTTTCACAATATTCCTGTGTGCCTTCTAGTGTAGTGTTAGCCTACAATTTTTTTTTTAAATATTGCGAAAAACAATGCCAAAAATAACGCAATATTTAAGTGCTATATCGCTAAACATAAATATTTAATACATTTGTTAAATAATGCATTTGTTTAATGAATTGACTACTTTTAAGATAAATACCACATGAGTTTTTTTAAATAAAAAATGAATGCAGTATTTATCTCTTAGCCCTAGTTCCAGACTTTGAAATCATGTGACTTCATGATTTCAAACCCACATGTCAGTGCAACTTGGCTGACATCTGTGAGACTTAATGCACAGATGTCTATGAAAGTCGAAACTGAAATCGCCAAAAGTAGTGCAGAAACTGCTTTTTGAAATCAGTGCGCCAAGTTGGCATTGCACTGATTTGAACAGTTCCATTGCCGACATTAGGGTGCAACTTGTCATGCGATTTGTACCTGTCAAATTGCATGACAAGTCGCACTGGTGTGAAAGGGTGCTTAGTGAGCTGACCCCTTTGTCTGAATCTACTCCCTGTATGCTCACTATGGCTGGGCACTTCACACATATGCAATGCCAGACATCGGATGTGATTCGCGCCGCATTTCTGTGCACATCAGATGTGATGTCTGTGCAATGCAAATTCAGGCATACAGTTTGTATGTCTGAAATCGCATTGAATATGATGCAGGACTCTTTTTTAATTCACACTGGAATTGGATCGCATGGGTGTTCAGACAGATTCCTGTCTGATTTCTACAAACCTATTTGGGGGTGTCATTAAAGTGATTCTAAAGGCTCATTTTTTTAATAAGAAACATGTTATACTTACCTCCTCTGTGCAGTGGTTTTGCACAGAGCAGCCTGGATCCTCCTCTTCTCGGGTCCCTCTTTGCTGCTCTTGGCCCCTTCCTCCTTTTGAGTGCCCCTCAGCCAGCAGCTTGATACAGGGGGCACTCAAGCTGAGTCTCAGCTCCGTGTATCTATTCAGACACGGAGCCCGACTTGGCCCATCCCCTCTCTCCCATGATTGGCTGACTGACTTTGATTGACAGTCATGGGAGCCAATGGCGCTGCTGCTCTGTCTCAGGAGGAGTGTTTTTTGGATGGCTGAGGGGATCATGGACATCGCTGGAGAGAGAAAGAGCTCAGGTAGGTAATAAGGCAGACTTCTCAAGTCTCCCGCAACTTGCAGGAAACTCACGCATTTAACGGCGGGCTCACGGACACCCGCAAGTGCGGCACGATCTCCCGGCCATCAGCCGCAACAGCCCGAGCTGCCAAATCCTCCCAGCCAGGGGAGGCAGTGGCATTGCTATGGGGATCGATTGTACCAAGGTAGGTGCAGCACAGAACTTCCTATGTGTCCCAGACTGTTACTCCGCCCTCCTCTCGCAGCTCCCCTAATCACTGAGCGCCCTGCTGTCCGCCAGTCCAGCTCAGAGAGAGTTAGGCAGCCGGGACAGCCAATGGGAGGTGAGCAGCAGCTGTGTGGTGGGAGCTTGTGCCGGATTCAACAGAGGGAGGAGTGAGTCCAGGAGCGAGTGAGAGAGAGCTGTGAGTGTGAGGACGGCATTCATTACTGTTATACACTGCAATGTCTTCTCTGGCAGCACTGTGTTCCTGGCTGGCTCTCTATGTGCTTCCACACAAAGCCTGGTGACCGTGCAAGCAGCCCCTGAGTGGTGTACACACATGGTGGGGGCTATAGAGGAGTGCTGGTACCTGGGAGGCAGGTGAAATCATTTGGTGGGAAATCCTGACTGGTCAAATATTCTCCCAGGTAACCTTGTCTGGGGGCAGGGGGACACTGATCAAAAGGGAGGTTTAAATTTCAGGCGATTTCCCCATTTCTTTTTATGCGTCCAGATCACACTGACCCTTCCCAATGTCTGTTGGCAGGTTGGCTGAGCCCATTTGTTGTTTCCACTGCCCTGATGTAAAGGGGAACTCTTCAGACTCTGATGATGGGGAGAAGGGGGGTTGCGCGAAACGCCGCGTGGTGCCACCTCCCTGAAATGGGTTTGCCACCTCCCTGAAATGAGTTTTTGCAGGTTGGGATGTCTGATAAGGGGGGTGCTGGGGAGACTGCTACACACAGAAGGTTTTTTATCTTAATACATAGAATGCATTAAGATAAAAAACGTTCTGCCTTAACAACTCCTTTAACTTTACATGAACACCTTGCAGTGGTTCGCAGAGAGCAGTGTGAACTGCCTGCGAGTCAGATGCAATGCAGGAACTCGCACAGGAATTGCGGTGGTTCCTGCATTGCATCAGTGTGAACCTAGCCTTATGCTCATACCATCATTTACTCTAACCTATACCAATACATTGAGGTAATTTACCACTAAACGGTCTTGGAGTTGATTTACTAAAGGAGAAAAGACTGTGCACTTTGCAGTTTCTCCAGAGCTTAGTAAATGAGCAAAAGCTCTGCTGACTTCCATCATCCAATCATGTGCAAGCAAAAATGCTGTTTCTTTTAAATTTTCTTTGCACCTGATTGGTTACTCTTTGCAAAGTGAAGCCTTACCTCATAATAAAGCTCTGGAACAACTGCACTTGCAGAGTGCACAGTCTATTTGTCTTTACTAAAGCAACCCCCTCGTTTCTATTTTTTGGTACTAATTAACAGTCGAGTAAGGCCCGATTCACACCTATGCAGGTTGCAGCTTGCATATTGCAGGTGCATTTTTTGTGTTTTTCAATACACGTTTTTGATCCATTGAAGTCTATGGAACCAAAAACCAGAAAAAAGTCCCTGGCACTTTCCATAAAATGCACAGATGTGAACTACAGCCATAGGAAACCATGTTAAGGCTCGATTCACACCTATGCATGTTGCTTTTGAGCGTTTTTGGAGGTTTTTTTTTCATGCTTGCCACGTTTTTGCCGCGTTTTTGCGGCGTTTTTGCTGCGTTTTTGCCGCGATTTGCGTTTTGCGTTTTTTTTTTTTTTCATTTTTTTTTACAGTCTTAAAAAAAAATTACAAAAAAAAAAAAAAAAACGGCAAAAACGCACCAAAAACGCTGCAAAAACGGTGCACTTGCGTTTTTGATGCTTGTCCATTGAAATCCATTACATGCAAAACGCTGCTTTTTGCATGAAAAAAAGTCCCCGACCCTTTCCAAAAACGCAGAGATACAAAAAAGCATTGATGTGAACATGTTCCATAGGAACCCATGTTAAAAAATTCCCGTGCATTTCTGCAAAATGCAAAATGCATCAAAAAACGCGCTAGTGTGAATGGGGCCTTAATGCATACCTCCCAACTGTCCCTGATTTCGAGGGACTGTCCATGATTTCCCTCATCATTTGTCCCTCATTTTGGTTTGATCTATATAATTATATATAAAATGCACTATTTATCTTCCAAAAAGTGTTTCCCAGTGCTGAATCTTCCATCCAATGTCTAAATTGCTGCATTTGTAAATGTCAAAAGCCAATATAAACGAATAGTAGAGGTAAAAAAAAGCACTTGTGGGTTTAGCTAATCTTTATTTGTACAATTCACCTTTTAAAGGGGTGTGGCAGGGTGTGTGTCTTATGCCTCCATACTTTTGCTAATAGGTGTCTCTCATTCCCATCTCAAGTAGTTGGCAGGTATGTAAATGGACTGTAGTGTGTTTCTGCAAAACTGAAAACGCACTACAAAATGCATAGGTGTGAACCAGGCCACCAGGCTACACACTTTTCATTCAACCATTTGTGGCGGAGGGATCAGGTGGTGTTGTAATTAGGGTGATTTGGGCCTCAGTCTATAGATGGAACCTGTTAAACTTCTAGGTTCTGATATGTATTGGACATTCCAACAGCCTGTCATATATTCTAGGCTCAGTTTCTTTCTACTTGAGAGTTTTGGCTGTTGCTGATCACCTTCAGAATCCCATTGGGACAGAAAACATCACCAGGTAGTTTAATGACATTTACCAAATACTAAGATTTTGAGAATATTTTTAAGTCGTCACATGGAAGCTTATACAACCGATTCATTTAGTGCAAGCAGAAACCTCTATACATAAATTGGAGATCTGGCCCTGGGGAAATATTAACAAATAACATGTCACATCACATACACTGAAAGAAATAATAGCTGCAAGGCAAAACATACAACACACGGGTGGGTGATCTCATTCCTTCTGTCAAAGGTTTATCAGGACATTGTAATGGAATTACCATATGTTACACATTATATGAATAAAGCACTGTTACATTACAGAAATACAAGCAACCGTGGAAAGATTGTATAGATGCCCTGGAATCATTACTAATCCAGGGACTATCATATTATCATGGCCAGTCACTATCTGCAGCATAGGTGGATATGCAGCACATAGATAATTACACTTCTTTACCTGGAGCAAATTCTTCTTCCCTTCATGACAAATCTCTACAAGTAAAAGCTTGGTTTCAACATTTCAATACCTAATTGTTCTCTCTAGCAATCAGTATGTGGTAGTTGTAGTACTGTGTGTTGTTAGAGGGAAATAATAGCATTTATGTAGGCAGATGGCAGTTCTCTGAAAAACTGCAGATCTCAGCTTGCCTATACTCTTTCATTTAGCTTGACAACTTGCTGGGAATTTTAGTCCTACTACACCTAGTGATCTGTATGTAGCAAAGTCCCGGGCCTCCTTTAGTCTAATGAGAACCTCCAGAGTCAGGAACAGCTGACATCCTTCTGTAGAGTGGGTTGCAAGGCATAGTGGGTGTAATGTAAGGTAGATTCATGGGCGCCAGACACTTCTTGAATGCAAAGAGATTTATTTTCTCTTGAACAGAACAGTGGGAGAGAGGGTTTAGGGGCAGGATACCCTTAGGAAGTTGCAATGTCAATTAGCAGACTCCGAGACTTCTACAGGTAGACAGCCATGCAGGGAAAGGTATCCAGCAAGACACCACATCTGCATGTGTAGGAGCGCTGTCTCATATAGCAACAATCTTAGAACAGTTCCTAACACAAATTGTAACAAACTCCTTTACTTTTATACAGTCACTTCTTGTAGACTCTCAGCCCACTGGGCTCCCAGTCTCTCTCACTAGACTTGCTGAATCACTGCCACTGAATCCTGTGAGCTCTTTTAACCTTCTTACTTTGGTATCTTCCTCTAGCATCACCCTTCCTTCTCTGCTGGGTCTCTGGCTTGGCACTCCAGATACTCCTCAAGCGTCACCCCACTGTCTGGGTCACTGGCTTGGCACCTGGTGAAGTTTCCCAATTCTTCACCGTCCCCGTTTGGTGAGAATACTGCTCCGGTACTTGCTTCAGCTACTCACTGTGGTCCTTGGTAACAAGGTGTTTGGCCCCTTAGTGGCGACAGCTTCCCCTTTACCTCCAACCACGACAGGTTCTCCGGCCGGCAAAACCATCACTTCTGGTTGGACTGCAAGCTGCAATTCCAACCCTACACTGTTCTCCTGCTTCTGGATAGGCCCTCAGACAGCCTAGCAGCCAGATGTGCCCAGAATAGGCTCAAACTCCAGCTTAGCAGCCCAGGCAGCACAACACACGTGCACCCAGACAGCCATCCAGGTGGCACAGAACCCCGATCACCTGACCTCCCCCAAATAAATAGGCTCTCCCAGCAGGCCAAGGAACCCAATAAAATCCCTGCCCATTGGCTGACATACCCTATCTACTCCTAATCTGTCCTTGCAATGTCCTTGTCTTATCTAATGTCACCAGATACCCGGCCATGTAGTGACAGAAGAGAGAAGTGCAGCAATTCCAGACCTAGGGTAAAATCAATTGATCCCTCACAATTGGCCAAGGCAATGATACCTGGCAGGTAAATTTAGGAGCAACCCTGCCTAGACTTCAGGGTGCTACTTGTGCTTAGCATCACAGTCCCTAGACTTTGCCCTAAATGTTCCTCTATACAATGTATAGGGAACCATATTTACTTGTAACAGCTCTGCATTGCCAAACAAATGCATGTTTGATGTAAAATACTGGGCTTGGGTTAATAAAGACTATGCAATTAATCTGTCACATGAGTCTGTGATCCAGGCCCAACACAATCCAATAATTTTCTGAAATGCACAGTATTTACTAAATGCATGGAGACACGCACATTAGGTACAGTGTGTGTGTGTGTGTATATGTATATAGCTAATTCCCAAAAAAAGTGGTTGCTATATCATTTGAACATATGCCAGCTAGTGATGTACCTAGAACCAAAATTGGATCTTTTTAAATATTTTGGGGTCATTTGACTTCTGTTAGCTATTTAGTGTGTGCATTTCATGCATGAACTATACAGCATGAAGTGCACTCTAAAATAACTGTAAAATTATAAAGTTAAAAAAGCCATAGTTCATGCGTTGTGGAGGAAAGCACAGTGCATGTGGAAAAACTGCACATCCACAATAGTGCATGTTTTGGCCATAACAAGATTGTGTATATGATTTCATACTTGCCTACATGTTGTAATAACCCATATGCTGCCTTATTTGCTATGAAAACATAGAGAATGGGTTCCTATTGGCACATTAAGTTCTAATACCATAGCAATTATAGATCTGTTCATAGTTTAATGTGTTCTAACGCAGAGGTGGTGCAGCGTTTCTTAAACAGGTACCCAGGTTTGCAAGATCTTCTAAAGCAGGCAGGAAGAGTCTGTAGCCATTTCAGGTGCTCATACACATCCAGTGTTCGGTTGGCTGAAATTGAACGGGAATTCCCCCTTGCTCGTAAACCGCCTGATTTGTGACATGCCCACCAGGTGGAACTCAACTTCGGCAATGCTGCAGCAGCTGCACATGCAGCAGAGGGCCATCAATGAGTACCTGTGTGAGTATGGCACAAGGAAAGGCTCAGGGCACCTCTGTTTTTTTTCCCACGCCAATGGCTGCTGATAAAGTGTGCATGCACTGTACTGACACCATTTGAGAAGGCAACAAGGATGGTGAGCCGTGACAATGCATGCATCAGTGACACAATCTCTCTTGTGTTCCTGCTGGAGGCATTGAGGAAGAGGAAGAAATTGGTCAAACCTTAAGAGATGGTTTTCATTCCCCAGAAACCTTAGGAGAAGTACGTGGCTGGGAGGAGGCAGTTCCAGATACTGTAATCCTCAGTGACACAGAGGACGCCGCAAACCTGCGGTGCATGGCCTCCCTTATTCTTTAAAAGCCTGTGAAAGGTCCCGAGAATTCGTAGCATCAAGGTTAAGGATCATTATTGGTTGGCTGCCCTCCTTGACCACCATTACAAGGAGCAAGTTTCGGAACTCATCCTGTCCTCACATAGGGAGCAGAGGATGAAATATGTTGAGGACACCTTGAAGAGGAGCTTATGTAATGCCTTTCCAGGCTCTGGTAGGTTACAGTCTCATGCAAAAGCTACTTTAGAGGCTCCTGTTAGTCAGAGGAGGGGTGAAGAAGGTGGCTGCCTCAGTGATGCATTTCAAAAAATTTTTAGTCCTCGTCGCCCAGGGCTGTCAGCTTCAACATCCTATCGGCAGCGTCCGCATCAAGCGGTGGAAGACTATCTAGGGGCAAAAACAGACATGGAGAGCTTTCCAGTAGACGATCCACTGGGTTTCTGGGTCATGAGAATAGACCACTGAACAGAACGTGCCCAATATGCATTTGAGCTGCTGGGCTGCCCTGCATCCAGCATGCTTTCCGAATAGGCATTCAGTGCTGCCGGAGGTTTTGTGACAGATAAAAGAGTGCGTCTGTCCACAGACTTCGTGGACTGGCTGACATTTGTAAAAATGAATCAGTCCTGGATTAGCAGCAGCTATCAAGCCCCTGATGCCAATGTTGCTGATTAAGTGCTATTGGGATCTCAAATCTTTGCAAGACTGTCTAGGCTGCCTAGCTTTGTGGGTGTTGATTTTATCTTGAAGTAATTTTTTTGGTATAGGTTTTTATGGGCACAATTAACGCACAAGGACCAATTTTTCTGCACCTATGCGACAGGTGCATCAAATTTAAATTTTTTACAGCAAGTCCAATTCTTGCTTTCATCAAGTCTACCTCTAGAAGGTTACGGGGTGAGGGCACCAACAACAACCAAAGACCAATTTTTCCGCAACTGTTTGACACGGGCATCAAATCTCAATTGTCTAGAGCAAGGCCAATTCTTGCTTTCATCAAGACTACATCTATAGAGTTATGGTGTGAAGGTACCACCAACACCCAAAGCCCAATTTTTCCACTCCTGTTACTTCTATCCAAATTCTGCAAAAGAGACACCAGACTTTATCTAAAAAAAAATGTAAAGCGAAGTTTCGGGCGAAATTTTTTTATAGCTAAAAATATCCCTAGAATAGTCAGGCCTCATGCATTTAAATAAAAATGACCTGTAACTATCCCCAGTTTCGTGTTCGTGCAGCATTGTTTACTTTGTGCAGTTCCTGAACAGCGCAGCCATCTCCAGTGTGGGCATCTGAAGCACAGTGCGTTGCAAGCAAGTCCCATAGCTTGTAGGTCGGGTTTCCATAGCGACAGCGGCGTCAAAGGAAGTTGCCACCCTTTGCTATGAAAACCTCTTCTCCCTCTCCTCCTCCTCCTTGCTGTCCCTGCGGCTCTGTGGCCTTTTTAATGAAGCTGTTAAAAACTGCACTCTAGGTCTCATGTGGAATGGTCCTTCGGGGTAAATGTAAAAACTACATGTCAGGCATACAGTTTTCTAGGTTTCAGCACAATGGACATCTCCCCAGGGTCAATGTACAGCTATCCCCGTAAATCAGTGGTTTTCCATTATCTGCCAGCTTATCTCTTGGGTGTTACCCCTATATCTGTTTATTATTTCTGTAATCATGTTATAAATAACTAGGTGGTGTGGATTAGTATTTGGCTGCAGGATAATTTCTAAGGTAATGACAGTGGAGGTGGGGATGATCATGCAAGAAAAATCCATAGAATTACTCTAGATTTAATAGGGAAACGCAGTCATTGGTTACTTCTGTCAGGTCTATATTGCTTTGGACTTGTGTTGGTTGAAATGTGCCCATCCTTATAGTCCCAGTGACATCCTATCAAACCTGGACACATGGCTATTCTACTAAAAAGGTGTTAGTGTTTATCTTGGAGCTAAAAAAGTAAGGGGAAATCTCCCTGACAGGGACATAGACAGCATTAAAGTCTCAAGGTTTTTCACCTTAATGCATTCTATGCATTAAGGTGAAAAACCTTCTGTGCTGCAGCTGCCCCCAGAGCCCCCCTTTTTCTTACCTGAACATGTCCGTTCCAGAGACGAGCATGAGCCCAGCAGCTCCAGTCACTGTCTCCATCCTCATTGGATACATTGATAGCAGCGGGAGCCAATGTCAATCAAATCCAGTGACACGAGAGTGGGGGGCGGGGCCGAGTCCTGCTGTCTGTGTCAATGGACACAGCAGCGGCACTTGTGAGCGCGCCCGCATGGGTGCCCCCAGGGAAAGCGGCTCTCCGTGGGGGCACTTGATGAAGAGGAGGAGCCAGGAGCGCCACTGGGGCACCCCAGAAAGGATCGGGGCCACTCTGTGCAAAAGCCTTGCACAGTGCAGTTAAGTGTAACATGTTTGTTATTTAAAAAAAAAAAAAAAACCTTTACAATCACTTAAAAAAACTCTCCCCAGAGCTACAAAAAAAAAAAAAGAAAACAAATATGACTGGTGGTAAGCTTAAAGTGTATGTAAACCCTAAAACATGTCTTACTCCTTGTTATATCTTGTCAGTGATATTCTTTGCAGGGCAGGTTTCATTTGGTGTTGTTTAGACCTGTATTAACACCTGATCCTAAGGTGACAAAGCTACCTTAGAGTGAGTATATTTGTTGTAACCTTAGCACGTGCGCACAGTGGTGTATTTTGGTTCTGTGCTGCCCTAGGCAAGACTAAAAATGCCCCCCCCCAATTAAATTTGTTCCATCCAAGCCACTTTAAAATTATGCACGTCCGTGCAACGGTCACAAACGATGTAAATTTTTCTATCCATAGGTGACATTTTAAAAGCCTTAACAGGTTACCACTTTAGATTAACAGAGGAGGTTTGGTGCTAGAATTACTGCCCATGATCTGATGTTCGTGGTGATACCCCACATGCTTTTTGCGTGCATGCGCCTTTAGACTTCATGTACATGGGACATTGTTCAACCTCTCCTGAATGATTTAACTTGACAGCTAGAAACCAGCGTCTAAAAACGTCTGTTTAGCCGCGTTTACATGCTGCGTTTAGTCAAGTTTAGCCATGTTTGTGTCTAGAAGGGTTTGTAAAAAAAGAGATTTATTTTTTGTTAAAATGAAAATTGTCTGTAAACGAAACACTGCTAAATCTCCTCTCAAAATAAAGCTTTTTGTTTTTTTTAATCAGAGTTTAAAGAGGAGGGCCACTAAAAAAAAAAAAAAAAAAAAATTAAAAGTCAGCAGTTACAAATACTGCAGCTGCTGACTTTTAATTGGACACTTACCTGTCCCTGGGTCCAGCGATGCGGGGGATCGAAGCCCCGCTCCTCTCCCCCTCCGTTCGGCGGCGCCGGCATTGCAACTGTGGGCACCGGGCTGTGGCTTCAAAGCCTGGCACCCACTGCGCATGCGCGAGCGGTGCCGAGCGCCGTGATTGGCCGCTCAGTCACCTGGGACCTGTAATGGGTCCCAGATGATTGACAGGAGGGAGGGAGCAGAGCTGAGCCCTTCCTGTGCCGAGAAGGAAATGATGTCACCAGCCCAGGCACTGAAAGAGGCAGACTACGAGGGACCCCCTAGCAACAGGCATTTAGAGGTGAGTAAAAAAAAAAAATATCCAAATTTTTTTTATATTTTTTTTTTTAGGATTTTTCATGTAGTTTTTTTTTTTTTTTTTGGGTGGAACACCACTTTAATTAACATGGCTTTCAAATGCATAGGGATTATGATTTTTGCTGTTTATGAGGACTACTGTTGTGCTTTGAGATCACTAGAGGGAGCAGTTTACCAAATAAAGTTTTACATTCAACTAATCTAAGTACCCACATTTTGCTTTGACAGTTCCCTAATTATATTTCAGCTGTAGCTGCTAGCCTGGGGTTAAGTGCCCACTATTACAGCTAGTCTTTTATAAGTTTTACCACTCGTTTTGGCTGATTTAATAAAAGAGAGAATCTTTGCTCAATAAATGATTTTAATATTTACTTCAATAATAAAATTCTGTAAAAAGCATCTCCATGTGATTGGTTAATCAAAGTGAACAGTTTGCTTTTCACATTATTGAAGATTGTCAATTCCTTTAGCGAAGCATCCTCATCATGTTTAACCCATATTTTAAATACTAATCATTCTAATGAAAGTAGCAACAACAATTAAAACATAATTCAAGGCAAACAGCCAAACACATTGCTGGAGTACACAAGAACCGCTTTACCTGCCAAACATTTTGTAAGGCTGATGTCACGGCTTATTCTGCTGCTTGTGACCGGTAAGTTGTTGGTTAATGAGCCTGTTTCTGGTAAGGTGTTGGATCGCTCTGGTGAAAGGGCCTCGATCCTGTTCAGATAGTCTTGTGGTGCCACACTGCACACGTGGGAAGATGATTGGTTTCCTGGTTGGATTTTACAGCTTTCCCTGTTACCTGCCAGGTAAATGAAAACCCATTTAATAGTCTGAAGATTTTGACTGATTATCCTGAATGTGGAGCGATGACAGTCAGTCAAAGTTGCAAAGTTGAACCCAAAAAATTAAGGTTAGTACCTTTCTGACTGTGTACAAAGATTAGAAAAAGAAAAGATTAAAACTCGCGGTCAGTGTATGGGACTGCAGCACTAAATACAGGACATGAAGAATTAAAGAAAACAAAAATAGGTGTGCGTTTCCCCTTTAAAGACATTCACAAAATAGAACAAAAACAAAAAATCATAAACATAAATAATAAAAGCAAAGCATAAATACATATGTGCCAAAAAGTAAAAGTAATTATATCAAAAGTCCACCAGTTTAGAGAGGGCTCCTTGATTCTGGGAGGTGACTTTAATGTTCGTCCAGACCCTGCGCTTGACACGTCTCACCAGCATCCTTCTCACTCCTATGCTTTTCTCAAGCACTTCCGCAGGTTCCTCCAGACTCACTTTTTGGTCGATAGCTGGTGAGTGCTTCACTCCTTGGATAGGGATTTCAGCTACTATTCTAAGGTTCACAACGTGTATACTCGTATAGATCTCTTCTGTGAAGATCATCCGACCCTGGAGCTATTGCAGTCTTTGTCCATCGGAAGCATAACTATCCCGGATCATGCCCCAGTGATGGCCACGTTTGCCCTGCCACTCGGCAACCATAGGGCTTGGTCGTGGCGGCTGAAAGAGAATCTGTTGGATGACACTGCGGTGGTCTCAGGGATCACGGACGTTTTGACCCACTATTCTAAAGAAAATAGAACAGAGGGTATTAGTGAGGGGACTGTCTGGTAGGGTCAAAAGGCGGTAGTGAGGGGGAAGTTGATCTCTTTGGGCTCCAAGCTTAAGAAAGCAAGTCAAGCAGACTTCCACAAAGTACTTCAAGCTCTCCAGCAAGCCAAACACCGGCATAAGCATGGTGGAGACCCAGAGGCACTGAGGAGGCTGACTGAACTAAGAGAGTTCCTACACCTGCTAGATAGACAGGCCCATAGACAGCTACGATACATGTTGCATAAATATTATGAGCATGGTAACAAATGTGGTCAAATGCTTGCAAGAGCTATCTGAAAGAAACGTGCACTGACACATTTGCTGCATTCATCTTCTGGAGAGATCTCGGTCCAGTCCTCTAAAATTGCCTCGGGGTTTCATGATTATTATGCTGCCCTCTATAATCTAGGCTCCAACCTGTCCCCGGGTGCCCAGGCAACAAAACTGAATGCCATTCAAGACTACTTGACGGCTTCTGGCCTTCCCCCACTGACTGACGAGCAGTGCTCTACTCTGGAGTCTCCCATTACCTCTATTGAGATTGAGTTAACAGTGAAGTCCTTGCCTAATGGGATCCTTGCGACCCGATTGAAGCAGCTTATGCCCCATATCATTGACCCATACCAAACAGGGTTCATCACAGGTCAGGAAGCTAGAGACAACTCAATTAGAGTGATACAACTTATTCACTGGGAACGTAACTGTCCTGATTATTCGACTGGGTTGATTAGACCTACCTGCGAGCAGTGTTGGAGACTGTAATTATGAACGCACATGCTGACATGGATCATGGCCCTGTACTCAGACCCAAGCGTGCAGTTTAAGGTTAACGGACTTCTCTCCTCCAGATTCGATCAGAAATGGCACGAGACAGGGGTGCCCCCTCTCACCCCTTCTTTTCGCCCTGGTGCTTGAACCTCTACTATGCACTGTGAGGGCGAATATATATATAAATATATATATATATATATATATATATATATATATATATATATATATATATATATATATATATATATATATATATATAAAGGTCTGAGGGTCTGTAACGCGGAGCACACGCCCCCTGATCTCATTGCCTAACCTGATGGGAGAACTAATGCATTTTGGAACACTCTCTAATTTTAAAATTAACTACACCAAATCAGAGATACTTCCCATTCAGTAGTCGCCCTCCCTGGCAAGTAGTAATCGGCCTTCCTTCCCATTCGCTTGGGCTAAGTCATCTTTAAAATACTTGGGCATTCAGCTCACAGATAGATTTGACACCCTATATGCTGCCAATTACCCCCCTATTACTGGTCACAGTGAAACGAAACCTTGCCCATTGGACTAAGAAGGCCTTCACCTGGTTGGGAAGTGTCAACATTATAGAAATGAATACTCTCCTATGAATACTCTTTTACCTGCAGATGATACCTGTACCCTTGCCTAGAGGCTTCTTTACCCAAGTGTTTAGCATGGTATCTGGATTTGTCTGGACTAATCGGAAACCACGAATCGCACTTAGAAAGCTGAGCCGCCCGAGACACACAGGGAGCCTAGGCCTGCCACACTTTCAGAGGTATTATAGAGCGATTGTTCTCCAGTGTATACTCAATTGGCGCTTCCACACTCAGTCTAAGCTCTAGGTCTCCCTAGAGAAATACATGGCAGGCAGAAACTTGTCTTATGCCCCATGGCTGTCTCGGGAGCACAGGGGGTTGTCAGACTCTACCTCCCTATTGATGACTCATGCTCTGGCAGTATGGGATTGCAATAATTCGATGCTGGAGTTGGCACCCCCTGTGTCCCCGTTGGCTCCGCTGGGGGATTCCTTTGGTTCCCTCCTGGGGAACAAATGGCCTTTTTTGGGCCTTGGGTGGATGACAGTGACGCCAGTTGTGGTAAGCTTCTGAAGAACGGTAAGCTGCTGACCCTTGAGACCCTGAGGGTCAATTCCACCATTTTTTTTAGATTAATGGACGCTCCATAAGGGATATTTCTACCCTTACGCACTTTGAGCACCTTTTTATAGATGAAGAACTGATACCTCATATGGTCTCCAAACTATACCACCTGATAGGCTCTGCCACTTCCAAAGCTAAGCCCACATATGTACGGGCCTGGGAAAGGGACCTGGGGCTTGAATTTAACTCAACTCAGTTGACCCACCTTTACCAGCTTACTCGCTCCAGCTCTATCAATTCCAAAACACAGAAAACAAATGATAAGATTCTAGAAAATAAATAAGTGCAGCCCTATGATTGCAAAAAAAAAGGAAAAATTGTATGTGATTCAAACATATATGTGACAAAATGACACAAACTCTAACATAATGCATGTGAATGGATATTAAGCAATGTGCTAATATAGTGACTGCACTACACACAAATGTCCAAGTTGAACGAAATGATGAAATACAGTCCAATTAGGTTTGTGATCCAATACACATGTGGGAAGTTCCTGGCATTCCTGGGAACCTTTGGAGTGAAAAAATGAAAGCAAACACCACCACCGTGCAAGAGGGAGGAGGCTTACCAGATAATATTGACTTGGCGGGGCATATACCATCCAAGTCAACAGGGCTTGTTGGGTTCAAATCACCCAATGGGGGACAGCAGATCCTGGAACTCCGTCAGTCGATCAGTCTTAGACGGTCATGAGATGTTAGCTGGAGGCTCCAGGAGTCTCGGGGAGCATGAAAACTTATTGTCACAGTGCACAGTTGTCATCTGTGCAGTCGAAATGCGTTGGTAGGACCTTCCGCTAACATCGCCTCATGCTTTTACATGCTGTATCAATTTCTTCCAAATGTGAGTGTTGAATTTATATTTTTTATTAAACCACCTCCTTTCTAAACGGTATCACGCTATGTCAGCCCCCTTTTTCTATTACAAGATACCCTTCCTGTGACAAGTTTTCATGCTCCCCGAGACTCCTGGAGCCTCCAGCTAACATCTCATTGTCCTAGTGCTAGCTACTGCACTTTCTCATTACAATTACCCCTATTATTGCATATATTGTAGAAGAAGGGGTAATAGAGGTTTCCCGCACTTCTTGGGGGGGGGGGGGGCTACTCTCACCCTACTATATGACTGTTGCTCTTTTCATACAACCTATCTATATTCAATATGTCTTATACTTTTGTATACAGCATATGTTTCCATGCACATGGAATTGCTCATTGAGTTGTGATACTTTGTCTTCAACAAATAAAGATTATACAAATAAAAAGTCCACTAGTGACTCAATTGAGTCAAATGAATATGAGTGCTTCCAGTTTTCAAGTCCCCTATTCACAGCCTCTTACCAGAGAAAAGATCCCAAAGTGCTCTGAATAATACTGAGGGTCCTTGCAATCAGCTCCAGTATGATAACAACAGAGGATATCTGTCTCTTTAGCCCACACCGCAACCTATAGATAATGCCCAAAAGGAGAAGTCTCATAGTCCAGTACAGCTTAAAACATGAATTTATTTAAAAAGAATTGCACTCACATATTCAGTAGGAACAAACAAACGATAAAAAATATACACAGCACCGCCACATGACTGGCCAGCACGCAATGCATTTCCCCAGTCGTTCACAGAAATAGAAGCGGTCTCTAGCCTTCTTATTCGTTTTGTTGCCCTTCTGAACTCTCTCCAATTCCAGCACATCCTTCCTGGGGACTGGTGACCAGAACTGGAAGGCATACTCAAGATGCAGCCAAACCAGAGTTTTGGAAAGTGGTAGAATTACAGTTTTATCTCCTGAGTAAATGCCCTTTTTAATGCATTCTAATATTCTACTGGCCTTGTTTGCTGCAGCTTGACGTTGCATGCTATTGCTGAGTCTGTCATCAACTAGGACCTCCAGATCTTTATCCATCCTTGATTCTCCCAGAGATTCTCTACCTAGTGTGTAGCATGCATTCATATTTGTAGCCCCAAAGTGCATTACTTTACATTTCCTTACATTGAACATCATTTGTCATGCGTTTGCCCACCCCTCTTTTTTATCGAGGTCTTCCTGTAAAGTTGCTATATCCTGTTGTGAAGTTATTGCCCTGCCTAGCTTAGTATCATCCGCAAACCATGAGATTGAACTATCTATTCCAAACTCTATATAATTTATGAACAAGTTAAACAGGATTGGTCCCAAGACAGAGCCCTGGAGTACCCCACTTATAACTCCAGGTATCTGAAGATACAATATTTATCACCACCTTCTGGACCCTCCCTGTAAGCAGTTTTCTATCCAGGTACATATACTATTGTTAACGCCAATAGACCTCAATTTGTGGATTGAGCATTTATGGGGTACTGTATCAAATGCTTTGGCAAAGTCTAGATACACCACATCTACAGGCCTTCGTCTTTCCAGATTACAGCTCACTTCCTCAAAAAATGTTAATAAGTTGGTCTGGCAAAAATGATCTTTCATAAATCCATGCTGCTTACTACTAATGATACTATTGTTATCAGTAAATTGTTGGATATTATCCCTCATCATCCCCTCCAATGGTTTACAAACTATTGATGTTAGGCTGACTAGTGGCCTGCAGTTTCCAGGTTTGTATCTTGAATATTGGTACCACGTTAGCTTTTCATCAATCTGTTTGCACGATACCGGTCAGTAAGCTTTCTTTAAAGATTAGGAATAGAGGTCTAGCAATGACCTGGCTGACTTCTTTGAGAACTCTCGTGTAAACCATCTGGTCCTGATGATTTGTTCAGTTATTGCACAGGATTTGATTGACAGCAGCAGGAGCCAATGGTTCCCTCTGCTGCCTCTGTGAGCAGTAAGAATGAGCCGAACACCCCCCCGCTTCGGTTCGCACCACAATATGCGAACAGACAAGAAATTTGTGCGAACATGCGAACACCGTTAAAATCTATGGGATACGAATTTGAAAAATCAAAAGTGCTCATTTTAAAGGCTTATATGCAAGCTAATGTCATAAAAAGTGTATGGGGACCCATGTACTGCCCCAGGGGATATGTATCAATGCAAAAAAGTTTTAAAAACTGCAGTTTTTTCAGGAGCAGTGATTTTAATAAAGCTTATGCCCTGCACACACGATCGGACATTGATCGGACATTCCGACAACAAAATCCATGGATTTTTTCCGACGGATGTTGGCTCAAACTTGTCTTGCATACACATGGTCACACAAAGTTGGTCGGAAATTCCGAACGTCAAGAACACGGTGACGTACAACATTTACGACGAGCCGAGAAAAATGAAGTTCAATAGCCAGTGCGACTCTTCTGCTTGATTACGAGCATGCGTGGAACTTTGTGCGTCGGATTTGTGTATACACCATTGGAATTTCCGACAATGGATTTTGTTGTTGGAAAATTAGAGATCCAGATCTCAAATTTTGTGTGACGGAAATTCCTATGGAAAATGTCTGATGACAGATGACAGATGACACCTTGGTACTTCCCATTCCAGGGGTGTTCGCCTCTCCAATCGCCACACGGTCCGTGAGATCTGAGCATGCGCGCGCGTTGCATGATGGAACTCGTAGTTCCTAGGCACCGTGCAGTGCACAGCCGTGGCTACCCCTCGTTTAGCGTCCGCACACCTGATCATCATCTGATCAGGTGTGGGGGGTATATGAGTAACCGGCCAGTCCCTCAGTTCCCATGGACGAGGGACGTGCCTGCATTCGCTCTGCACACAGCTATAAGGTAAACTTCTGCCTTTCAAAACACCCTGACCTCATGTTGTTTACATGAATTATTTATTATTCCTTTACATACTTTTTAGAACTTATTTTGGACCGGCCTCTTACTCTGGTGGTTAACACTGATTTTCTCAAGCAACACGGTGTGCTTCATGATGAATTAGGTAACAGATTCCTTTTCACCAGCCTCACCTGTGCCCAAGTACTTTTTAAAGCTTCCATTTCCCTACCTTTCTGATCCTCCTTTTTTCCTTTATATTTCATATAGGATCCACTGTTACTTTTATCCCTTTTTCATCCCAGCACCGGTACTATATACCTGTGAATGTACAGCTATGAGAATCTTTTCTTACAGCAGATACCATCAAGTAAGTATAGGCATAAACTACCATATCTGGCCCCAGTTAACAACAGCAAGACCCCTAACACTATCCATTTTTCTAATTAGGCCTGCTTTAAGTGGTCTGCAGATATGGTTCAACCTTGATGTCCTTTCCTTGCTGTGTGCATACATATATCACAGGCACTTCCTGACCTTGTCTCTCTACAGCTTTTAGATATACATGTAAGTCCGCACCTCCTCCAGAGATATAGATACATTTATACCTATTTATATACATATATTTTTTGTTCTCTTTTTAATACAATGCACATATGCGCAACTCTCTATTCCTGGAATAACTACCACAGTGCATTATGACACATGACTATCTTTACATTCCTTTGCCAGGTCTACTGTATGCCCCCTGCAGGCATAATTTACGGCGCGGTCTGCCTGCTCCCCGGTGGGGATCTCCTTGGGTGGCTGTGTTCCCCCTTTCCCTCTCTTCCCTCCTGTCTTGGGCACTGACGCCCCAGGTATGTCCGCAGTTCCGTTTAGTGGTGTGGAGCTTAGGGTCGCATGAATGTTCAGCCACAGTTGCAATGTGTCATTGTTTTTACTATGCAGTGTTTGGTCAAATTAATATTTCTAACATGTGTTTTCATGTCCACCACACAGAATTTTTTATATATATCCACCCTATGAGCTCCTGTTCCCTGAAGAAGCCAATGTTTTGGCGAAACATGTAGGAAAACGAGCCCCCCCTCCTTCAACGGCCACTTGCCATCTGGCCCACTTGACCATTCTTAGGGTCACTTACAGTACATGTATCCATAAAATTTGTATAATTACTGTATGAATTGTTTATAATGTACATTGTATTTTTGATAGACCATTAATAAAATTTGTAATTTTAGTATTTTTTGTTTTATCTTTTCTTCTCTAATCTTCCTGACCCTAGCACCGCTATAATCCCTTGTCCACACACCCATTTAACTATGGAAAATGTGTGATGGAGCCTACACACAGTCGGAATTTCCGACAACAAGGTCCCATCGAACATTTTCCTTAGGAAAATCCGACCATGTATATGGGGCATTAAAGTGAAACAATAAAAATAAAACATTTCTTTAAATATCGTGCCTGGGGGGTCTCCTTAGTCTGCCTGTAAAGTAGCACATTTTTCCCATGTTCATAACAGTCCCGAAGCAAAATTAAATTTCTAAGACCCCTTTCACACTGAGGCGCTTTACAGGTGCTACAGCGCTAAAAATAGCGCCTGCATAGCGCCTGTAAAGAGCCTCTCCTGTATCTCCAGTGTGAAAGCCGGAGGGCTTTCACACTGGATCGGTGCACCTGCAGGATGTTAAAAAAACTCCTGCAAGCAGCATGTTTGGAGTGGTGCAGGAGCGGTGTATACACCTCTCCTAAACCGCTCCTGCCCATTGTTCTGAATGGGCACCGCTGCAGAACCGCCGGCAAAGCGCTGCTGCAGCGGCGCTTTGCGGGTCATTTTAACCCTTTTTCAGCTGCCCCAGTGTGAAAGGGCTCTAAAGGAAAAAATGTCATTCAAAATTGCTTGCGGCTGTAATGTATTGCCTGACCCCGGCAATATACATAAAAAATCATTGAAAAAAACCGGCATGGGTTCCCCCCCAGTCCATTGCCAGGCCCTTTGGATCTGGTATGGATATTAAGGGGAACCCCACGCCAATCTTTTTAAAAAAATGGCATGAGAGTCCCTCCAAAATCCATACCAGGACCCTCAGGTCTGGTATGGATTTTAAGAGGAACCCGCACCAAAATAAACAAAATGGCAAAGGGGCCCCTCAAAATCCATACCAGACCCTTATGTGAGCACACAACCTGGCAGGCCGCAGGAAAAGAAGGGGGATGAGAGAGCGCCCCCCTCCTGAACCGTACCAGGCCACATGCCCTCAGCATGGGGAGGGTGCTCCCCTTGTCCCCATGTTGATGGGGCAAGGGCCTTACCCCACAACCCTTGCTCGGTTGTTGTGGGGGCCTGCGGGTGGGGGGTTTATTGGAATCTGGAAGCCCCCCTTAACAAAAGGGGCCCCCAGATCCTGGCCCCCCCATGTGAAAAAAGTGTAAAAAAAAAAGTAAAAATGAAGGGAGACAAAAATGAAGTTTTGGACAATTCCTTTATTAAAAAAAAAAGTGTCCCGCGATGTCCATCCATCTTCAATCAATCATGGCATCTGACGGTCCAGAAAAAAACAAAAACGGAAAAGCTCTGCCTCCATGGGAGGTGTCCCGACTGCCATCTTTTTGCTTTGACAGCTCTTACAAAGCCAAGGGCGGGGCCACCCGCTGATGTAACCGAGTAACCTGCTCCTTCTTCATGTGACATCATGTGGCGTCAGAGGGGGGCGGGGTCACCCATTTAGGTCCCCGGGCGGCCCAGCCCTTGACTATATAAGAGTTGTCAAAGCAAATAGACAGCAGACGGCGGGATGCCTCCCATGGAGGTGGAATTTTTCAATCTTCTCTTTTTTTCCGGGACCGTCGGCGCCGTGATTGAAGATGAATGGAAATCGCTGGACACTTTTTTTTTTTAATTGTCCAAAACTTTTTTTTTTTTGTCCAAAACTGTCTCCTGTCATTTTTACTTTTTTGACACTTTTTTGGTGAATGGGTAGGGGTACAATGTACCCCTACCCATTCACATAAGGGAGGGGTTGGGATCTAGGGGCCGCCTTGTTAAAGGGGGCTTCCAGATTCCGATAAGCCCCCCCCTCAGACCCCCACAACCACCGGGCAAGGGTTGTGTGGATGAGCCCCTTGTCCCCATCAACATGGGGAAAAGGTGCTTTGGGGTCCCTTCCCATGTTGAGGGCATGTGGCCTGGTACGGTTCAGGAGGGCCACCCCCCCTTTTCCTGTGGCCTGCCAGGATGCATGCTCGGATAAGGGTCTGGTATGGATTTAGAAGAAAGAGAAAACAAAAGTCGCCCACGGGACTTTAAATGAGGTATAAATGGTGATCAAAGGGTAAACAGGTATGAAAGTACAAATATTTTATTGAAAACAACATAATCCATAATAGGACATGGGTATGGGTGAACAGGTTCATAAAACAGCAACATTGCATAGTAATCCTAAAACACAGCCATAATATAATGGTAATACATGTAGTACAGGTATGCATAGTACAGCTCTAACCCAACGCGTTTCGCGAGCTTTCCTCGCTTCATCAGGGGCTGATGTGCATATCTGCTGTCTGTAAAAACAGATTAAAGTATATAATTAGAGTATCGGTTATGATTGGATAGAAGCAAGAAGCCAGAACCGATCATCCCAGACTTACTTGTAAGACCAAGGCTACAGACACTGAACCCAGGTAGGGGTCGGCAGAGGGCATCTCCCCCGGGAGCTGAAGAGACCGGGGACCCAGCCAGAGGACCGAGGCCGGATGTGGGGGGCAGCATGGCAATAAGAAAAAGAGAGGAGAGCATACATGTAGAGATATAACAAGGTGCCTACCAATGTAGTGGAGTGTCCCAGCTAGGTGTTAGAGAGGAGTGATAACGGAAAGGTTTGCCATGCTGACACCACCCGCCCTTATACCCGGACATCCGCCGAGTTCTCCGCCCCTAGCGTTATGCGTCAGCCAGAGCAAAGGGGACCGCAACGCACTCGCCTCACAGAGGCAGGCGCCCGTGATCCCCGGCCACGGCCTGGATGACACGTCCCGCCCATCAGGGAGGGGGATACCGCTGGATTGCGGGCATCCCCAAGTGGGCGTGGAGAGGCATGACGTCGATGCACTGGTGGCCCCGCCCCTCCGGAAAACCAGAGAGACGGGGACAGCTGGGGAAAATGAATCCCCATTTGTGCATCGCAGCTCCCAGAGGATAAAACAGACCGCCCAACCCAACAGGGGCGCAGTGGAGGAGCTAGGTCCTGCAAGTGCATGGTCAACATAAACATAATAATAGTAAAAAAATTATATATACCAGCATGTCATTAGGTTCAATAATGACAAGACCACTGTAACCCATATAAGATCTAGGATCAGCATCAGACAAAGGGCATTATGGTGTCTTCCACCTGGGTACAAATTGCAAAGGGAATCTGAGAGCTGACCCCTAACATAAACCACCTCCATCCCTAATATCAAAGAAAAAGAAAACAAAAGTCGCCCACGGGACTTTAAATGAGGTGTAAATGGTGATCAAAGGGTAAACAGGGGGCGGGGCGTCATGCCTCTCCACGCCCACTTGGGGATGTCCGCAATCCAGCGGTATCCCCCTCCCTGATGGGCGGGACGTGTCATCCAGGCGGTGGCCGGGGATCACGGGCGCCTGCCTCTGTGAGGCGAGCGCGTTGCAGTCCCCTTTGCTCCGGCTGACGCATGACGCTAGGGGCGGAGAACTCGGCGGATGTCCGGGTATAAGGGCGGGTGGTGTCAGCATGGCAAACCTTTCCGTTATCACTCCTCTCTAACACCTAGCTGGGACACTCCACTACATTGGTAGGCACCTTGTTATATCTCTACATGTATACTTTGAACCCCACAGTGTACCTATCTCCACATGCTCACTTTGTGTTTCTGACTCACCCCCCAGACCTACACTTCTTCCACTCCCTTCTTCCTTTCACATGGAACCACTTGCTTTCAGTTCATTATACCATTAACATCTTGTCTCTCTATTTTCACTGTGTTTCATCTTCCTTCACTTCCCCACTTTCCCTTTTTTCCCTTTCTCTTGGTCCTGTTCCCTTTTTTTCTTCTTTTTTTCTTTTTTCCTTTTTTTCTTTTTTCTGTTTTTCCTCACTTCACCTTCTCTTGTCCCTCCCCTCCCTTCTCTCCTTCAACCACTCCCCCACTCTGTACCCTCCTTTTTCTCTCTGCTCTGCGGGATACCTCGGGCATATTCTACTTCATACTTTTATGACAGTACCAATGCCATTATTTTATGACAGTGCCAATGCCATCACTTTAGACCTTGTTCATCATTATATCTCGCACTTGATGCTATGATGCACAGTACATCATACTTTCAAGACCTTAACCTTATACTACCATATATTTGTATTTTCACACAGTGAGTTGCCCTGCAGGACATATGGGAATAATTGGGGTCCACGCTCTCCTCTCTTTTTCTTATTGCCATGCTGCCCCCCACGTCCGGCCTCGGTCCTCTGGCTGGGTTCTCGGTCTCTTCAGCTCCCGGGGGAGATGCCCTCTGCCGACCCCTACCTGGGTTCAGTGTCTGTAGCCTTGGTCTTACAAGTAAGTCTGGGATGATCGGTTCTGGCTTCTTGCTTCTATCCAATCATAACCGATACTCTAATTATATACTTTAATCTGTTTTTACAGACAGCAGATATGCACATCAGCCCCTGATGAAGCGAGGAAAGCTCGCGAAACGCGTTGGGTTAGAGATGTACTATGCATACCTGTACTACATGTATTACTATTATATTATGGCTGTGTTTTAGGATTACTATGCAATGTAGCTGTTTTATGAACCTGTTCACCCATACCCATGTCCTATTATGGATTATGTTGTTTTCAATAAAATATTTGTACTTTCATACCTGTTTATTCTTTGATCACCATTTACACCTCATTTAAAGTCCCGTGGGCGACTTTTGTTTTCCTTTTCTTTGATATTAGGGATGGAGGTGGTTTATGTTAGGGGTCAGCTCTCAGATTCCCTTTGCAATTTGTACCCAGGTGGAAGACACCATAATGCCCTTTGTCTGATGCTGATCCTAGATCTTATATGGGTTACAGTGGTCTTGTCATTATTGAACCTAATGACATGCTGGTATATATAATTTTTTTACTATTATTATGTTTATGTTGACCATGCACTTGCAGGACCTAGCTCCTCCACTGCGCCCCTGTTGGGTTGGGTGGTCTGTTTTATCCTCTGGGAGCTGCGATGCACAAATGGGGATTCATTTTCCCCAGCTGTCCCCGTCTCTCTGGTTTTCCGGAGGGGCGGGGCCACCAGTGCATCGACGTCATGCCTCTCCACGCCCACTTGGGGATGCCCGCAATCCAGCGGTATCCCCCTCCCTGATGGGCGGGATGTGTCATCCAGGCGGCGGCCGGGGATCACGGGCGCCTGCCTCTGTGAGGCGAGCGCGTTGCGGTCCCCTTTGCTCCGTCTGACGCATGACGCTAGGGGCGGAGAACTCGGCGGATGTCCGGGTATAAGGGCGGGTGGTGTCAGCATGGCAAACCTTTCCGTTATCACTCCTCTCTAACACCTAGCTGGGACACTCCACTACATTGGTAGGCACCTTGTTATATCTCTACATGTATACTTTGAACCCCACAGTGTACCTATCTCCACATGCTCACTTTGTGTTTCTGACTGACCCCCCAGACCTACACTTCTTCCACTTCCTTCTTCCTTTCACATGGAACCACTTGCTTTCAGTTCATTATACCATTAACATCTTGTCTCTCTATTTTCACTGTGTTTCATCTTCCTTCACTTCCCCACTTTCCCTTTTTTTCCCTTTCTCTTGGTCCTGTTCCCTTTTTTTCTTTTTTCCTGTTTTTCTTTTTTCTGTTTTTCCTCACTTCACCTTCTCTTGTCCCTCCCCTCCCTTCTCTCCTTCAACCACTCCCCCACTCTGTACCCTCCTTTTTCTCTCTGCTCTGCGGGATACCTCGGGCATATTCTACTTCATACTTTTATGACAGTACCAATGCCATTATTTTATGACAGTGCCAATGCCATCACTTTAGACCTTGTTCATCATTATATCTCGCACTTGATGCTATGATGCACAGTACTTCATACTTTCAAGACCTTAACCTTATACTACCATATATTTGTATTTTCACACAGTGAGTTGCCCTGCAGGACATATGGGAACAATTTGGGTCCACGCTCTCCTCTCTTTTTCTTATTGCCATGCTGCCCCCCACGTCCGGCCTCGGTCCTCTGGCTGGGTCCTCGGTCTCTTCAGCTTCCGGGGGAGATGCCCTCTGCCGACCCCTACCTAGGTTCAGTGTCTGTAGCCTTGGTCTTACAAGTAAGTCTGGGATGATCGGTTCTGGCTTCTTGCTTCTATCCAATCATAACCGATACTCTAATTATATACTTTAATCTGTTTTTACAGACAGCAGATATGCACATCAGCCCCTGATGATGCGAGGAAAGCTCGCGAAACGCGTCGGGTTAGAGATGTACTATGCATACCTGTACTACATGTATTACTATTATATTATGGCTGTGTTTTAGGATTACTATGCAATGTTGCTGTTTTATGAATCTGTTCACCCATACCCATGTCCTATTATGGATTATGTTGTTTTCAATAAAATATTTGTACTTTCATACTTGTTTACCCTTTGATCACCATTTACACCTCATTTAAAGTCCCGTGGGCGACTTTTGTTTTCTTTTTCTTTGATATTAGGGATGGAGGTGGTTTATGTTAGGGGTCAGCTCTCAGATTCCGTTTGCAATTTGTACCCAGGTGGAAGACACCATAATGCCCTTTGTCTGATGCTGATCCTAGATCTTATATGGGTTACAGTGGTCTTGTCATTATTGAACCTAATGACATGCTGGTATATATAATTATTTTACTATTATTATGTTTATGTTGACCATGCACTTGCCGGACCTAGCTCCTCCACTGCGTCCCTGTTGGGTTGGGCGGTCTGTTTTATCCTCTGGGAGCTGCGATGCACAAATGGGGATTCATTTTCCCCAGCTGTCCCCGTCTCTCTGGTTTTCCGGAGGGGCGGGGCCAGCAGTGCATCGGCGTCATGCCTCTCCACGCCCACTTGGGGATGCCCGCAATCCAGCGGTATCTCCCTCCCTGATGGGCGGGACGTGTCATCCAGGCGGTGGCCGGGGATCACGGGCGCCTGCCTCTGTGAGCGAGCGCGTTGCGGTCCCCTTTGCTCCGGCTGACGCATGACGCTAGGGGCGGAGAACTCGGCGGATGTCCGGGTATAAGGGCGGGTGGTGTCAGCATGGCAAACCTTTCCGTTATCACTCCTCTCTAACACCTAGCTGGGACACTCCACTACATTGGTAGGCACCTTGTTATATCTCTACATGTATACTTTGAACCCCACAGTGTACCTATCTCCACATGCTCACTTTGTGTTTCTGACTGACCCCCCAGACCTACACTTCTTCCACTCCCTTCTTCCTTTCACATGGAACCACTTGCTTTCAGTTCATTATACCATTAACATCTTGTCTCTCTATTTTCACTGTGTTTCATCTTCCTTCACTTCCCCACTTTCCCTTTTTTTTTCCCTTTCTCTTGGTCCTGTTCCCTTTTTTTCTTCTTTTTTTCTTTTTTCCTTTTTTTCTTTTTTCTGTTTTTCCTCACTTCACCTTCTCTTGTCCCTCCCCTCCCTTCTCTCCTTCACCCACTCCCCCACTCTGTACCCTCCTTTTTCTCTCTGCTCTGCGGGACACCTCGGGCATATTCTACTTCATACTTTTATGACAGTACCAATGCCATTATTTTATGACAGTGCCAATGCCATCACTTTAGACCTTGTTCATCATTATATCTTGCACTTGATGCCATGATACACAGTACTTCATACTTTCAAGACCTTAACCTTATACTACCATATATTTGTATTTTCACACAGTGAGTTGCCCTGCAGGACATATGGGAACAATTTGGGTCCACGCTCTCCTCTCTTTTTCTTATTGCCATGCTGCCCCCCACGTCCGGCCTCGGTCCTCTGGCTGGGTCCTCGGTCTCTTCAGCTCCCGGGGGAGATGCCCTCTGCCGACCCCTACCTGGGTTCAGTGTCTGTAGCCTTGGTCTTACAAGTAAGTCTGGGATGATCGGTTCTGGCTTCTTGCTTCTATCCAATCATAACCGATACTCTAATTATATACTTTAATCTGTTTTTGCAGACAGCAGATATGCACATCAGCCCCTGATGAAGCGAGGAAAGCTCACGAAACGCGTCGGTTTAGAGATGTACTATGCATACCTGTACTACATGTATTACTATTATATTATGGCTGTGTTTTAGGATCATTATGCAATGTTGCTGTTTTATGAACCTGTTCACCCATACCCATGTCCTATTATGGATTATGTTGTTTTCAATAAAATATTTGTACTTTCATACCTGTTTACCCTTTGATCACCATTTACACCTCATTTAAATTCCCGTGGGCGACTTTTGTTTTCTTTTTCTTTGATATTAGGGATGGAGGTGGTTTATGTTAGGGGTCAGCTCTCAGATTCCCTTTGCAACTGGTATGGATTTCGGGGGACCCCCACGCCATTTTTAAAAAAAAATGTTGGTGCAGGGTTCCCCTTAAAATCCATACAAGACCTGAAGGTATGGGTTTTAGGGGGGAACCCCCACACCATTTTTTTATTTTAATTTTAGCACGGGATTCTTCCTGAAGGGCCTGGTATGGATTTTGGGGGGATCCCCACGCCATTTTTAAAAAAAAATTGGCGCAGGATTCCCCTTAGCCACTTCAATAAACTATAATATATATGCTACACTGCCTGAATATAGATTCTACACTGAAAATCTAATCTACATTAAATGCAGAGTATATACTAGGCTGTACATATATATCAAATACATTGCCTGTACTGACTGAATATAGATTCTACACTGAATATCTAATCTACGCTAGATGCAGAGTATGTGCATATGTGTATATATATGTGTATATATATATATATATATATATATATATATATATATATATATATATATACAGTGGGGACGGAAAGTATTCAGACCCCCTTACATTTTTTACTCTTTGTTATATTGCAGCCATTTACGTTCATTTTTTTTCCTCATTAATGTACACACAGCACCCCATATTGACAGAAAAACACAGAATTGTTGACTTTTTTGTAGATTCATTAAAAAAGAAAAACTGATATATCACATGGTCCTAAGTATTCAGACCCTTTGCTGTGACACTATATTTAACTCAGGTGCTGTCCATTTCTTCTGATCATCCTTGAGATGGTTCTACAACTTCAATTGAGTCCAGCTGTGTTTGATTATACTGATTGGACTTGATTAGGAAAGCCACACACCTGTCTATATAAGACCTTACAGCTCACAGTGCATGTCAGAGCAAATGAGAATCATGAGGTCAAAGGAACTGCCTGAAGAGCTCAGACAGAATTGTGGCAAGGCACAGATCTGGCCAAGGTTACAAAAAATTTCTGCTGAACTTAAGGTTTCTAAGAGCACAGTAGCCTCCATAATCCTTAAATGGAAGATGTTTGGGACGACCAGAACCCTTCCTAGAGCTGGCCGTCTGGCCAAACTGAGCTATTGGGAGAGAAGAGCCTTGGTGAGAGAGATAAAGAAGAACCCAAATATCACTGTGGCTGAGCTCCAGAGATGCAGTCGGGAGATGGGAGAAAGTTGTAGAAAGTCAACCATCACTGCAGCCCTCCACCAGTTGGGGCTTTATGTCAGAGTGGCCTGACGGAAGCCTCTCCTCAGTGCATGACACATGAAAGTCTGCATAGAGTTTGCTAAAAAATACCTAAAGGACTCCAAGATGGTAAGAAATAAGATTCTCTGGTCTGATGAGACCAAGATAGAACTTTTTGGCCTTAATTCTAAGCAGTATGTGTGGAGAAAACCAGGCACTGCTCATCACCTGTCCAATACAGTCCCAACAGTGAAGCATGGTGGTGGCAGCATCATGCTGTGGGGGTGTTTTTCAGCTGCAGGGACAGGACGACTGGTTGCAATTGAGGGAAAGATGAATGCGGCCAAGTACAGGGATATCCTGGACGAAAACCTTCTCCAGAGTGCTCAGGACCTCAGACTGGGACGAAGGTTTACCTTCCAACAAGACAATGACCCTAAGCACACAGCTAAAATAAGGAAGGAGTGGCTTCACAACAACTCCGTGACTGTTCTTGAATGGCCCAGCCAGAGCCCTGACTTAAACCCAATTGAGCATCTCTGGAGAGACTTAAAATGGCTGTCCACCAACGTTTACCATCCAACCTGACAGAACTGGAGAGGATCTGCGAGGAGGAATGGCAGAGGATCCCCAAATCCAGGTGTGAAAAACTTGTTGCATCTTTCCCAAAAAGACAAATACAGGCAAATTAGACCAAAAGGGTGCTTCTACTAAATACTGAGCAAAGGGCCTGAATACTTAGGACCATGTGATATTTCAGTTTTTCTTTTTTAATAAATCTGCAAAAATGTCAACAATTCTGTGTTTTTCTGTCAATATGGGGTGCTGTGTGTACATTAATGAGGAAAAATATGAACTTGAATGATTTTAGCAAATGGCTGCAATATAACAGAGAGTGAAAAATTTAAAGGGGTCTGAATACTTTCCGTCCCCACTATATATATATATATATATATATATATATATATATATATATATATATATATATATACACTAGACTGTATAATATATATATATATATATATATATGTATATATATATATATATATATAATCAAATACACTGCCTGCACACCACTAACTAAGCTACCTAATCTCTCTTCATTCATTACACTATACGGCCGCCAAGTAAGCAGCAGCCTTATATGGTGTGGGGCGTGGACTTAGCCCCCTGAGCCATGATTGGCCAAAGACACCCTGCTTTTGGCCAATTATGGCTCTCTCAGCAGAGCGCGCTGTGATTGGGCAAAGCATGCAGGTCAGGTGCAATCTCGCAGTGCATTATGGGGCGTTCCGCAGCGCTCGAATTTCCCGCAAACGCCCCATATGTTCGGTTAGTTTTAGAACAAACGACCAATGTTTGAGTCAAACCTACATTCAACTCAAACCGCGGGCTCATCCCTAGTGAGCAGAGACGGAGGTGAGAGCTGCTGCAGACCGGCACAGCACTGGTCAAGATCAGGTAAGTGTACAGGGGGTTTCGGGGGCGATACAAATACAGTAGCATTTTTTACCTTAATGCAGAGAATGCAATAAGGTAAAAATATCCAGCCTTTAGAACCATGTTAAATACATCTGACTGTTGTTCCCTTATCTGGCTGCTGCATTTGAAAAACTCTAAGGGCTCATTTACACTTGTGTTCGGCAGGCGGTAAAAACATGCAATTGAGCCGCATTTATACTACCCCCTGACACCTTCCTTAGGGTGCGTTCACACTTGCAAATTCACCCTACCTACGATTTTTCAGTGAGAACCCCATGGGGGTTCCCGCGATTAGCTGTGAGTAGGGAGCCCCATTGAAAGCAATAGGAGGCTGCCTGCTCTCATAGCTAATTGCTCCCCTTTAATCTCTCAAGCAGTGATCACATGTGAGTGATTGGCCCCGGAAGCAGACTGTGATTTCTGCATTACATGCAAGCAGGCATAATTAGCTGCAAGAGCCAGTAGCTTCCCATTGCTTTCAATGGGGCTGCCTACTTGCAGCTTAATGCGGGAACCCCCCATGGGGTTCTCACTGAAGAATTGCAGGCAAGGTGCATTTTCAAGTGTGAATGAACCCTAAGGGAGGGGACAGGTGGTGGTATAAATGCGTCTCAATTGCCTGTTTTTACTGCCTGCCGACCGCAAGTGTAAATGAGCAATGGATAATGAGTCGAGAAGGTCTGGATGGCCGCACTGCTATGAAAAAAACACCTTTATTTCTTAAAATCAAAGTGGATACAAAGGACAAAAAAGCAGCTAACGCGTTTCACATCAATAGATGCTTACTCATGGCTATGAGTATGCTTACTCATGGCTATGAGTAAGCATCTATTGATGTGAAACGCGTTAGCTGCTTTTTTGTCCTTTGTATCCACTTTGATGTGACCTGCAACATTTTATGAAATAAAGGTGCTTTTTTCATAGCAGTGCGGCCATCCAGACCTTCTCGACTCATTATCCATTTATCGCACACAGCCGGCACCTACGTGGCTGTGGGAGTATCACTCCAGACTGGCTTAGTGTTTGGTATCCTGTGATTTTTTTTTGTTGCTAAGTGTAAATGAGCACTTAGAATTGTACCAACTGCAGCAGCCAGATAAAGGAACAACAATCAGATGTATTTAATCATTTCAGCCCCGAAACATTTTACCCCCTTCCTGACCAGAGCACTTTTTACAATTCGGCACTGCGTCGCTATAACTGACAATTGCACGGTCGTTCGACGCTGTACCTAAACAAAATTTACGTCCTTTTTTTCTCCACAAATAGAGCTTTTTTTTGGTGGTATTTGATCACCTCTGCGGTTTTTATTTTTTGCGCTATAAACGGAAAATAGTGACAATTTTGAAAAAAAAAAAAAAAATTTTTTACTTTTTGCTATAATAAATATCCCCAAAAGTTTTTTTTAAAAAACAAATTTCTCCATCAGCTTAGGCCAATATATATTCTTCTACATATTTTTGGTGAAAAAAATCGCAATAAGCGTCTATTGATTGGTTTGCGCAAAAGTTATAGTGTCTGCAAACTATGAAAAAGATTTATGGCATTTTTATTATTATTATTTTTTACTAGTAATGGCGGTGATCTGCGATTTTTCGATTTTTAGCGGTACTGGGACATTGCGACGGACAGATAGGAGACTTTTGGCACTTTTTTGGGACCATTGGCATTTATACAGTGACCAGTGCTATAAAAATGCACTGATTACTGTTTAAATGTCACTGGCAGGGAAGGAGTTAACACTAGGGGGCGATCAAGGGGTTACATGTGTGTTCCCTCAGCATGTTCTAACTGTGTCGGGATGTGAGTGACTTTGTAGGAAGAAACAATATGGCTCCTCACCTCTGACAGCACAGGGATTTGTGTGTTTACACACACAAATCCCCGTGCTGTTGCTCGTGCACGCGATCGCGCCCGCCGACCAAGCACATCGGGTCCCCCGCCGTGCAGTACAGAATTGTCTGAAGAAGACGGAGAGATGGCCTAGTAAATGTAGATGGACTTTACATAAGTGACTAACAAACTAAAGTCTAACAGCGAACTGTTTTTAAGAAACAGAAACAGTTTTTGTCCTTGCCCTGTCCGTGGTAAATGGTTTATTTCAGCCATTTAACTGTCACTTTTGGGGCTCGTTTACGCATGCAGTGCCCTCTGAAGAGTGTTCTGCTTTTGGATCCCTTTTCAGAGGGCTTTTGACTAGGGTTGCCACCTTTCCTTCAAGTCAAACCCAAACACTTTAACGGCACAGTACTTTTTTTTATAAACTATTCATATATTTTGCAATTAAATAACATTTCTAATCATATGAGTCTCCTTTTTCATCAGAGTCCACAGAGTTCCCCTTTTACATCTGAACTCGCGGAGTTCCCTTTTACTGTAAGGGGGGGACTCCGCAGACTCTGATGTAAGGGAGAACTCTGGGAACCCTGATCTAAGGGGAACACTGAGAACTCTGATGTACGGGGAGGACTCTGATATAAGGGGGAACACTGTGGCCTCAGCTTTAAAGAGAAACTCTGATGTAAGGGTTGCTCTGAGAACCCTGATTTACCTTAGTGTACTCACTCAGAGGCAGGAGAGAGAAGGGGGGAGACTTTAATCACAGACAGGGATGGATGGTGAGCTCACTCACCCCTTGGCAGTCAGCACCTATCATCCAGATATATCTGAGGCTGCTGAACTTCAAATTTCCGTCCCGCACTTTTTTTCTGAGGAGTGTGGGCAGACACAGAAGGGTAGGGGCGGGAGGAAAAAGAGCAGATCGAGCCCTCTCTCCTGTCTGTCTGTGTGTGGGGGGAATTGTTAGTGGTAGCTTTGGGTAGTGTGAAATAGAGTGTAATGCCACCTACACACGGTCGGACTTTTCGACAACCAAGGTCCGACTGTCTTTCCGACGGACTTTCAACGGAGTTATGACGGACTTTCGACTGACTTTCTAACGACCGGACTTGCCTACACACGATCACACCAAAGTCCGACGGATTCCTACGTGATGACGTACGACCGGACTAAAATAAGGAAGTTGATAGCCAGTAGCCAATAGCTGCCCTAGCGTTGGTTTTTGTCCGTCAGACTAGCATACAGACGAGCGGATTTTTCAATTTTTGAAGTGTTCCAAATCTAAAGTCCGTCAGATTTTCGACCGAAAAAGTCCGCTGCAGGTCCGATGAAGCCCACACACGGTCAGATTGTCTGCCGGACTCGGTCCGTCAGACCAGTCTGGTCGAAAAGTCCGCTTGTGTGTACACGGCATAACTCTCGATTTAGACACCTGCAACCAGCAACCCTGCTGGGAAGCCATAGTTTTGTCTGAAAAATGTGTCCGGGTTTCAGGCAGTCTGAAACCTGGACGCATGATTCCAAACCCAAACTGTCCGGGTGAATCCCGGACAAGTGGCAACCCTACATTTGACAGGTGGTGAAGAGGCACTATATCATCTCTTCACCGCCTGTTTTTAACCCCTTAAACCCTGATCAGTGCGCCGCAACTGCATGCACTGTTCTGCCGAACAGGTCTCATTCAAGTGAATGGGACCATGCCGCAACTGCATGCCTTGCACGTCACAACGTGCAAGGCATGCAGTTGTGACGTGGCCGAGAGTCATTTACAGGGCTAAAACAGGCGGTGAGAAGGTGAAACGTCGTCTCCTCACTGCCTGTCTAACACCTCTGTAAAATGATGCTTTTCAGAGGCGTGGCAGTGACAGCCTAACAACGGGAACAGAAAAAACAGAAGCCTTATCTAAAAACGTTATACTACCCCCTGACACCTCCCTTAGGGTGCATTCATGTATAGAATTCATTTATAACATTGCACATATTTCACTTTTCTCCCCGCCATGCCAAGCAAGTTCCGTTTTTCATTTCAGGTGACTACGGGTAGAGGAGACCTTGTATAACAAACTATGTAAGGCAGGAAGGGCGGCTGAGAAATGATCCCCTAAGGAAAACATGTGCTTGCGTTCCTGACATACAATAGGAACCCTGCTGTGCAGAGCTAAATACAAAAATAATCAAAGAAATAATGCAGGGCAGGTGAAACGTCAGCTTGTTTATTTTCTAAAGCATACATTGGGACGGCGATAGATGAGAGTCCAGACTACCGCCTGAGTCTTTTATGGGCTGCCCAATGAGCACTGGAGACTGGGAGTTGAGGAAAAGGTTAACCGCAGTCCTCGCTTCTCCCCCTCCCTCCTATACCTGTCGCAGTATCGGTCACATGACCTGAAAGTTTCACCTGGCTACAGAGCGAGGATCAGAATCCGGAGGGAACCTTAGCAAAAGTGATGGGAGGGGTGGAGGTGGTCACTGAGCAACAGAACTCTACAATTACACAAACACGGGCACTCAACCTAGACAAAAGCTCTACGCACAAAAGGAAAATGAGTTTGTTATAATCAGGAAATGGCCTCAGGTGTCCAACGCCAAAGAACAGAAGCAGCCAGGCTTGTGAACCCTAAGGGAAACATTTGTGCATTAACCATTATTTTTAAATACCAGGCGGGAGTGGAGAGGATTTGATTGGTAGATTTCACGCTTATTAATTAAACACTTAAGCACCGGAAGAATTTGCCCCTTAATGACCAGGGCATTTTTTGCGATACGGCACTGCGTCGTTTTAACTGACAATTGCGCTGTCGTGCCACGTTGCACCCAAACAAAATCGATGCCCTTTTTTCCCCACAAATAGAGCTTTCTTTTGGTGGTATTTGATCACCTCTGCGGTTTTTATTTTTTGCGCTATAAACAAAAAAAGGGCAACAATTTTGAAAAAAAAAATATTTTTTTACTTTTTGCTATAATAAATATCCAATAAAAAAAATAAAAATAAAAATTTCTTCATCAGTTTAGGCCAATATGTATTCTACATATTTTTGGTAAAAAAAAAAAAAAAACGGCAATAAGCGTATATTGATTGGTTTGCGCTAAAAATTTTGCGTCTACAAAATAGGGGATCGATTTATGGCATCTTTATTATTTATTTATTTTTTACTAGTAATGGTGGCGATCTGCGATTTTTAGCGGGACTGCGACATTGCGACAGACAGATCGGACACTTTTGACCTTTTTTTGGGACCAGTGACATTTATACAGCCATCAGAGCTAAAAAAATAGCCAATGATTACTGTATAAATGTCACTGCGAAGGAAGGGGTTAACACTAGGGGTGATCAAGGGTTTAAGTGTTTCCTAGGGAGGTGTTTCTAACAGTGTGTGTGTGGGGGGGGGGGGGGTACTGACTAGAGGAGGAGAGAGATCGCTGTTCCTGATCACTAGGAACAGACGATCTCTCTAATCCCCTGTCAGAACGGGGATCTGTCTGTTTACATTGACAGATCTCCGTTCTGGCTCTCTGAGGAGCGATCGAGGGTGGTCGGCGGACATCACGGCCACCAGCCACGCGCATCGGCTCTGGCGTTGCGTGCCCCCTATAGCTTCTTAAAGCAGCCGACATACCATAACGGTAATTCGCACAACCGTGCCAACCTGCCGCAGAACAACTTAGGTGGCTGGTCAGCAAGTAGTTAAAAGAGTTCTTTAAAATGACTTGTCTGTGAAATGGCTGGGTAAAGGTTATAATATACATTATCACTACGTGTTTATTTTATGCTGTGTTCATTTGTATCTTCATATCTTTTTTTTTTTTTTTTTTTTTACATACATACTGTAAATGACACGTGTACACTCTATTTGGAGTGTATTTATTTTTTTTTTATCTCAGTTCTTATCGAGAATAATGTAGTCGGTATTGCCATAGTATACCATAAGTGCAAGGTAAAAAATTGAAGGCATAGTCCATGTTCTTGCAAAAATTGAATAAATGTACCCACATTAAAAATAAAAAAACAAAACACAAGTGCATTCATGGTACCTGGCCGTTTAATGTCTAACCATCTTCTCTGAACTATTCTGCATGTCACGTTAAGGTGTAATTATCATTAACATGTGATATATCACGTGAAGTACCTTCTATACTCCTGTTTCATACCTCCCGACTTTTTGAGATTGGAATGAGGGACACCTATCAGCAAAAGTATGCAGGCATAGGACGCACCCCCTGCCATGCCCCCTTAAAGGAGAATTGTACAAAAAAACAAGATTGGTTAAACCCACAAGTGCTTTTTTTACCACTACTATTCCTTTATATTGGCTTTTGGAATTTACAAATGCAGCAATTTAGGAATCAGATGGAAGGTTTAGTGCTGGAAAACACTTTTTGATAGATAAAAAGTGCATTTAACAAAGGTGCATTGTGCCCTTTAAGTTAAGTAATAAAGTAGTTGTGGATATAGATGTAATATCATCTAGGTGGAAAGTGTTAAAAAAAAAAAAAAAAAAAAAAAAAAAAGGAAAACAGGAATAGTATGGCCCTGCCCTTATGGAGACAAAAAAAAAAAAAAAACACCTCTCTTTAAAATGACTTTATAATTCCTAAAGTGTGTGTGCCAAAAATGAATAAATATGTGACTGGTGCCAAGTCCTTACTGTTAAAGGTACAATTGCAACATAAGGTGCTTCAATTATTCAACAAAAGTGCATAGTGCAGCATCACTAAAGTGACCAGTGTTAAATCATACAAATCCATACAACATTGTGCAAAATATCCATCATAAATAGTGACTCTTGTGCTGTGACCAGTATTGGTTGGATAGGAAAAGTTCCGTTTATGAAAAAAATAAGTTCTTTTTGGAGTATTTTGTAGTGTTCAATCTTTGAGGGTCAAATATCTGTAGGAAAGCTTCTTATCCAGGTGCTGGTTTCTTTAATTAGTGCCTTGTCTGCATGCTCTGACAATGCTTGCACTCACCGGATTCTCCTTTCCCCTGCAGGGGTATGGATGGCCACAGTGTCTGCCACTGTGCAGCAATCAAGGATGTCCCCCAAACTTTACTTGCGTATTGTGGTATAGTAATTACATGTAAAGGAAAGAAGGTATGCCCATCGCGTAAAACCATAGGAGGACTTTTATTAAAACTTAATAGACAAATGTACTCACATTTCAAATGAACAAATCAAGCATGCCAAAAGTTAGCGAATTCCCTTTGTTAGAGGTGCTGCAAGACGTTCGTAACCCGCCCTACGCACGTTTCGTCGTCAGACTTCTACTGGCCCCAGTAGAAGTCTGACGACGAAACGTGCGTAGGGCGGGTTACGAACGTCTTGCAGCACCTCTAACAAAGGGAATTCGCTAACTTTTGGCATGCTTGATTTGTTCATTTGAAATGTGAGTACATTTGTCTATTAAGTTTTAATAAAAGTCCTCCTATGGTTTTACGCGATGGGCATACCTTCTTTCCTTTACATGTAATTACTATACCACAATACGCAAGTAAAGTTTGGGGGACATCCTTGATTGCTGCACAGTGGCAGACACTGTGACCATCCATACCCCTGCAGGGGAAAGGAGAATCCGGTGAGTGCAAGCATTGTCAGAGCATGCAGACAAGGCACTAATTAAAGAAACCAGCACCTGGATAAGAAGCTTTCCTACAGATATTTGACCCTCAAAGATTGAACACTACAAAATACTCCAAAAAGAACTTATTTTTTTCATAAACTGAACTTTTCCTATCCAACCAATACTGGTCACAGCACAAGAGTCACTATTTATGATGGATATTTTGCACAATGTTGTATGGATTTGTATGATTTAACACTGGTCACTTTAGTGATGCTGCACTATGCACTTTTGTTGAATAATTGAAGCACCTTATGTTGCAATTGTACCTTTAACAGTAAGGACTTGGCACCAGTCACATATTTATTCATTTTTGGCACACACACTTTAGGAATTATAAAGTCATTTTAAAGAGAGGTGTTTTTTTTTTTTTTGTCTCCATAAGGGCAGCGCCATACTATTCCTGTTTTCCTTTTTTTTTTTTTTTTTTTTTAACACTTTCCACCTAGATGATATTACATCTATATCCACAACTACTTTATTACTTAACTTAAAGGGCACAATGCACCTTTGTTGAACAATTGGAGCACCAGTTGTTGTATTTTCATTTTGAATAGAAATATTCACCACCAGTCAGTTTTATTCAATTTTTGAACATATACAGGTTTTAGAAGCAATTCTATAAGGATACTAGGCAATACATTCACTACAAAGAAGGAAAAAGGGAAAGAGAAAAAAAAAAAAAAAATTTGTCTCCATAAGGGCAGCGCCATACTACTCCTGCTTTTTTACCATTTTTTAATACTTTCCACTTAGGTGGTATTGTATGTGTAGAGGCAGCAGCCATATCCATAACTAAAACATTCAATTCATTGCGCAGATTTACCCCATACACCTACTAAAAAGTGCATTTAATATACATCTATATAGATCAGACCAAAATGAGGGACAAATGAGGAGGAAAGAGGGACAGAGGGACATTGCTCAAAATCAGGGACAGTCCCTCGAAATCAGAGACAGTTGGGAGCTATGCTGTTTTGCCAAAATTTACTAAAATTACTGGAAGGCTTGTACGTCTGTCTTCTTTTTAATACTCTCAATAAAACTATTTGTAACAAAAAAAAAAAAAAAAGTGTATTTAGCACATTTTTTCATTGAAACCTGCTTAGCATTGCAACTGTGACCGGTGCATTGTGTGTGCAATGTACAGGTCCCTGCATTGTTTGCCCTACAGCCCCAGGCTGTATAGAGGTTATGTGGCTGGGTGAAGTAAACAGTGAGCGATCTGAGTGCCTTTGCCACAGTGGCAGTTGGGACTTTTAGTCTTCCCATTCATAGGGGTTGATTGATAAAGGCAAAGAGACTGTGCAGCTGCTCCAGAGCTTAGTAAATGAGGGAAAGGTTCTCTTTGCAATGAGCACCCAATCACATGCAAGGATAATTAAAAAAACAGCATTTTTGCTTGCACATGATTGGATGATGGAAGTCAGCAGAGCTTCTGCTCATTTCCTAAGCTCTGGAGCAACTGCTCTTTGATTTTAGTAAATCAATCCCATAGACCCCTTTTGTTAAAGTTAGGCACAGTGAATAAAAATAACAGGGCACTCCAGGGAGAAGAGCTCTACAATTCAGGTAAGGGAGGGATGTTATAGCCTAAATATAGGTGTAATGTGAAAATGTCGCAAACATTGACTATGCCTTTATTCTATGGAAGAGATTCTCAAGACTACCTTCAGGTCTCTCAAAGGGTCTATTTTTAAATGTTTTTACACGAGATTCATAAAACTTTCATACGTGTTTTCAACTGAATCCGATTAAAAAATGATGTGTGAATCTTGAATTCAAGCTTTTTATAAATAGATCGTTAGGTTTTCGTTTTTTTTTGGGAAATATATCCTCACAAGAACTTAGGGAAATTTTATGTTTTTCCAAGGGTTTTCTAGCCAGTCTAGTGATGCCACGGGTTATTTTGGTTTTACCAGACAGTTTTACAGTTGTCACCAAAACAAACTGTAAAGGTTATTAATAGGGGACTCTTCTGTGCACAAGGGTAGCACAGAGGGTGGTAAAAGCAGGCCGTTAAGCCACGGTTTTACCTCCCCTGTCTGTTCACCTAGAGAAGCACATGTAGCTGCTCCAGGCACAGTGATTTTGCCTTTTTAGGGTTAACACGGGTGATAAGGAGGTGACATATCATAAACGCCCTCCACTGCAGATCACTTTTCAGTGGGGCGTCAAGGGTTGCCGCACAAACCCTAAGGCTGGATTCACACCTATGCATCTTTAGTGCTTTTTGCATTTTGCAGATTTGCACTACAGAATGTGTTCCATAGGAAACCATGTTAAATGGGACTGTAGTAGAAATCTGCAAAATACAAAAAGCACTCAAAAATGCATAGGTGTGAATCCAGCCTAAGACCCTTTCACACTGAGGCGCTTTACAGGTGCTATAGTGTTAAAAATAGTGCCTGCAAAGCCACTGTAAAGCGCCTCTCCTGTCACTCCAGTGTGAAAGCCCGAGGGCTTTCACACTGGAGCGGTGCGCTGGCAGGACACTCAAAAAAGTCCTGCAAGCCGCATCTTTGAGGCGCTGTAGGAGCGGAACTCACTTCCTGTTGGTTTTCTGGGGCAGGAAATAAAGAGATTCTGAACTGGGCACAAACAGAGAAAAATAAACTGAGGTTTTAACCCTTCCCTACTTTATCCAACATAAAAAAAGTGATGACTTTACATACACTTTAAATGGTTTTCTCATTCACAAATGCCCTTTTAATATGCTTTTTACTGCTGGAATTAAAAAAATGAACCTAGTTAAGCCATCTTTTCAATAGAAATGGACACACCAATGCACGCATTAAAGGAAAATTTTACCTAAAGAAACATGGAGGCTGACATTGCTGACTTTAGTTACACACATTGGGGGAGATTTACTAAAACTGGAGCACTCAGAGTCTGGTGCAGCTGTGCATGGTAGCCAATCAGCTTCTAACTTCAGCTTGTTCAATTAAGCTTTGGCAATACAACCTGGAAGCTGATTGGTTTCTATGCAGAGCTGCACCAGATTTTGAATGCTTCAGTTTTGGTAAATAACCCCCAGAGTGTTATATTCTTAGTAGCTTTAAATGGTGTTCCTTCATTTTTATATTTTTTAAATGCTCTTTTTTTATTTATAGCAAATTTTACTATAGGTGTGAACAACATTTTATTTTTAGCCTTTTAAACTTATTGTCCATGTGAAGTGTGTTGCGGTGTGTTTACATACAATTGATTTGAAGCAACTTCCCCAACTGAAAATGCTAGTTTCCTGGCTGTCATTCTGATCCTTTGACTTCTATACTCCCTTAATGCAATGATCTAAAACAAGAATGCAGATCGGGACTACGTATTTTACTCTAATTCTACATGCTGCATACTTTGTCAAGTGACTCAGAGAATAGTAAAATAAGAGAATCAGCATGACAGCCAAGCAATCTGCATTTTCAAAAGATAGTCATAAATAGCAGTACCCAAATCTTTCTCGTGTGCTAATAGGGATCAAACTGACAGCAGGAGAGAGCAGAGTGACAGAGAGAAGAGCTCATCAGTTGGTTAATGTTCCTTTTACTGTCCGGTCACTTCTAGAGGGTGGGCAAACACCTGAAAGTAGACAGAAACCAGATCTCCTCCCCTGCTAGACAGGGATGTGCTCTGTGGCAGAACTGTGTATATCTCAGAACTGCATGGAAAGAAATATAAATCTTTTGGCAGGTGAAACAGTCCTCATACTGTATATGTATTTAAGGTGGTTGTAAAGGCAGAAGGTTTTTTTATCATAATGCATTCCATTACGATAAAAAACCTTCTGTGTGTAGCAGTCCCCCTCAGCCCCCTGAATACTTACCTCCTGAGCTCATCTCTATCCAGCGATGTGCACGAGTGCCTCGGCCTCGGTGCTTAAAAAAAAATAAAAAAAAACATTTGAGGAAACATTTTTTTTTTACTCACCTCTAAATGCCTGTTGCTAGGGGGTCCCTCGTAGTCTGCCTCCTTCGGCGCCTGGGTTCCTGGCGTCACTTCCCTCGGTGCAGGAAGGGAGATCGCTTCTCCCCCCCTCCCTCTTGTCAATCATCTGGGACACGTGACCGGGTCCCAGATGATTGCGCGGTGGAAAGTGGAAACCCCGCTTTATATCCCTGGTGTTACGGCTGGTCCCTCTGCTTTCCTATTAAAAACTGAACACTCTAAGCAGGAGAGCACACCGTGGTCAGTTCTCTAGCTATGCTGGAAAACTCAGTGTACTCTCCTCCAATGATCAGACTTTTCCTGACACGCCCCTGCTGCACAGCCATTCACTGGGAAGCTCAGTGTGCTGCTTCTTCTTCTCCCCCCAGCTCTTATGCAGCTGAGAACAGAGGGAGTAGAGGGAATGTGACCACTTATAAAGAAGGGAAAAGGGTATTTATAATGTTTTTTTTATATCTATACAAAAATGTTTGCCTTTCATTTCTATTTTAAACGGGGATGGGTTGTTTTACAAGGTGATTGTTTACAATCACTTTAAGTTCTGCTTTGTTCCTAGTATTTAACAATTTGCTTGGAGCTAGCATTTCATCATCTAGGTAGTATGCCTTTATTGCATATAGGAGGTATAGGGCAGTCTAAATAAAGATATCTATTTATTGGTCACGATAACCCATGTGATAAATCATATTGATTTTTTCTGAACTTTAGCGATATGAACAGTGTGGCTACAGATATGGGAATTGTGCCTATAAACAGAACAGAATGAGATTATAATATCCCTTATCCAATGTGAATTAAACTGACAATAGCTTGCCTGTCCTCTTATCTGTTATGACAAACATTGCAACACCTATAAATATGCTGAAGGTTTGCCGCATATGGAGCAGGTTTACCCACACACAGCCAGTGTGGAATATACATGTGCCAAGTAGCTGTGTTTGCATGAGCTAACATAAACTTGGGTGTACTCAGACTTTCTGTAATCGCATCTAGTCACACCTATAGTGATACTGTTTCCAAACTTCATCATGTCTACCGAAATTTTACAGTACTTTCCAGGGATGATTTCACTTCTACGCTATGCTAGGCTAAAGTGGAAGAAAAACATATTACTATCTGTTCTTAAAAATGTTCCCTCCCCCTTCCGCCTACCTATCCTGTCTAGCCTGTATTAAAAAGATGTTTGTGCTTACTTATTTTTAATCCCCTCCAGTCTTGTGATCCCACAGCTCCAGCTTCCTTGTGTCACAGCTCCAGCTTCCTTGTGTGAGCAACTGCTGCAGGGGAGAAGAGGGAGCACTAATAACTGCTGGGCCATGGCAGCCTTATGGATGATGTCACGGCTTTCGGAATTCCCAGCCATTGTTGAGCATTCCCTGAGCTGGAACTGCAGAATCATGATGTCTAGACCGGAGTGGATTAAAAATAGGTAAGTATACACCTATTTTTGTATACAAGTTAGGAAGGAGAGGCAGGAGGGGGGGGGGGAGGGAACATTTTTTAAGAATAGTAAAGTCATCCACACATGGAGAGAAACGCGGCTGGTTCAGCAGGGACTGACCGCATTTTCATCCATCTATGAGCAGGCTGGTTGTACTCAAGTGGATCTATCAATCGACTTGTGTACAACCAGCTTGTTGAAAAATTTTCTTTGCATCGGCCCTAGAGCCGACGGTGATGATGAGTGTTTTCTGACAGCAGAGAAAGCTTCAAATATAAAATACAAATACAAAAGCTCAGGGTCGGGATTACCCCATCATGTTTGGATGGAGGAATCAAATAATTTTCTTTTGTTTAACCAGCAGGTTGAACGAAAGGAAATTACTCATGGATGCCCAGCCTTAAGCCTCGTACACACGATCCAACTGATGGCCAACAAAGCGTCAGACTTTTGTCGGAAGGGCGTGTGCCAGGAACTTGTCTTGCATACAATCGATACACAGTTGTCGGCCAACAAACACAAACGTAGTGAGATACTACGAGGAATTTCAGCTCTTGAGCGCCACTACTTCCCTGCTGACAGGACAGGGCTCTGCCTTTTTTACATAGACAGGGCTCTGTCCTGTGTGAATTCCCCACGATCAGCGGGTGCCGGCTTTCATTCATTGGCCGACACCTGCACATCGGCATCACCGGCGGCATGCACCCCATACACGGAAGTGCCAGCATAGCTATACAGTGGCGTAGCAGAGCCGCCTTGCCACTGTATAGCTTTGTTATACGGTCGGCAATCGGTTAAAAAAAAAAAAGCAAAATGCGCACTTTTGTTTGCTGGTCCTACTACCGTTACAAACAGCAAATAATGCACTCCTATGTGGTATCCACATCTGCATCAGGAGGAGGAGAATTTCTTTTAGATTTTTTTTTGGTGGTGGGCCATGATAAATGTTTTTGTTAGTTAGTAAAAAAAATCGAGAGAAATCCAATAACGATCACCACTAAATGAAGGCCCAAATGACCTGAAAATAAAAAGTGAAAATTTACCTCAGGTTCCTAATTTTAAAGAGTGCTATGACTGAAAAAAATGTGAACACTGATCTAATAGCAGATTACGGGTGAAAAGGGAGGTGGAATGAGGCTACCTCAGACATGGAACAAAATTAGGAGGGATAAAAGAATGCAGTCATTTGCATGCACAGAAATTAGCATTAGCTTTTCAAATCAGCAGGCAAAAGGCAAAGGTTAATTGCCACTGTGTTACCCAGTTACAGATTTACTAAAGAAGGGAAGAAATGCCCTCCTACGTGTCACCTTTGGTCTGTAATAAAAAACACACACAACAATCACTCCTCTACAAAGCTTTATGAGGCCTATTCAGTCACCACTCCTTCCATTCTGAAACAAAAACACTTTCCACCAAACAACATAAAACGATTACTGGAACTAAAATAAAAGATGTTTGAATAAAGTTCAAAGATACTTATCACACTATGGGAGCGTAAGTGAACTGTGAGAAGTGAAAAACATCCATGTATGAATCGAAAACAAAAAAATAATGAATACCAGAAACTGGTAAAAACAAGGAAAAACACCATAAAACTTTATTTTCCCCCCAAAAACATTGTCACTGGTCTATGCCAAAATTGTCTGCATTGATTAATGGTATTATCAATTCTGAGGGTGACTTACGGGCTAAGTTCAGGGCTACGTTTTTTTTCGAAATTCCAGCTCCCCTATGTACCAATATAGCATTAAAGTGGTTGGATACCCCCCCAATGCGGAAGTTGTACCTATAGTTAAACCTATAATAAGGCTTACCTATAAGTACTGTAAATATCTCCTAAACGAGCACCGTTTAGGAGATATTTACTTTGTAGTGCGCCGAGAAGATACGGCCCTTTGTGCTGTTTCTTCACTAGCAAGTGCCGTGACTGACGGCTCCCACACGCATGCGTGGGAGTGATGTCACGCAACTCCGACCAGTCACGGAGCCGGAGTCCGCGGCCCCGGAATGAAGAGGGGCGAAGATTAATGCGGCCACCACCGGGGACATCGCGGGCTTCGTTTGCAGGTAAGTAGCACATAATGGGCTAGTATGTGATGCATACTAGCTTATTATGCATTTACTTTGCAGGGGAAAAAAGTGGAAGTTAATCACCTAAGGACCACCCGCCGCAGTTGTACTGCGGCAGATTGGCTCTCCTGCGCGAATCGCCGTCATTGTACGTCGGCTTGCGCAGGTGCAGTTGAGGGCATGCACCATCGATGAGGCGCGCCTTTATGCCCGCTGCAAGCGGTTGAAGCGGTTGGGATGTCCGACGGCGACCCACGATCACCTAGTAAAGAGGCAGAATGGGCAGCTGCCTTTGTAAACAAGGCTGATCCCCATTCTGGCAGGAGACATGGCAGAGATCTACTGTTCCCAGTGATTGGAAACAATGCTCTCTGTCATGTGCCAGTGAGCCCATCCCCCTACAGTTAGAACACACCAAGGGAACACACTTAACCCCTCGATCGCCCCCTAGTGTTAACCCCTTCCCTGCCAGTGTCATTTTTACATTGATCAGTACATTTTTATAGCATTGATCAATGTAATAATGTCACTGGTCCCCAAAAAGTGTCATTTACGGTCAGATTTGTCCGTCGCAATGTCGCAGTCCCGCTATAACCAGTAGAAACAATAAAAAAAAAATAAAACTCCCTAAATCTATCCCATAGTTTGTAGATGCGATAACTTTTGCGCAAACCAATCAATATACGCCTATTGCAATTTTTTTACCAAAAATATGTAGAAGAATACATATTGGCCTAAACTGATGAATAAATTAGTTTTCTTAATATATATTTTTTGGATATGTATTATAGCAAAAAGAAAAAACAAATAGTTTTTTTTTCAAAATTGTCGCTCTTTGTTCGTTTATAGCGCAAAAAATAAAAAGCGCAGGGGTGATCCAATACCACCAAAAGAAAGTTCTATTTGTGGGGGAAAAAAGGACATAAATTTTGTTTGGGTACAGCATCGCACGAACGGGCAATTGTCAGTTAAAGCAGCACATTGCCGTAATGCAAAAAATGGCCTGGTCATTAAGGGGGCAACTCCTTCCGGTCCTTAAAGTGGTTGTAAACAATAATAATAACAATAAACAATAATAAGGCTTACCTATAGGTAGTGGAAATATCTCCTAAAGGTGCGCCGTTCAGGAGATATTTCACTTGTAGTGCTCCGATGTCATTATTGGAGCATGCGCTGTGAAGAAACGGACCACCATGCCGTTTCCTCCCCCAGCATCTGCCATGACTGACGGCTCCTGCATGCATGCGTGGGAGTGACATCACGCGACTCCAGCCAGTCACAGAGCCGGAGTCCGTGGCCCCGGAAGGAAGTGGGGCGAAGACAGACACGGCCCGCTCAGAGGACAGCGCAGGCTTCGTTTGCAAGTACGTGTCATATAATGGGCTAGTATGCAGGCCTTGCGGGGAGCAAAAGAGGAAGTAAAGCCCATCGGGGTTTACTTCCTCTTTAAGTGATTAATGTACTTTTTTTGCAAAAATAAAACAGCTTTCCATTTATTCTACACACGCTTACCTCACTCTCTTCATGGCTGTTTAAAAAATCTATTCTGCCTTACTTTCTGGACAGACTTTAGTCATGACCTATAGTCTGACCAGGAAGTAAGGCAGAAGTAATGGATATTTTGAAAAGCCATGAAGACAGTGAGATTAGCGTGTGTCGTATAATTGAAAAGCGGTTTTATTTTTGCAAAATAAGTACATTAATGCTATATTGGTACATGGGGAGCTGGAATTTAGATAAAAAAAGGTGAACAAAAGTGAACTTAGCCTTTAAGGCCTCATGCACACTGGGCGTTAAAATAGCATTATAAAAATGGCAGTAGCTTTGCAGTGAGTTTTTCAACTTTTTTCAACGTTTTTGCAATAGCATTTATTAGCGTTTGTAAGCGTTTATCTGCGTTAGTGTTTTAGCAGTTTTTTTTTTTTTAAGGAAAAAATATTTTTTTTATTTCTTTTTAATGGATCAAAAATGTTAAAAAATGCTGGTGAGCGACGTTTTTGAGCGTTTAAAGACATTTATCAGCCTTTGAGCGGTTTTACAGCTGAAAAACGTCTCTCAGAACCCACTAGTTTTGGGGTTTTTTTACTGCTCAAAAATATCATTGCCCAAAACTGCTGATAACAGCCTATGTGTGCATGGACACATAGGATAACATGACGGAGAGTTTAATGACTGTAGAAAAAAACGTCTACAGCCAAGAACAGCTGCTGTAAAAACATCAAAAAACGTCCAGTGTGCATGAGGCCTTAAGGAAGGCTATAGTCTTTGAAATTGCAAATCTTAAAACGGTATTAAACCCAAAACCAAACATTGAATATATTGCAGTTTACCAATCCCTAAATGTGGTGGCTGCATTGGTTTTCATTTTTTAGTTTTTTCCCCTGTTTTCAACTGGTGATCTGGCTAGTAACACACCTTCTGTATTGGAGTACCCCCCCTCGGATGAAGGAACAACAGAGACACCTTTGTACAATTGTATTGTTAATCTGGGGGAGGGGGGTGTTGGATAGACTGGCAGATTTAGTCTATTTTCACACTCCTCCATTGCAAAAAAACGGTAAAAATGCATATGCATTCAGGCCACTTTTTTACAGCATTTTTGCCGTGCTTCTGGTAACAGGTAACTCAAAAACTGCACCAAAAACGCAACCGTGGGTGTTTTTGATGCATTTTTTTGCCTCACCAAAAATGCAGCAAGCAGGATTTTATAAAACGCAGCGGACCCACAACTAATCAGTGTGAAGAGTTCCATAGGATTTCATGGTCATGTATGTTTCCTTTTTTTTAAATGCAAAAGCAGAAGACAAATGGATTAGTGTGGAAAGCAGCCTTAGATACAAAAAACAAATTGAAGCCGAACTGCAGCTCACACTTTATAATCGGTTACCACACATGTGTCAGACACAAGGCCCGCAGGCTGAATCTGGCCCTCCAGGTTATGTCATGTGGCACCTCTCCTGCAGCTGCAGCACCCCCTCATCCTTGCCAACCTCCTTGTCCCAGCAGTTGGCAATAGAGAAGAGGACAGAACTCGTCCACCAGATCCTACCCTTTTCTGTGCAGCTGCAGAGCGGTTCGTCTATGCCCTCCATCTCAGCAGTCAGCAGAGGCGAAGACTGAATTCCTCCTACAGATCTTCACCTCTCTGTTCAGCCAAACCTTTGTCTCAGCCTCCCCTTGTCTCCGCATTCAACAGACTTCGGCAGCTGACTCCAGCCCTCCTCCAGACTCTGCACTTTTTGACTCCCAGCTCTGTCCCCAGCTTCTTCCCTGTAGCAGCACAAGAGGTGTGCTGCGATGTAACGGAGGGTGGGGGACTCTTGACTTCTGATGGGGGGGGGGCTCTTGACATCTGATGTAATGGGGGGTGGGGGGTGGAGTGGGATGCTCTGGACATCTGCTTTTATTTATTTTGAGAATATTATGATTCTATGCCATCTAAAAAAAGAAGGTCACACACTGCTAGTATCATCCACAAAAAACTTTTGTAGCGCACCCCCTAAGAAGCAGCAAGTAGAAAGGTATCCCCCACCCTGCACAGCCAGGCACACGGCATCTTCACAGCACAGAAGAACAGTCCAGTGCTTTGTTTTTTATGTTTTGTTGAGGGGAATAAACTTGGATAGGGATATTATGGGATGCCCACTTGACTTTTAGCAGAAAACTCTTCAGGGACACAACTATATACAATCCTCATATGTACACTCCTCTTCTGCCTCCTGCACAAATCTTGCTTGCAGAACTCCAACTCCCAGGACCAGCTGGCACTGTTGGGTAGGTAACAAATGCCCTTTACAGGCAGGGATCGAGGGCCCCTTGTTTGTATAGCAAAGTCCTAGAGTGCAGCTGTTCTTCTGTGGCTACTGGTTCCAGCACCACCTCTTTAGGCACTGCCAGCCCACCTGGCTGCAGCTGCCCCTTTCTTCAGCCCTCTTGGCTAAACTTCCACAGTCCTCCCCGACTGCCTCTGTATCCATCCCAGACTGCTCTCACCCAGTCCTCCCAAGCTGCCTCTCAGTCCTCTCCTGACTGTAACACTCACCAGCCCACCTGACTGTCTTCCTCCTTGGTGATTTCCCCAGCAGCGTTCTCCTGCTGGCCTTCTGCGCACATGCCTCTGGTCAGGAGACCCCAGTGTGTTGTGAAGAGGGTCCCTTCCGCACCCGAGGTCACCCCCCCCCCCAGACTAGGGGGTTACTCTCAAGGGCCACCAACAGCCTAACATCTCAGGAGGGATTTTGTCCCACTCCTCTTTGCAGATCCTCTTCAAGTCATTAAGGTTTCAAGGCTGACGTTTGGTAACTCGAACCTTCAGCTCCCTCCAAATATTTTCTATAGATATAAAGTCTGGAGACTGGCTAGGCCACTCCAGGACCTTAGTGTGCTTCATCTTGAGCCACTCCTTTGTTGCCTTGGCCGTGTTTTTTGGGTCATTGTCATGCTGGAATACCCATCCACGACCCATTTTCAATGCCCTGGATGAGGGAAGGAGGTTCTCACCCAAGATTTGACAGTACATGGCCCCATCCATTATCCCTTTGATGCAGTGAATTTGTCCTGTCCCCTTAGCAGAAAAACACCCCCAAAGCATAATGTTTCCACCTCCATGTTTGACAGTGGGGATGGTGTTCTGGGGTCATAGGCAGCAGTCCTCCTCCTCCAAACACAGAACTTTGAGTCTCATCTGACCACAACACTTTCACCCAGTTCTCCTTTGAATCATTCAGATGTTCATTAGCAAACAGATGGGCCTGTACATGTGCTTTCTTGAGCAGGGGGATCATGCAGGTGCTGCAGGATTTCAGGATTTCTCCTCCCCCCCCCCTGCAATCTTCTGGGACCTGTGACAGGTCCCAGAAGATTGCCAACTATTGAGGAGGCACAGCACAACTCGCGCATGCGCAGTGTGCACCCGGCTATGAAGCCGCAAGTTGTTACAGCTGGATGCCTATACTTTTAATGCCGGCCCCGGATAGAGGAGGGGGTTCGGGCGGCCACATCGCTGGATCCTGAGACAGGTGTGTGTGTTTATTAAAAGTCAGCAGCTACACTTTTTGTAGCTGTTGACTTTTAATAAACACAAAAACAACTGGACCTCTGCTTTAAGACCAACTGTAAGTTGGTGTACGGAGACAGGCAAAGTGCCTACCTCTGTATGCGGTGTAGAAGGGTGGCATGTTTGCTGCCACTAACCCCTCCCTACCTGTTACTTGTTAAGAACGCAGAGTGGGCAGCACAGTGGTGTAGTGGGTTGCACTCTTGCCTAGCAGTAAAAAGCGTCGCTGGTTCAAATCCCAACCACGACACTACCTGCCTGGAGTTTGCATGTTCTCCCTGTGTCTGCGTGGGTTTCCTCCAGGTACTCCGGTTTCCTCCCACACTCCAAAGACATGCTGGTAGGTTAATTGGATCCTGTCTAAATTGTCCCCAGTATGTATGAATGTGAGTTAGGGACCTTAGATAGTAAGCTCCTTGAGGGTATAGGGACTGATGTGAATGTACAATGTATATGTAAAGCGCTGCGTAAATTGACGGGGCTATATAAGTACCTGAAATAAAATAAAAATAAAAAATAAGAACGCTGTTGGTTTTACAGCCGATGGGCTCCTAGCAACAAGTGATGCTTACAATGGGACTAGTTCTCCATCAAGGCCGCTCCCCCCTTTGGGGTATCTGGTCAGCTCTCACTATATAGCCAATAACAAGTGTTGCTGATTCCCCAGCAAGCTCTATACACCCAGCTTCAAAAATCTGGCCTGCTGTGCTGTCTTAGTGACAACTGCAGTGGTGGCGATGGAGTGCAGCTGCACTGAGTACGGAGCTAGACACTGTGGCCTCATTGTGCCTCCACACATGGTTCGCACCCCAAATTCATGTACCTGCACCGACATTTGTTGTGGGGACTTATGACAAAATTCTAAAGGGTGTCATATCCTTAGATCACATACCATAGAGAGGTAAGCACCATGAAGAATGGGGCATGCAAAATTCCAGACATTGGAACATAGAAGCAGAGACAAGGTAGCAGAAAGGGGGCTGTAGTTTAGGTCCTATATGAAGCTTAAGGGTCACACGGTATAACCAGTAATGAATGCAGAGGAAGGTCTGTGAAGAGAGATCAGGCTGAAGTGCTGACGGAGCAGGCACAGGCATGATCAGGCTCTATTGCATACTGCGGAGGGCTACAGATTTACAGTGAGAGTTACCAGAGTACATAGGGGGGACATTAGGAGAAGAGATGTGGATAGGGGAACTACCAGGAAATGTAGCATGGACAGTGAAAGGAAGAAGGCTGCTGGGGGGAGGAGGTTACAAGTAGTAGTGGGGATAGTGAAACGGGGGCTGTCAGAGAATGTAGTTTGGAAACGTAGTGGAGATGTTAGAGTACATAGTGTGGGTGTAGAGAAAGTAGGATGTTCGAGTGATGGTACTGAAAACAGTGTGGGGAGAGCTGTGACAAAAATTGGTCTAGACACTGTCTAGACAAAAATTGGTCTAGATGCAACACTGTTGAGGACACTGCTGAGGGTGAGGGAACATTGTGTGGTGAGGATGTGGACAACAATGATGAAACAATGCCTCTACAAGGACAAAGGCACTACGTAATAAACAATGTGTGTGGACATGTCAGTGCTGTCTGACAAAAATTCAGAATAAAGTCAGATCTTAAAGGTTTGACACATTCATTTCTCACATATGCTGTACAGAGTTTGCTAGGGCTGAAACTCATATAAACTGTGAACATTTGGTTTGGACACTCGGACACTCTTAGAAAATGTGGCAAAACCTAGTAAAAACATGAGGTCCCCCCCCCCCCCCAAAAAAAAAAGTTTTTCAGCACACTATGGGCTATTTAAACAATATAAAACAAAAATAATTCATAATTCTGCAGGGGAACATTTTAACACATAGAAGCAGCCTACACCAAAATTTGTGATACCAAATTTGTGCATAAATAAATCAAATAGTGTGGCGCTAAATTAATACAAAATAATAGAAATTGTGCATAAAACTTTAATATAGATTATTGATAAAAATCTCAATTCATATAATGCAGAAATGTGAAATAAATGCAAATTTACATTTCATAAAAAATATGCCAACATAATAAAATCAAAATTCAAATCCTAAAAAACAAATAATAAGTCCCGATTCATGAATTCAAAAATCTAAAAAAAATGGGTAATTCATGTGCAACATCCAAAAAAATATGAGGTGTATAGTCTCATATCCAAGTGCAAGGGAATGCCGCTCTTATCCAATAAATATATGCAATCCAAGAAATCGATAGTTGTTACATCCAATGTTGATCACCACAGTGATAACCTCCATGGTATAGAATATGGTTGGATCCTTACTAGATAGTGTGAACCTAATTAAATGGTCAACAGCGCTCCTCATCCCCCCATCACTCCTCATCCCCTTGCTGCAAACTCTCCGAGCAATGTAATGCAAAGCAAGAAAACGACATCTCATAGCGCAATATGTTTAAAAAAATCTGTATCTTTAATAATAGAAGTGACCTTACATATTTTACACAGTAAAATCACATTAAAAGATGCAAAGAGCGGTTTCCCAAGCAGGTAATCTCCAAACACTGGTGTTCTGGCAGTAAGCTAGCGTAAAGGCATCATGTGTAGGCCCTGCCCGACACACGTTTCGTCAAAGAATTACATCTTCAGGGGAATTGGCCAAATGCTTTGTTGAGCATTTAATATGGTCCACACTATCTGGTAAATAGCCAACCCTATCTTATATCACGTGTGTTATCACTGTGGTAATCAGCATTGGATGTAACAATTATTGATTTCTTGGATTGCTTATATTTATTGGATAAGAGCGGCATTCACTTGCACTTGGATATGGGACTATACACCTTATATTTTTTTGGATGTTGCACATGAATTACCATTTTTTTTTTTTTTTTTTTTAATTCATGAATTGGGACTTAGTATTTGTTTATAGGATTTGAATATTGATTTTATTATGTTGGTGTATTTTTTATGAAATGTAAATTTGCATTTATTTCACATTTTTGCACTTTATGAATTGAGATTTTTATCATTAATTTATATTAGAGTATTATGCACATTTTCTATCATGTTGTATTAATTTAGTGCCACACTATTTGATTTATTTATTTAAACAATAGCCATCTCCTGGAAATGCTGTCTAATGCTAAAACCTGGGATGGAAGCATTCAGGAGGCAGAGAGAGCTTACTTATTCAGTTGTATATGCTTCAGCTTGAGCTAATGACCGTTGTAAACAACAACATTTTTACAACTGTGAGGCAAATAAAGACCTAAAAAAAAGCACCCTAAAGTTCCACCATATCGAAAAAATCTATAAGCCAAACACTACACACTCCCTTTAACTGCTGTTTTATTATTAGGTATGTTTAATTGGGGGAAGTGGGGTGAGGGAGGTAAGGCATATGTTAACAGCAAGAAACTTAATTGTTGGAGAACTATAATTATGAGCATGATTAGTAAAAGCCAGTTCGTTATAGAATAACTCTATGACAAAGGCGTAATGTAATAAGCTATATTTAGTTTGACTCACCTGAGGGTTATGATAGAAAACCCTGTACAGATTAGCTGATTAAAACGCTGATAAGGATAAAAGCACAGATAAAAGAAACATTATTGATATAAAACATTATCTACATCATTTAATAGTTTTAGTTGTCACGTGTAGAATGTTACTGATTCATGCATTCTGTAAGGCATATGGATTTGATGTTACTGTCAGATTACTTTGCATTGGTTTCTAATGATCTTGCATTATATTCTGTTACAGAAGGTTTGCAAAGACATTAGATGATTGCCACCTGATGTTGTTCGGAGTGTTAATTCTGACATCTGTGTATTTGTCAGACTGCTACTGATACACCATCCTCCAAGTATCTGTGTTCTTCCAGAGCTTGAAAACCACTGAATTGTTTTCCTGTACAAAAGGATCTGGAAAGTCATTGAATTAATCCCTTGGGCTTTACTGTATGAGAGATTTTTCAACCATGCTAATCTGTAATTAGGAACTGCCTCTACTCCTCCACCTCTGATTATGGGATCCAAGTAGAGGTGGGTAGAAGTTTCTGCATAAGTCACAAGGCTGTGAGATAGCAGAATTAATTCTTATGCCTCGTACACACGATCGGATTTTCCAACGGAAAATGGGTGATGACAGACTGTTGGCGGAAAATCCGACCATTTGTACGCTCCATAGGACAATTGTTGTTGGATTTTCTGCAGACAAATGTTGGATTGCAGGCTTTAAAATTTTCCGCAGACAAATGTTTGTTGTCGAATTTTCTGAGTATGTGTACACAAGTCCGTCGGACAAAAGTCCAAAGTACAAACACGCATGCTCGGAAGCAAGGACGAGCCAGAAGTGGTCGGTCTTGTAAACTAGCGTTTGTAATGGAGAATTAACATTCGTGGCGGTGGCAAGTTATGAAATCTCGAAAAGCAGCGCACAATTCTCTTCTTCTTTAATGGGATAATAATGAAGCTGCTTTGCTGGTGATACTGATGGAGTTATTGCAAACGAATTTCCAAAGGATTTTTTTTCTAGTGATATCAAGAATAATATTATTATGCTTTTTTTTTTTTTGGGCAAGTTACCACAACACCATTATCCCGTAGTTTTTAAGATCAAAGATACAACTATGTTGGTGTCCCTTGTCAATTTTACATTGTATTTTTTTAAATGTAACTGCCTACTCCCAAACTGTCATTTGAAGTAAAACACATTGGGGGTCATTTACTAAGATGAATGTGCTGCGCCGGTTCATACCTTAATTGGTGCTCCGGATAAATCCTTAATCGAGCTTGTGAACCGGCGCACGCACAGCAGTACCTGCCAGCGCAATCCCATCGCGCTGGTTCTCGGCGAGGTACATCTTGCGCTCACTGCAATAGGAAAAACACATCTTCCTATTAAAGCAGCGCGAGAAAAACCGGCATGGGTTCCCCCTCCAGGGGTATACCAGGCCCTTCGGTCTGGTATGGATTGTAAGGGGAACCCCCTACGTCGAAAAAACGGCATGGGCGGTCGCCCCAAAATCCATACCAGACCCTTATCCGAGCACGCAGCCCGGGACGGTCAGGAAAGGGGGTGGGGACGAGGGAGCGCCCCCCCTCCTGAACCGTACCAGGCCGCATGCCCTCAACATGGGGGATGGGTGCTTTGGGGAAGAGGGCGCGCTGCGGCTCCCCCACCCCAAAGCACCTTGTCCCCATGTTGATGAGGACAAGGGCCTCTTCCCGACAACCCTGGCAGTTGGTTGTCGGGGTCTGCGGGTGGGGGGGCTTATCAGAATCCGGGAGCATCCCGGCCCCCCACCCTATGTGAATGAGTATGGGGTACATGGTACCCCTACCCATTCACTTGGGGGGAAAAAAGTGTCAAGAAAAAACACACTAGACAGGTTTTTAAAGTAATTTATTAGGCAGATCTAGGGGTCTTCTTCCGTGCTCTCCGGCCTCTTCTCCGAGCTGTCCGGCCTCTTCTTCTGGTCTCCAGTTCTTCTCCGCGCTCCCCGGTTCTTCTGCCGGGCTCCTCCGCTATCTTCTGCTCTTTTGCTGCTCTTTTGCTATCGGTGGCCCGGTCTTCTGCCGCTGTCCGGTTTTTCTCTCGCTGTCCGTTTCTTCTGCTGCTGTCTGGTTCTTTTGCCGGGCTCCTCCGCTATCTTCTGCTCTTTTGCTGCTCTGTTGCTAGCGGTGGCCCGGTCTTCTCCCGCTGTCCGGTTCTTCTGACGCTGTCCGGTTCTTCTGTCGCTCTCCGGTATCTTCTGCCGAACTCCCCCGCTATCTTCTTCCAGCTCTTTTGCTAGCGGTGGCCCGGTCTTCTTCGTTATCTTCTCCCCTCTTCTCTTCTTCCGATATTGACACGATGCTCTCTCCCGCTGTAAGTCCCATCATGCCCCGGGACTGTGCCAACATAAGGGGCAGGGTCACCCAGTGACATCACACGGTGACCACGCCCCATGCCTATATAAGTCGCCGCACACCTCGCAGATGGCATTACAGCGGGAGAGAGTGTCGTGTCAACATCAGAAGAAGAGAAGAGGGAAGAAGACGACGAAGAAGACTGGGCCACCGCTAGCAAAAGAGCTGGAAGAAGATAGCGGGGGAGTCCGGCAGAAGATACCGGAGAGCGACAGAAGAACCGGACAGCATCAGAAGAACCGGACAGCTGGAGAAGACCGGGCCACCGCTAGCAAAAGAGCGGCAAAAGAGCGGCAAAAGAGCAGAAGATATCGGAAGAGCCCGGCAGAAGAACCGGACAGCGTCAGAAGAGCCGGACAGCGTCAGAAGAGCCGGACAGCGGGAGAAGAACTGGACAGCGGGAGAAGACCGGGTCACCGCTAGCAAAAGAGCAGAAGATAGCGGAGGAGCCTGGCAGAAGAACCAGACAGCGGGAGAAGAACCGGACAGCAGGAGAAGACCGGGCCACCGCTAGCAAAAGAGTGGCAAAAGAGCAGAAGATAGCGGAGGAGCCCGGCAGAAGAACCGGAGAGCGCGGAGAAGAACCGGAGACCGGGAGAAGAGGCCGGACAGCCCGGAGAAGAACCGGAAACTGGGAGAAGAGGCAGGACAGCGCGGAGAAAAGGCCGGAGAGCGCAGAAGAAGACCCCCAGAGCTGCCTAATAAATTACTTTAAAAACCTGTCTAGTGTGTTTTTTTTTTTACACCTTTTCCCCCAGGTGAATGGGTAGGAGTACCATGAACCCCATACTCATTCACATAGGGTAGAGGGCCGGGATCTGGGGACCCCCTTATTAAAGGGGGCTCCCAGATTCTGATAAGCCCCCCGCCCGCAGACCCCGACAACCAACGGCCAGGGTTGTCGGAAAGAGGCCCTTGTCCTCATCAACATGGGGACAAGGTGCTTTGGGGTGGGGGAGCCGCAGAGCGCCCCCCTTCCCCAAAGCATCCCATCCACCATGTTGAGGGCATGCGGCCTGGTACGGTTCAGGAGGGGGGGCGCTGGCTCGTCCCCGCCCCTTTTCCTGACCAGCCAGGTTGCGTGCTCGGATAAGGGTCTGGTATGGATTTTGGGGGGACCCCCACGCTGTTTTTTCGGCGTAGGGGATTCCCCTTAAAATCCATACCAGACCGAAGGGTCTGGTATGCTCTTGGAGGGGAACCCATGCCGTTTTTTTATGTAAAATTTGGCGTGGAGTTCCCCCTCAAGATTCATACCACAGTGCCTGGTATTGGCGGGGATCCAAGTCAGATCCCCGTGCTTGTCGCTCATTGGGAAAGGAATAAACATTTTTTCCTTTCCCGATGAGCAAGCCAGCTCGGCGCTGCTATCTGCAGCTGACACAGTGCACTGCGATTACCTGCGGTTATGTGCGAATAGCTGCGCAAAATTGCTCCTGGACGCAGTCAATTCTATTTTTTCTATCCGCACCAAACTGCATGTAATCAAAACGCAGTGTGTGAATGGGGCTATAGGAAGGCATTGTGTGCGTTTAGCTGCGGTAGAAAACGCTGCTGTAGAAAGCTGCGGTGGAAAACAATTCTATCCGTCCGTGTGAAAGGGGCATTTTTCAGGCGCGGCAGGGCTAAAAATAGCGCCTGAAAATGCCCTAAAGAAGTGGCTCCATTAACTCCAGTGTGAATCGGGCTTTCACACTGGAGCGGTGCGCTAGCAGGACAGTAAGGCCCCTTTCACACTGGGGCGATGGGGGCGTCTGCGGTAAAGCGGCGCTATTTTTAGCCACTTTACTGTCATTTTAGCGACATTATTCGGCTGCTAGTGGGGCGGTTTTAAAAGGGGTTAAATCCACTCGCAAAACACCGCTGGAGCGGCATTTTGCCGGTGGTATCACAGCACTGCCCCATTGATTTCAATAGGGAGGAGCGGTGGGTTCACCGCTCCAAAGAAGCTGCTGGCAGGAATTTTTGAGACGCCCTGCCACCGCACCGCTCCAGTGTGAAAGCCCTCACTGGAGTGAATGGAGCCGCTTCTTTAGGGCATTTTTCAGACGCTATTTTTAGCGCTGTAGTGCCTAAAAACACCCCAGTGTGAAAGGGGCCTAAAAAAAGTCCTGCTAGCAGCACCTTTGGAGTAGTGTGTAAACCGCTCCTGCCCATTGAAATCAATGGGACAGCGCGGCTATACACTTTGAATGACAATTGCGCGGTCATACTTAGCCAATTTTTTTTTTTTGTTTTTTTTTTTTAAAGTTCCCACAAATAGAGTATTCTTTTTGGTGGTATTTGATCACCTCTGTGGTTTTTTTCTTTTGTTCAAAAAAAAGAAAAGACAAATTTTATAGATAATTTTGTATATTTTTGGATATTTTGATATTAAATTTTGCAAATAGTTAATTTGCAGAATTGCCTCTTCGGGACCAATGTCCCTTGCACCTAAGCCCGTGATCAGCTTTTATTTTTATCCTCATGCTGTCAGCGTGAGGAGAAAAAATAAACAATTACCGAGCTTTAGTTTACATCATGTGATCAGCTGTCATTGGCTGACAGCTAATCGCATGGTAAGGGGCCGGGATCGGCCCTTACTTCGATCTGTGATCACCCGAGTCTCAGTGACTCAGTGCGCGCGGCGCGCCCTGCAGGGAGCACGCAGGGAGCCCATCTTACGTCAGCTTCCCTGAAATTCAGGTCCATGCTGTGGCCGTCGTTTGGCTATAGCACTGACACCAAGTGGTTAATAGAAAAACAGATGCAGATTTCTAGGATTGGCCAAAAATAATGAGTCAAAGGCAACTAATGACTTTCTATTAAAGGTTTAAATGGGCCATTAACATGCATCACAATTGAACTTAGGAATGTGTCTTTGCAAAGTTAAACTAATTAAAATCCTCTCTTATTTTTGCTTGGGGATAGACTGCAGAGGGATTAGAAGTTTTGTCGGATGTCTACACCCCTGATAGGGTGAAGACACCTCCCACATTTTGCCAATTTCTCATTCAAAATGATTCACTTCCTGTCACATAGCCAAACAGAAGTGAGGGTAAAACCCCACCAATGTATGTCCTTAGGGACACACAGGTCAATCTAAACAGTTTCCCCATTCGGGAAATTGCACTCTAGCATTTTGCCATGTACATCTCAAATTATTATGTATCTTGGGGTTTATTTACTACTTCTTGGGGTTTATTTACTTTATTTACTACCTAGTTAAGCTGCAGCTGGATAATCAGTTGCATGAAACAAACACACATAAAACATAAAAAATTATAAACAATTTTATTGGTCCAAAAAAATAAAAAAATAAAAAAAAATACATGACTTGGAAAAGCAGCAATGAAAGCAAAATTAACATGTATGTTAACCACTTGACGACCGCCTCACGCCGATGTACGTCGGCAAGGTGGCACGGACAGGCAAAATCACGTACAGGGTACGTGATTTGCCTTCCGCGGGTGGGGGGTCCGATCGGTCCCCCCCCCGGTGCCCGAGGCGGTCGCCATTTGTTCCCGGGCGATGAGAGGTGAGGGGGAGGCCATCCATTGTTGGCCACCCCCTCCCGATCGCTCCCGGCGAATAAAAATGCTTCCTTTCCCTCTGTAATGTAAACAGAGGGAAAGGAAGTGATGTAATCTCTCCTCGAGCGGTCTTTTCGTTGCCGCGCCGAGGAGAGAAGACATCCAAGTAAGTCTGCACAACACTACACATTCAGTAGAACACGCCAGGCACACTTGTCACCCCCCTGTCACCCCCGATCACCCCCCGATCACCCCCCTGTACCCCCTGTCACTCTGACACCAATAGCATTTTTTTTTTTTTTTGCATTGGTGTCAGTTTGTGTCAGTTAGAAGTGTTAGGGCAGTTAGGTTAGCCCCCTTTAGGTCTAGGGTACCCCCCCTTAGGTCCAGGGTACCCCCCTAACCCCCCCTAATAAAAGTTAACCCCTTGATTACCCCCCGTCACCAGTGTCGCTAAGCGATCGTTTTTCTGATCGCTGTATTAGTGACACAGGTGACGCTAGTTAGGGAGGTAAGTATATAGGTTCGCTGTCAGTGTTTTATAGCGACAGGGACCCCCATATACTACCTGCTAAAGGTTTTAACCCCCTGATTGCCCCCTAGTTAACCCTTTCACCAGCGATCACCGTATAAGTGTTACGGGTGACGCTGGTTAGCTAGTTTGTTTTTTGTAGTTTATTACAGTTTATTATAGTTTTAGGGCACCCGCCGTTTATTACCCTATAAAGGTTTAACCCCCTAATTGCCCGGCGGTGATAGAAGTTAAGTTTTTAGGATCAGATAAGGTCTGCGTCGCCCCAGGCAGCGTCAGGTTAGCGCCAGTACCGCTAAAACCCACGCACGCAGCATACACCTCCCTTAGTGCTATAGTATCTGAACGGATCAATATCTGATCCGATCAGATCTATACTCCCCAGCAGTTTAGGGTTCCCTGAAACGCAGTGTTAGCGGGATCAGCCCAGATACCTGCTAGCACCTGCGTTTTGCTCCTCGGCCCAGCCCTGCCCAGCCCACCCAAGTGCAGTATCGATCGATTACTGACACTTACAAAACACTAAGCACACATAACTGCAGCGGTCGCAGAGTCAGGCCTGATCCCTGCGATCGCTAACAGTTTTTTGGTAGCGTTTTGATACAGTCGCCAACAGTCAGGAGCTTTTTTGCCTGTGAGTCTCACTAGTGTACCCCTAAATTTAGAGGCCAAAATGGCAAATCCAAGGTACACTAGTGAAGAGGCCTACAGGATTCTGAGCATGACAGATAGTGAAGAGGAAGTCACTCATCTGTCAAGTTCAGGCTCAGAATACGAACCTGTAGAGGACAGCGGCTCCATGACAGATAGCTCTGACGACAGAGTTGTGGTCCCTGCTAGAGTCAGGCGTACCAGACCCCGAACTTATGCTGTCCTTGAAGTGCAAGAACCGCAGGGCTCTCGTATGGAGCAGAGCAGTACTAGCGCCGCTATTCCTTCTGGTGAACTGGCAAGCACCAGCGGCCTAGTACACCCTGGTCGTACATCCAGCACTGCAGTATCACGTGGTGACGTGGCGAGTCCCATAAGTGCAGTTCAAGCTGGCGAGGTGGCAAGCAGTAGTAGTGTCCCGCTGCCACCAAGAAGACAAAGACAGGCCCGTCGTGCCCATAGTGCCCTTCCTGCTGCATTGGCCAATCCGAATTGGGAACCTTCCACTTCTGCAGCACCCGTACTTCCCCCTTTCACTGGCCAACCCGGAATTCAGGTGGAAACAGTTGACTTTATGCCACTGGATTTTTATTCACTGTTTTTCACCGAAGATCTCTATAGATCTATTGTGGACCAAAGCAATTTGTACGCTGGTCAACACATCGCCGCTAATCCCCAGTCCTCCCTTGCCAGAGATTGGAGACCAATTACGGTCTCCGAATTTAAGACCTTTCTGGGCCTTTCCCTCCTCATGGGGTTGAATAAAAAGAGTAAGTTGCGGTCATATTGGTCCACTGACCCAATTTACCATTCACCCTTGTTCTCTGCTTCCATGACCAGGGCACGATACGAGCAGATTTTGCGGTTCATGCACTTCAACGACAATGAACTCTGTCGTCCTCGTGGAGACCCTGCATACGATCGGCTCTACAAAATTCGGCCCCTCGTAAACCACTTCAACCAACGTTTTGCAGACTTGTTTACCCCCCATCAAGTTGTCTGCGTTGATGAGTCCCTGATTAAGTTTTCTGGCCGCTTGTCCTTCAAACAGTACCTTCCCAGCAAGCGTGCCAGATACGGGGTCAAGATGTATAAGCTCTGTGACAGGGCCACAGGCTATACATGTAGATTTATGGTTTACGAGGGCAAAGATAGTCACGTAGAGCCGATCAACTGCCCTGACTACATAGGAAGCGCTGGCAAGATAGTGTGGGACTTGGTGTCACCCTTATTCGGAAAGGGGTACCACTTGTACGTGGACAATTATTATACGAGCGTGCCACTTTTTAGTCACTTGTTTGATCAGCAGATTGGAGCATGTGGCACCGTGCGACCTAATCGCCGGGGCTTTCCTCAGCGGCTTGTAGATTCCCGTCTTAGGCTGGGGGAGAGAGCCTGCTTGAAGTATAATAATTTGCTCGCTATGAAGTGGAGGGATAAGAAGAATGTTTTCGTTCTCACCTCCCTTCATGCAGACACGACGACCCAAATTTCTACGGCGACTGGTGTTGTGGAGAAACCCCTCTGTGTCCACGAATACAACCTTAATATGGGAGGGGTAGACCTCAACGACCAGTTGTTGGCGCCGTACTTAGTTGCCCGTAAGGCCAGACGCTGGTACAAAAAAGTGTCTGTATACTTATTTCAATTGGCTTTGCTGAATGCTCATGTGCTATACAGAGCTTCAGGACAGACTGGATCCTTCCTTAAATTCCAGGAAGAGATCGTCAGAGCCCTTCTGTTTCCAGACGGTGCTCTACCTCACCTTCCCCAACCAAATGCAGTAAGCCGGCTGCATGAGCGGCATTTTATTTATGCCATCCCGAGTACCCCTACCCAACGAGCCCCCCAAAAAAGATGTCGTGTCTGCAGCAAGCGCGGATTTAGGCGTGACACCCGGACTTATTGTCCCTCCTGTCCTGGCAATCCTGGTCTTTGCATGGGTGAATGCTTTGAACGCTACCATACATTAGTTGAGTATTAGCGTAGGGTTCAGCATTGCACAGACTAGGCACACTAACACAGGGTCTCCCAAGATGCCATTGCATTTTGAGAGACCCAAACCTGGAACAAAAGTTAAAAGTTACTAAAAAAAAGTGTAAAAAAAAAAATAAAAAAAAATTAAAAAAAATAAAAACACAAAAAAAAATATAAAATAAAAAAAACAAAAATAGTTGTTGTTTTATTGTTCTCTCTCTCTCTATTCTCTCTCTATTGTTCTTCTCTTTTTTACTCTATTCTATTCTGCAATGTTTTATTGTTATTATGTTTTACCATGTTTCCTTTTCAGATTTTTCATACTTTACCGTTTACTGTGTTTTGTTGGTAACCATTTTATTGTTTTCAGGTACGCCATTCAGTTGCAGCGCGGATTTATTTATCTTGACAGCAACAGCGTTTGCTCCCACGATATATAAAGCCGTGACTCCAACGCTGTCGGAGGTGATTTCACCACCACAGTTACATACTTCAGCATATATGCCGAAGCGTGGGGGCAGAAGTGGGTGGAGGAGCGATTTGCTCCTGCCTTTTGCGGGAGGATGCCCCCATGCTTCGGCATATATATATTTTAGGCACAGGTTGCGTTAAATGTTTTATTTTTTACTATTTTTTTTTTTGTATTTGCTTTGCAGGTATGGTAAGTCTTACTGTTATACTGTAATGTTGCTTTGTTTTATTGTTAACCATCATTTGCTTAGCAGGTACGCCATTCAGTTGCAGCGCGGATTTATTTATCTTGACAGCAACAGCGTTTGCTCCCACGATATATAAAGCCGTGACTCCAACGCTGTCGGAGGTGATTTCACCACCACAGTTACATACTTCAGCATATATGCCGAAGCGTGGGGGCAGAAGTGGGTGGAGGAGCGATTTGCTCCTGCCTTTTGCGGGAGGATGCCCCCATGCTTCGGCATATATATATTTTAGGCACAGGTTGCGTTAAATGTTTTATTTTTTACTATTTTTTTTTTTGTATTTGCTTTGCAGGTATGGTAAGTCTTACTGTTATACTGTAATGTTGCTTTGTTTTATTGTTAACCATCATTTGCTTAGCAGGTACGCCATTCAGTTGCAGCGCAGATTTATTTATCTTGACAGCAACAGCGTTTGCTCCCACGATATATAAAGCCGTGACTCCAACGCTGTCGGAGGTGATTTCACCACCACAGTTACATACTTCAGCATATATGCCGAAGCGTGGGGGCAGCAGTGGGTGGAGGAGCAATTTGCTCCTGCCTTTTGCGGGAGGATGCCCCCATGCTTCGGCATATATAAATGGTGCATGTATGCCCATCATTAGAAGTGGGTGGATGAAGGGAGGTATTCTAATGGTGGGCATACCCACCGATCAATATCTTTTTTTCGTTCAGCCCACAGGCTGCATGAAAAAAAAGTTTACAATATATGCCTAACAAGGACCAGCAACGTACTGGTATGTTGCTGGACTTTGAGTGGTTATACCAGAATGATGCCTGCAGGTTTAGGTATCATCTTGGTATCATTCTTTTCAGCCAGCGGTCGGCTTTCATGTAAAAGCAATCCTAGCGGCTAATTAGCCTCTAGACTGCTTTTGCAAGCAGTGGGAGGGAATGCCCCCCCTCCCCCACCGTCTTCCATGTTTTTCTCTGGCTTTCCTGTCCCAACAGGGAACCTGAAAATGCAGCCGGTGATTCAGCCAGCTGACCATAGAGCTGATCAGAGACCAGAATGGCTCCAAACATCTCTATGGCCTAAGAAACCGGAAGCTACGAGCATTTCATGACTTAGATTTCGCCGAATGTAAACAGCGCCATTGGGAAATTGGGAAAGCATTTTATCACACCGATCTTGGTGTGGTCAGATGCTTTGAGGGCAGAGGAGAGATCTAGGGTCTAATAGAGCCCAATTTTTAAAAAAAAGAGTACCTGTCACTACCTATTGCTATCATAGGGGATATTTACATTCCCTGAGATAACAATAAAATTAATTAAAAAAAAATAAAAATGAAAGGAACAGTTTAAAAATAAGATAAAAAAGCAAAAAAATAATAAAGAAAAAAAAAAAAAAAAAAAAAAGCACCCCTGTCCCCCCCTGCTCTCGCGCAAAGGCGAACGCAAGCGTCGGTCTGGCGTCAAATGTAAACAGCAATTGCACCATGCATGTGAGGTATCACCGCGAAGGACAGAACGAGGGCAGTAATTTTAGCAGTAGACCTCCTCTGTAAATCTAAAGTGGTAACCTGTAAAGGCTTTTAAAGGCTTTTAAAAATGTATTTATTTTGTCGCCGCTGCGCGTTTGTGCGCAATTTTAAAACATGTCATGTTTGGTATCCATGTACTCGGCCTAAGATCATCTTTTTTATTTCATCAAACATTTGGGCAATATAGTGTGTTTTAGTGCATTAAAATTTTAAAAAGTGTGTTTTTTCCCCAAAAAATGCGTTTGAAAAATCGCTGCGCAAATACTGTGTGAAAAAAAAATATGAAACACCCACCATTTTAATCTGTAGGGCATTTGCTTTAAAAAAAATATATAATGTTTGGGGGTTCGAGGTAATTTTCTTGCAAAAAAAAAATTATTTATTTCATGTAATCAAAAAGTGTCAGAAAGGGCTTTGTCTTCAAGTGGTTAGAAGAGTGGGTGATGTGTGACATAAGCTTCTAAATGTTGTGCATAAAATGCCAGGACAGTTCAAACCCCCCCCAAATGACCCCATTTTGGAAAGTAGACACCCCAAGCTATTTGCTGAGAGGCATGTCGAGTCCATGGAATATTTTATATTGTGACACAAGTTGCGGGAAAGAGACAAATCTTTTTTTTTTTTTTTTTTTTTTTGCACAAAGATGTCACTAAATGATATATTGCTCAAACATGCCATGGGAATATGTGAAATTATACCCCAAAATACATTCTGTTGCTTCTCCTGAGTATGGGGATACCACATGTGTGGGACTTTTTGGGAGCCTAGCCGCGCACGGGACCCCGAAAACCAAGCCCCGCCTTCAGGCTTTCTAAGGGCGTAAATTTTTGATTTCACTCTTCACTGCCTAGCACAGTTTCGGAGGCCATGGAATGCCCAGATGGCACAAACCCCCCCCAAATGACCCCATTTTGGAAAGTAGACACCCCAAGCTATTTGCTGAGAGGTATAGTGAGTATTTTGCAGACCTCACTTTTTGTCACAAACTTTCGAAAATTGAAAAAAAAAAAAAAAAAAAACATTTTTCTTGTCTTTCTTCATTTTCAAAAACAAATGAGAGCTGCAAAATACTCACCATGCCTCTCAGCAAATAGCTTGGGGTGTCTACTTTCCAAAATGGGGTCATTTGGGGGGGGGGTTTGCCATCTTGGCATTTTATGGCCTTCAAAACTGTGATAGGTAGTGAGGAGTGGAATCACAACTTAACGCCCTTAGAAATCCTGAAGCCGGTGCTTGGTTTTCGGGGCCCCGTATGCGGCTAGGCTCCCAAAAAGTCCCACACATGTGGTATCCCCATACTCAGGAGAAGCAGCAGAATATATTTTGGGGTGTAATTCCACATATGCCCATGGCATGTTTGAGCAATATATCATTTAGTGACAACTTTGTGCAAAAAAAAAAAAAAAAAATTGTCACTTTCCCGCAACTTGTGTCAAAAAATAAAATATTCCATGGACTCAACATGCCTCTCAGCAAATAGTTTGGGGTGTCTACTTTCCAAAATGGGGTCATTTGGGGGGGTTTTGTGCCATCTTGGCATTTTATGGCCTTCAAAACTGTGATAGGTAGTGAGGAGTCAAATCACAACATTATGCCCTTAGAAATCCTGAAGGCGGTGCTTGGTTTTCGGGGCCCCGTATGCGGCTAGGCTCCCAAAAAGTCCCACACATGTGGTATCCCCATACTCAGGAGAAGCAGCTAAATGTATTTTGGGGTGCAATTCCACATATGCCCATGGCCTGTGTGAGAAATATATCATTTAGTGACAACTTTGTGCAAAAAAAAAAAAATTGTCACTTTCCCGCAACTTGTGTCAAAAAAGAAAGTATTCCATGGACTCAACATGCCTCTCAGCAAATAGCTTGGAGTGTCTACTTTCCAAAATGGGGTCATTTGGGGGGGTTTTGTGCCATCTGGGCATTTTATGGCCTTCAAAACTGTGATAGGTAGTGAGGAATGAAATCAAAAATTTATGCCCTTAGAAATCCTGAAGGCGGTGATTGGTTTTCGGGGCCCCGTACGCGGCTAGGCTCCCAAAAAGTCCTAAACATGTGGTATCCCCATACTCAGGAGGAGCAGCAGAATGTATTTTGGGGTGTAATTCCACATATGCCCATGGCATGTTTGAGCAATATATCATTTAGTGACAACTTTGTGCAAAAAAAAAAAAAAAAAAAAAAAAAAGTGTTACTTTCCCGCAACTTGTGTCAAAATATAAAATATTCCATGGACTCAACATGCCTCTCAGCAAATAGTTTGGGGTGTCTACTTTCCAAAATGGGGTCATTTGGGGGGGTTTTGTGCCATCTTGGCATTTTATGGCCTTCAAAACTGTGATAGGTAGTGAGGAGTCAAATCACAACATTATGCCCTTAGAAATCCTGAAGGCGGTGCTTGGTTTTCGGGGCCCCGTATGCGGCTAGGCTCCCAAAAAGTCCCACACATGTGGTATCCCCATACTCAGGAGAAGCAGCTAAATGTATTTTGGGGTGCAATTCCACATATGCCCATGGCCTGTGTGAGAAATATATCATTTAGTGACAACTTTGTGCAAAAAAAAAAAAAATTGTCACTTTCCCGCAACTTGTGTCAAAAAAGAAAGTATTCCATGGACTCAACATGCCTCTCAGCAAATAGCTTGGAGTGTCTACTTTCCAAAATGGGGTCATTTGGGGGGGTTTTGTGCCATCTGGGCATTTTATGGCCTTCAAAACTGTGATAGGTAGTGAGGAATGAAATCAAAAATTTATGCCCTTAGAAATCCTGAAGGCGGTGATTGGTTTTCGGGGCCCCGTACGTGGCTAGGCTCCCAAAAAGTCCCACACATGTGGTATCCCCATACTCAGGAGAAGCAGCTGAATGTATTTTGGGGTGCAATTCCACATAGGCCCATGGCCTGTGTGAGCAATATATCATTTAGTGACAACTTTTTGTAAATATTTTTTTTTTTTTTTTTTTTTGTCATTATTCAATCACTTGGGACAAAAAAAATAAATATTCAATGGGTTCTACATGCCTCTCAGCAATTTCCTTGGGGTGTCTACTTTCCAAAATGGGGTCATTTGGGGGGGTTTTGTACTGCCCTGCCATTTTAGCACCTCATGAAATGACATAGGCAGTCATAAACTAAAAGCTGTGTAAATTCCAGAAAATGTACCCTAGTTTGTAGACGCTATAACTTTTGCGCAAACCAATAAATATACGCTTATTAACTTTTTTTTTACCAAAGACATGTGGCCGAATAAATTTTGGCCTAAATGTATGACTAAAATTGAGTTTATTGGATTTTTTTTATAACAAAAAGTAGAAAATATCATTTTTTTTCAAAATTTTCGGTCTTTTTCCGTTTATAGCGCAAAAAATAAAAACGGCAGAGGTGATCAAATACCATCAAAAGAAAGCTCTATTTGTGGGAAGAAAAGGACGCAAATTTCGTTTGGGTACAGCATTGCATGACCGCGCAATTAGCAGTTAAAGCGACGCAGTGCCAAATTGGAAAAAGACCTCTGGTCCTTAGGCAGCATAATGGTCCGGGGCTCAAGTGGTTAATTTGAGACACTAACAGAATATGTTTGAGGTTTGACCCTTTTGCAGTGTAAATTAACAGGAGTTAAAAGGAGTGCACCCACAAATGGACATCTATTAGACCCCTTTCACACCGAGCCGCCTATAGCGTCTGCGGTAAAACGCCGCTATTTATAGCGGCGTTTTACCATCGGATTTGCGGTGCATTTCAGCCGCTAGCGGGGCACTTTTACCCCGCTAGCGGCCGACAAAGGGTTAAAACTGCCCGCAATGCGCCACAATAGCGGCGGTTTGCCGGCGGTGTCCCAGCGCTGCCCCATTGATTTCAATGGGGAGCAGCGGTGGAGGAGCGGTAAACACACCGCTCCTTCACGGCTCCAAAGAAGCTGCTGACAGGACTTTTCCTGACGTCCTGCCAGCGCAGCGCTTCGGTGTGAAAGCCCTCGGGCTTTCACACTGGAGACAATGCTGCAACTGTTTGAGGGCGGATTGCAGGCGCTATTTTTAATGCCTAACATGTGCAAAAGTTATACAACAAATACCATTGCAGTCTAAGGGAACTGACTTAGTCATTTTACTAGTCCCCACTTGGCTGGCTTATCTTCTAGTTATTGGCCTTAAAATGGGTAAGGGGGCCCAGGTCCCATCCTAAGGGACATATATCAATGTCACCAATTGGACAACCCCAAAAACGAAACAAGGAGAAATGCCTTTAAATATGCCAAATTGCTTAAGGGCCAGTTCACACCAATGCAGTCCAGTGCATATTTTATGCATCAAAAATGCATGTAAAGTTGGTTATATGATTTTCAATCAGTAGTTCACACCAGTGCTTGCATTTCCAGTGCGTTCCAGTTCCAGAAAAAAAAGTAGAACATGCTGCATTTTTTCTGCACTGGACTGTACTGGAAAGCTGTAAAACCCATCGAAAATGCACTGGTACGCACTTGTCCTTATTTAAGGTTAAGAAAAAAAGAGTGGGGAAAAAAAGCACTGGACTGCATCAAAAACGCACCAAAAACGCACTGGAACGCATCAAAAACGTGCATGCAGAAAAGCACCTGGAACGCGTCTGGACTGCATTTATATAGTGTGAACTGGCCCTAAGGGCCCTAAGGGCCAGATCACACCATAGAAACGCAGTCCAGATGCGTTCCAGGTGCTTTTCTGCATGCACGTTTTTGATGCATTCCAGTGCATTTTTGGTGCGTTTTTGATGCAGTCCAGTGCTTTCCCCCCCCCCTCTTTTTTCTTAACCTTAAATAAGGACAAGTGTGTTGCAGTGCATTTTTGGTGCTTTTAGGTGCGTTCCAGTGTGTTTTTGATGCATTTTACAGTGTTCCAGTACAGTCCAGTGCATAAAAAATGCAGCATGTTCTACTTTTTTTTCGGGAATTGGAAACGCACTGGAACGGCAAGCACTGGTGTGAACTATGCCTTTGAAAACCATATAACCTACTTTCCATGCATTTTTGATGCAGAGAAAAACGCACTGGACTGCATGTGGTGTGAACTGGCCCTTAAGGAATAAAAGTTATTTAAAACTACTCGCAGCTATAATGAAATGTCGGTCCGGCAATACACATAAAAGTTCATTGATAAAAACAGCATTAAGAAAAAAAACTAAATTAAGAAAAAAAAATGTGTGGGGTTCCCCCAAAATTCCATACCAGGCCCTTTAGGTCTGGTATGGATATTATGGGGAACCCCGCGCCAAAATAAAAAAAAATGGTGTGGGGGTCCCCCTCAAAGTAAGGGCCTGGTATGGATTTTAAGGGGAACCCCACGCCAAAATAAAAAAAATGGCGTGGGGGTCCCCCTCAAAATCCATACCAGGCCCTTCGGGTCTGGCATGGATTTTAAGGGGAACCCCGCACCAAAATTAAAAAAATGGCGTAGGGGTCCCCCCAAAAATCCATACCAGACCCTTATCCGAGCACGCAACCTGGCAGGCCGCAGGAAAAGAGGGGGGACGAGAGAGCACCCCCCTCCTGAACCGTACCAGGCCACATGCCCTCAACATTGGAAGGGTGCTTTGGGGTCCCCCCTCAAAGCACCTTGTCCCCATGTTGATGAGGACAAGGGCCTCATCCCCACAACCCTTACCGGTGGTTGTGGGGGTCTGCAGGCGGGGGCTTATCGGAATCTGGAAGCCCCCTTTAACAAGGGACCCCCAGATCCCGGCCCCCCCTGTGTGAAATGGTAAGGGCCTACCATTTCACAAAAAAAGTGTCAAAAATGTTAAAAATGACAAGAGACAAATGACAATTCCTTTATTTAAAGTCTCTTCTTTCCATCTTAGGGTCTTCTTCCTTCCTTCATCCTTCGGTTTCTTCCTCCATCTTCTTCTTCCTCTGCTTCTTCCTCCGATCCTCTGCTTCTTGCCTCGGTGTTCCCGTCCGGCATCTTCTTCCGCGGCGTCTTCTTCCTGGCTTAGTTCTCGGGCCGTTCCGCATCCATGATGGGAGGCTCCCGCTGTGTGACGCTTCTCTTCTCCTGACACTTCTATAACGGAACTGTGCTTCAGAGGGGGGCGGGGTCACCGGGTGGCCCCGTTCTCCGTTATTTAAGAAGTGTCAGAAGGCGAGAAGCGTCACACAGCGGGAGCCTCCCATCATGGATGCGGAGCGGCCCGAGAACGAAGCCGGGAAGAAGACGCCGCGGAGGAAGATGCCGGACGAGAACACCGGAGCAAGAAGCAGAGGATCGGAGGAAGAAGCAGAGGAAGAAGAAGATGGAGGAAGAAACCGAAGGATGAAGGAAGGAAGAAGGAAGAAGACCCGAAGAAGATGGAAAGAAGAAGGCTTTAAATAAAGGAATTGTCAAAAACTGTCTTTTGTGATTTTTAACATTTTTGAAACTTTTTTGTGAAATGGTAGGGGTACTTTTGTACCCCCTTACCATTTCACATGGGGGGGTGGGATCTGGGGGTCCACTTGTTAAAGGGGGCTTCCAGATTCCGATAAGCCCCCCGCCCGCAGACCCCCACAACCACTGGGCAAGGGTTGTGGGGATGGGGCCTTTTCCTCATCAACATGGGGACAAGGTGCTTTGGGGGGGACCCCAAAGCACCCTCCCAATGTTGAGGGCACGTGACCTGGTACGGTTCAGGAGGGGGGCGCTCTCTCGTCCCCCCTCTTTTCCTGCGGCCTGCCAGGTTGTGTGCTCGGATAAGGGTCTGGTATGGATTTTTAGGGGGACCCCATGCCATTTTTTAAAAATTTTTGGCATGGGGTTCCCCTTAATATCCATATCAGACCTGAAGGGCCTAGTATTGAATTTCGGGGGAACATTTTTTTTTTTGCTTAATTTTGTTTTTTTTCTTAATGCTGTTTTTATCAATGAACTTTTATGTGTATTGCCGGACCGACATTTCATTATAGCCGCGAAGTAAACCAGCGTTAAAAAAAAAAAGTGTAGAGGTGCGCCCGTTCAACCTATGCAAATGCAATTACGTTGCTTGACATTTACTAAGATTTTGCCGGCGCACTGAACCAACGCATTTGAACAAGCGCAAATGCCGTTTGAGCATCCGCAGTGCATAAATTGACCTCCCGCAGTTCTAAATGTATTTGCCAGCACAGCCGGCTTGTTCAGAGAAAGTTACTTTCTCATTCTATTTTGGGCATATTTGTGACTTGGGCAGTCAGTACCATACTTCCTCACATCACCCCACATCACCCCCATAATATTGGCACTTCCAGCTTGTTTAAATTTTAAGTTAAAGATGCCGTGCGCCATGTCTATAGTGGCGTACCGTTCGCCTCTTCCCATGCGTCGGGAAGAGAATAGTAAATGGGGAATTGCGCTGTGTTACCGGCGCATATGTTTTGTAAATACGAAAATGTCATTTGCGCATCGGCGTGTGCCGCAACTCATGGCGCAAATGCTTCGCAAATCACCCCAATAGAAAATTATTATGCTCCACAATTTTTTTTTTTTTTATAAAATTAGACATGCTATCTGCCAATAGAACTTAACCAAAAAGTGCATTCTATGCATCCAAAAATATAGAAAATATACCAAATCAAATCATTATTATTCAACCAAAAAATAAAATAAAAGCCTCATGCATGTGTCCTGCTTCTTAATATAGGGGGAACAATGCCAAGTGTTGGTGAAAGTAGGGGTCCATCATCCGGAGATAATTCCAAAAAACATCTGGATTATTCTCCTGGAGCTCCCGCAGCAAAGGCATATGACATAATTGGTCACGATTAATAAAGCAACCAATTTTTGGTCCAAGAACTCCTCCTCCTCCTGTTCCTGAACTGGACTTGGGTCAAAGCAATAACTCCAAGGCCAATAATAAATAACACGTTTTCTCCTCCAATTCGGCAACATGTCTGGTTGATAAATGGTCGTTCAGAAACAAACTGAAAAGCGCTAAATGAAAAACGCTAAATGAAAAGCGCAAATCAACACTCACCAAACTTCTACTAACACGAAATTAGCAGAAGATGCCCAAAGGGTGGCGCTAAAGAGCTGAAAAACCACTTAGTATGTCACTACATTCGTATTTGTTGGCCAACAATTCCTTGCCGTTTGTATGCAAGACACAATCCAGGCATACGCCTTCGTACAAAAGTCTGAGGTTTTGTCTGCGGAAAATCCGATTGTGTGTACGAGGTTTTAGTCACTCACTATAGCAATAGAAAATTAGCCCATGCAACAAAACTCGCACTTCAGTCAAACTTTGAAAATAAAGCCACTTGTCAAAAATATTATGGTAGGACAAATGACTCATGTGTATATGGTGCTCTGTGATCACCTGGATACATATACTAGCTTTTTTCATGTCTGGAGACAAATCATTATGTTTGCGCTCTGCTATTAGCAGTGACACCAATAGGCTTAAGAATGACAAAGCCCAATAAAAAAGGTAATATATGTAGTTTACCAGTACTTAGATGCCGTGGCTCAGGGGCGGATCCAGAGTCTTGTCTCGAGAGGGGCACTGCCAGAAAATACGTTTTTTTGCGGGCAATTTATCAGGGAAATGGCTGTTGTTGGTGCTTTAATCTTCCCGGCACCATGGTTGTTATGGTGTCAGGATGATTGAATCGCATTATTTCTATTAATACATTGTAATATAAAATGAAATGATTCAACTCACCATAATGCAGAATCAGTGGGAGCCCCAAGCGTGTCACTTAGCACCGTCACCTGCCACATGTTGTGGATTGTCACTTGCCACGTCAGCTGCCACTAGATGTGGATTGTCACTTGCCACGTAACCTGCCACACCTTGTGGATTGTCACTTGCCACATCATCTGCCACTAGATGTGGATTGCCACTTGCCACGCCACCTGCCACACATTGCGGATTGTCACTTGCCACGTCACCTGCCACTAGATGCAGATTGTCACTTGCCACATCATCTGCCACTAGATGTGGATTGCCACTTGCCACGTCATCTGCCACACATTGCGGATTGTCACTTGCCACATCACCTGCCGCCAGATGCGGATTGTCACGTGCCAGGTAAGGTGGTGTTTTGCTTGTCTCTTGCTTCTTTGTCCCAGAGTCAGGCAGCAGAGAGATAATGTAATCTCCCTGCTGCCCACGCTACCTGCACAATGAGGGCGGAAGTTACTGCAGAGATGCGGGGGCGGTGAGAGATGATGTCATCTCTCTGCTTCCCTGCCCATCGGCTCGCTGATTGGCCAGCCTCCCACACACACACATCTAGCCTGCTCAGTCTCACGTCTCACCCGCCCATCCACACACGGAGCCGCCCGGCATCCGCTCTGTCACCCGCCTGCCCGCCCTCAAATGGATCCGCCCGCTCTCGGAGCCGCCTGCGGAGCTCACCCGCCCGGCCCGCAACAGATTTCTCCGGGGTGGCAATTGCCCCGTTGCCCCCCCCCCCTGGATCCGCCCCTGCTGTGGCTGCATAAGCTCTTATGTTCAGGCTTTTAGGAGCCTTTTCAGCAAGTATAGAAAATAATGTTAATGTTTCTAGAAATGCAGTTTCCTTGTCACTTCCTGTGAGCTGAACTGGAAGCATAAATCAATGTTTTTTTTCCTCTCTATACTGCTAATCTCCCCACTCTCCATGTAATAGACATGAAAAAAGGCAGATGTGGTGTCCAGCTAAGGTTGCCATCTGTACAGTTTTCTCCCGGACAGTCCGGTTTTTGAATGATGTGTTCGGGTTTACTTCTGCCCCAGACCCGGAAACATCATTCAAATGCACTGCACCAAGAGTGACATGTCTCCCCTCTCCCTGACAGCAGCTTGGTTCAGCAGAGCAGAGTGTCAGTGTATCAAAGCTCCTCCCCTCCTCCTCCTTCTCAGTTCTGTACACACACACAAGGAGGAGGAGGGAGCAGAGACATGCTGATATCAGGTCTGTAGAAAGTTTTTATCATGCTCTGTAAATGGAGGAGGCAGGGGGAGAGAGCGGCTGGAAAGGAGGACAAGGTAGAAAATATATGGAGTGATTGAGGGGTTAGGAGGATATGTGCTGGAGGGGCTTTGGCAGGTGGAAGATATGCTAGAAGTGTGGATTGGATTTGAAATCTGACAACCCCTCCTAGCACTATCTCTCTACCTTCCCAAAGCACCCCTCCAGCACATATCCTACCCCCCTACCCCTTGCACTGGCCCTCTTCTCTCATAAAGTGCCCCCCCAGCACATATCTGCTCCCCCCAAGCGCCCCCAGCACATATGGGCACAGGCTGCATATGATGGGCACAGAGGCTGCATATGATGGGCACAGAGGCTGTATAATTGGCACAGAGGCTGCATATGATGGGCACAGAGGCTGTATGATTGGCACAGAGGCTGCATATGATGGGCACAGTGGCTGTATGATGGGCACAGAGGCTGCATATGATGGGCATAGGCTGCATATGATGGTCACAGTGGCTGCATTTGATGGGGCACAGTGGCTGCATTTTATGGGCCACAGTGGCTGCATTTTATCATTTTATAGGGCACAATGGCTGCATTTGATGGGGCACAGTGGCTGCATTTGATGGGCACATTGGCTGCATTTGATGGGGCACAGTGGCTGCATTTGATAGGGCACAGTGAGGCTGCAATTGATGTTTTTTTTTTTTAGAACTTTTCAGTTTGTTTGTGCCCCCCTCAAAAATTTTGAGCACCAGCCACCATTGACCCCAGCACAAATCTAACTCTCCCCACCCCCTGCTAGCACTAGCCCTCTCCCCAGGACATATCTGACCCCTGCATTCCATGCAGAACACTCACAATTCAGCCATGTGCACTGTTTGCTGCGGCGAGCTTTGCGCCACATTAATACTCTCTTTCAGGCCACCAAAAGTGTCCCAGGTCTTTTACAATTTTATAGCGTATACCCCCCCCCCCCCCAAAAAAAAAAAAGTGTTCGGGTTTGGCTTGTATAAAAGGTGGCAACCCTATGTCCAGCCTGGGTGGCACTCGCAACCACAGAGACACCCTAGGACAGGAAGTGTGCTACTCACAAGATAACCATATATAAAGAAACTTTAAAAAAGTTAAGAAAGAAAACCACAATTAGGGAAAAAGAAAAATTGCCTGTGGTGCACATTTCCAATTCAGATCATGAAAGGAAAGAAGGGTAGACATTAACCAAAGATTGACTACCAATTAAACTGACTCGTCAGATTAAATTAACCACTTAAGCCCCGGAAGGTTTACCCTCTTCATGTCCAGGCCATTTTTTGCGATACGGCACTGCGTTACTTTAACTGACAATTGCACTGACGTGGGACGCTGTACCCAAATACAATTTATTTCCTTTTTTGCCCACAAATAGAGCTTTCTTTTAGTGGTATTTGATTATTTCTGCGGTTTATATTTTTTTGCGCTATAAACAGAAATACAAAACAAACAAAAATGTATTCAATTTAGGCCAATATATATTCTGCTACATATTTTTGGTAAAAAAATCCCAATAAGTGTATATTGATTGTTTTGCGCAAAAGCTATAGCGTCCACAATCTATGGAATAGATTCATGGATTTTTTTTTTTTACTAGTAATGGCAGCGATCAGAGATTTTTAGCAGGACTGCGACATTGCGGTGGATAAATCGGACACTAAGTGACACTTTTTGGGGACCAGTGACCCTAATACAGTGATCAGTGCTAAAAAATGCACTGTCACTGTACTAATGACACTGGCACGAAAGGAGTTAATATCAGGGGCGATCAAAGGGTTAAGTGTGCTCCTAGGAAGTGCTTTCTAACTGTGTGGGGGATGAATTAACTGGAGGAAGACAGAGATTTGTGTTTCTGCTTAGCAGAAATATAAGATCTCCATCTTCCTCTCTGACAGAACGATGGTCTGCCTTGTTTACATAGGCAGACCGCCGTTCTGCCTCTCCTTTTAACGGTCAGCGGGTCCTGGCGGACGCACCGCAGACCCTGCGCACAAAATCACGTACAGGTACGTGATTTCATGCAGCGGGGCACCCTGCCGCAGTATATCTGTGTGGGACAGTCTTTAACCACATCAGCTCCGGAAGAGCACTTTTTGCGATTCGGCACTGCGTCGCTTTAACTGACAGTTGCGCGGTCATGCGATGTGGCTCTCAAACAAAATTGACGTCCTTTTTTCCCCACAAATAGAGCTTTCTTTTGGTGGTATTTGATCACCTCTGCGATTTTTATTTTTTGCACTATAAACAAGTTTAGGCCGATACGTATTCTTCTACATATTTTTGGTAAAAAAAAAATCGCAATAAGCGTTTATTGATTGGTTTGCGCAAAAGTTATAGTGTTTACAAAATAGGGGATAGTTTTATGGAATTTTTATTAATAATTTTTTTTTTTTACTAGTAATGGCGGCGATCAGCAATATTTATTGTGACTGCGATGTTATGGCGGACATGTCGGACATTTTTGACACATGTTTGGGACCATTGTCACTGATCACAGGGAGCTGTGATCAGTGACACTTGTCACTAGGCAGAACGGGGAGATGCTGTTTACATCCCTGCGGCGATCGAGTCCGCGAGACCCGCGACCCGACTCACGGAGCACCCGGCCGGCGCGCGCGCACGCAATGGCACGGCGGGGAATTCAAATGGACATACCTGAAAGTCCATTTGCCCAGCCGTGCCATTCTGCCAATGTACATGGCGTGCGCCGGTTCGGGAAGTGGCTAATTGTATCATAACGAGAAATTACAGTTTTTGCCAATTGTTTTTCATTGGGGAGATTTCCTTTCACTTACTGTGCCATAAAAAACAGGAAGTAAGATAGGGTGCCAAAATGAGCAGGTCTGTCCCGGGTCCCGGGCACCTTCATTCCGGGACAATACAGTGTGCCGGAATGATACTGACAGAGTGAGCAAACCCTGCTGTAGCACTGGTGCTCACTCCGCCTCCGCCTCCACCTGATACTCTACTGGCCACTGGTTGCTACAGCCGCCTGGCGTGTAGCAACCAGTGACGTAATACGACTCCCTGCTCAGCACTCAAAGCGGAGGAGGAGTTAACTTCCTCCTCCTCCGCGCCTAGTGCTCTCCACCACGCTGGATGCCCTCCCACCTCCTTCATCCTCTGGCAAGTGACACGGCATCTGGGCCAGGTGTCAGTGGGGGCCCCACTCACGGCATCCCAAAGAAGAGTCTCTGCTACCGCACTTCCAGTCTCCACAGGGATCTCTACTGGGCACCTGACCCTTCACAGCACAGAGCAGCTGACACCAGGGATGTTCCCCGATCGCACAGTGAGTGTTATTCTAGTAGGGGGGGAGCCACCAGCCTCTGCCCACAACATAAGGAGAATCGCTGGGGACACACTGGATTGTCAGAGGGACTTGTAGAAGTTCTATAAAGCTGTCTGTTAGATGAATGAGCCTCCTTGTCAGTCCATTTTTTCACCTCCCCCCTCCCTAACCTGCCAGCTTGAAATGCTCCGTGGTGGGCCGTGCTAGAAGAATCATAAATCACTGTGAGAGGACCATAAACCAGTGCTCAGGAGGGAGAGGGCAATGTACAGCTATCAGTGGGTTTGTACATGTCTACTGCCTATGTGTGCTATACTGAAACATGAGACAAAACTGGCTTATCCACTTGCTCTCCAAAAGATTTACCCCTCCCTAATGACCAGGCCATTTTTGCAAAAAGTCACTGCTTTATTTTAACTGACAATTGCGCAGTCATGCAACGCTGTAACCAAATCAAAATAAAAGATATCCTTTTTGTTCCCACAAACAGAACTTTCTTTTGGTGGTATTTGATCACCTCTGCGGTTTTCATATTTTGCACAATAAACAAAAAAGAGCGTAAATTTTGAAAAAAAAATATTTTTTTTACTGCTATAAAACATCCAATAAAAAAATTGAAAAAAAAAATTCATAAATTCAGGCCAATATGTATTCTGCTACATATTTGTGGTAAAAAAATCCCAATAAACGTATATTGATTGGTTTGCGCTTATATGTTTATAGCATCTACATGGAACATTTATGGAATTTTTATTTATTTTTCTTCTACTCGTAATGGTGACAAACAGCGACTGCAATGTTGCAGTGGACAAATTGGACACACTGCATCTGGTGGCAAGTGACACGCTCAGGGCTCCCACTGATTCTGCATTATGGTGAGTTGAACTATTTCATTATATATTATAATGCAGTAATAGAAATAATGTGATTAGATCATCCTGACACCATATCAAGCATAGTGTCAGGATAATTAAAGTGCCAACACCAGCCATTCGCTCGACAAACCACCCGCTGCCAAATTCCACACCACCACCCATCCGCCATTTGCCTCCACCCCCTGGTAATTGGCAAAAGTTTGTTCCATGAAACAGGTCCCTCAAGAAAGGGGGGGGGGGGGGTGTCCCTGAATGGCAGTTTGGAAATGTGGTCACCCTAAAGTAAGAGGAAATCCCGCCAAAGTGAGGGAACCAAAGCTAGTGTCCCCATTGGAAGATTACTGTATTACTGTTATTACTGTTCTGATGTTAACCCAAAATTTGGGATTTTCTTTTACTTTCACTTTCAATGGTATTGGTGAACAGGACAAATGGAGAGGATGGATCTCCTTAACGGGGGGGGGGGGGGGTTGTGCACAGACAGCAATACAAACTGACAAGCATTCTAATCCCTCTCCACTCTATCCAAAACTAATAAAAGAAAAGTTTTGCCTTTAGTTATACTTTAACCACTTCCCGACCACCGCACGACTATATACGTCCTAAGTTTGAACGGGGATATCGTTGTTATGGCAGCAGCTAGCTGCCATAACCCCGGTATCCCCGTTTTCGTGCGGCGGCCGGTTTTCAGATAAAAGTGGTCCCTGCGGCGGATTCGCCGCGAGATCACTTTTATCGGTGGCGGGAGAGGGCCCCCCCCCCTCCCGCCGCGATCCGGTGCCCTCCGCCGCTTACCGGAGCCGTCGGTAGCGGCGGAGGCGATCGCGTCCTCTTCCGTTGTGTGTCAGGAGACAAGTGAGGCCAAGATGGCGCTCACTCGTCTCCAAGATACTGCTGGGCGGAAGCGACGTCAAAACGTCACTTCCGTCCACGCCTCTTAAAGGCATATTTTTTCAAATGTCATTTTTCTAAATGACTTTTTTTTTTTTTTTTATTGCATTTTAGTGTAAATATGAGATCTGAGGTCTTTTTGACCCCAGATCTCATATTTAAGAGGTCCTGCCATGCATGTTTACATTCCTTGTAATAGGAATAAAAGTGAAACCATTTTTTTTTTTTTAAACAGTGTAAAAATAAATAAAATATTTTAAAATAAATAATAAAAAAAAAAAAAAAAATTTTTAAAACCCCCCTGTCCCGACGAGCTCGCGCGCAGAAGCGAACGCATACGCGAGTAGCGCCCACATATGAAAACGGTGGTCAAACCACACATGTGAGGTATCGCCGCGACCGGTAGAGCGAGAGCAATAATTCTAGCCCTAGACCTCCTCTGTAGCGCAAAATATGCAACCTGTAGAATTTTTTAAACGTCGCCTATGGAGATTTTTGAGGGTAAAAGTTTGACGCCATTCCACGAGTGGGCGCAATTTTCAAGCATGACATGTTGGGTATCAATTTACTTGGCGTAACATTATATTTCACAATATTAAAAAAAATTGGGCTAACTTTACTGTTGTTTTATTTTTTTATTCAAAAAAGTGAATTTTTTCCAAAAAAAGTGCGCTTATAAGACCGCTGCGCAAATACGGTGCAAAAAAAAGTATTGCAATGACCGCCATTTTATTCTCTAGGGTGTTAGAAGAAAAACCATATATAATGTTTGGGGGTTCTAAGTAATTTTCTAGCAGAAAAACCTGTTTTAAACATGTAAACACCTAAAATCCAAAACGAGGCTGGTCCTTAAGTGGTTAACACAAGACAAATAAAACTGTGAACTGGCTAAATTAATCTGCCTCTCCTAAACAGGTTTGGGGGATGGGCTTTTGTAAAAACAAAAACAGGGGAAAGAAGGTCCCAAGGAGCCTTAGGGCCCATTCACACTAGGAACTGCATTGGAATTGCACATGGAGTTCTGTACAGTTCGATTTCAGCACATTCATTTTGAAGATCGCATTGCACTGCACCAAAGTAATGCATGCACTACTTTTTGAAACTCACTGCAACTGGATTGCATGGTACTTTTGTACCATGTGATCAGTTGCGGGCAAATTTTGCACTGACACCTGCTGCACATCGCAAGGGCAGTGCGATTGGAATGCAATGCGGTAAACCACACAGGAACGCAGGTTTCCCGCACTGCATTCTAGTGTGAACTGGCTCTTATAGTGCAGTAAGTTTGTTTATTAAAGGGGTTGTAAGGGTTCTTTTTTTTCTTTCTTTCAATAACAAACATGTTATACTTACCTCCTCTGTGCAAGAATTTTGCACAGAGCGGCCCGATCCTCCTTTTCTGGGGTCCCCTAGCGGCGCTCCTGGCTCCTTCTCTTCTCGAGTGCCCCCACGGAGAGACACTTTCCATGGGGGGCACTCGTGCAGGCGTGCTCCCAAGTCCTGCTGCTGTGTCCATTGACACAGACAGCAGGACTCGGTCCCGCCCCCCCAGCACCGTGTCACTGGATTTGATTGATAACAGCAGGAGCCAATGCTCCTGCTGCTATCAATCTATCCAATGAGGACCTGAGACAGCAGCTGGAGCTGCTGTGCTCGTCCCTGCCGCTGGAAAGACCGGGCTCAGGTAAGTAAAAGGGGGGCTCTGGGGGGGGGCTGCTGTACTACTGAAGGTTTTTCACCTTAATGCACAGAAAGCGTTAAGGTGAAAAACCTTGAGGGTTTACAATCCCTTTAAAATTATTGAAAACAAGTATTATGCACTCACAAGTGTGAGTCAGTGGCTGACAAAGGGAGAAGAGTGTCTCCTAAAACATGTACCAGCATCCTTTGTGGCTCACGGTAATTCACAGTGGCAGGGAATCCTCCCAGAAGATGGCAATCCACAGCGTTGCTGCATTCCCGATCCCAGTGGCTTTACGGCAGCAGCGGCTTTTATCCCTGAGCTCTACCCAGCCAACCCATCCATACCCTGGACTGTTAATTCCTGTGATAAGCCCTTATTATAACTCACACTCGTGAGTGCATAATACTTGTTTTTAATCCTTATTTTAATAAACAAACTTACTGCACTATAAGGGTCCTTGGTGTTTTCTCTCCTATTTTTAAGAAAGAAAACCAGTTCACCTGCTTCATCTAAGGACCAGTTTTTTGATTGAAAATGTATACTTTATTTTTCAAGAAAATATACAAAAAACAAATACTTAAACAGGGTACATTCTAATCTGTACTGCGACGCAGCGCATAAATACACTACGTAACAATACATTGCCAAGCATACAAATAAATTACATTCATCCTGCAGTATGATGCCTAATGTGTTGTGCAGAGTAATAATACCCCGAAACATCACATCATGCATGACGCCGCATTACCCTGAAAGCAGTACTTCAAAACCATTTCACAAAAAGTCCAGTCATACAGTCAAATAACATTCAAATGGGCAACGGGTGTGATGGGGGGGGTGGAGAAGGTGGGGTAGGGGAGGGAATAAAGAGTTCACAGGCCCGAAGCTTTATTTGAACTGCCAATGGATACACGGGTGGGAGGGGGAAATCTTCAGACCTCCTCTTCCTCCTTGAGGTCCATCAAGTGATAGTCTCTGAGCAGACTGTGAACCAGTCTGCGGCAGTCCTCGATGGACATCCTCTCCCGCTGGTGGATGAGGCGCTTTCTGGCGCACCATAAAGCGTCCTTAAAGCAACACAGCACCCGCCAGGCACCGTCAATGTCCTCCTGTGAATGAGTTCCACAGAAGAGTCCGTTCAACACACCAAAGTGTGTGATTGCAGTCTGTGGTACAAAGTCTTTGAGTTCAGGTTCCAAGGCCCTCAACAGGTCCTGAGCAAAGGGACACTCCCAGAAAACATGCAGAGCAGTTTCCTCCTGGATGATGCAAAAGGGGCAGTGCCTGTATCTGCACAGGTTTCTGGCATGCATGAATGTCCTGAGTGGCAACCCCCCTTGGATTGCCATCCATGCCAGATCTTTGTGCCTGTTGGTGAGTCTCTTTGAAGAAACATTCCTCCAGACCACTTTACAAGTGGCTGAAGGGAGGCCTGGAACAGTCTCAACAATGTCCGATGCTCTGATCAGCTTGTGGATAGTTTTTGGCTTCCACAAGTCGGGCTTCACTCCATGTAGCCCCAGCTCCTTAATAAACTTGAAGGTGTCCAAGTAGTACCAAGGGGTGTCCCAGTTGTAGGGGATGGAGCTGTCCCATTTGTCCCATCCAAGGGTCCTCCAAAGAGGCAGGAGGAAAAAACGGGACATGGAGTTACCGCCAGATTCCACAGTTCTGTCAACCAATGTCCTGCGGATGCAGTTACAAGCAAAGCACGCCCTCAGTAAGGTAGTGATGTCGGGCACGCCCTTACCGCCCTTGAGGGGTTCCTTGAACATAACCGCCCGCTTCACTCTGTCCATTTTGGAGCTCCAGATGAAGTGAAACACCGCCCTGGTGATGGCCTTACAGGTGTTAACCCGAGGGGGCCAGGCCTGGGCGAGGTACTGAAACACAGGGAGGATCTCGCTGTGGAGTACCAGTGTTTTGCCTTCGATGGTGAGTTTTTTGAGGCTCCAAAGTCCAAACTTCTGTCGCATCTTTGACAGTCTTTCCTCCCAGGACTTCAGGGCTGCGCCCTCAGCTCCAAACCAGACCCCAAGGATTTTGATGAAGTCCGTCTTGACGCTGAAAGGAATTGGTGCAGAAGAAGGCAGGAACCACTTTCCGAAGAGCATGACTTCTGACTTCCCACAGTTGACCTTTGCCCCTGAAGCTTGGCCGAAGTCCTCACAGGTCTGGGCGAGTGTGTCGATGGAGCGCCGATCAGCACAGAACACCGTCACGTCGTCCATGTAGAGTGAGCACTTGACCTCCCGTCTGTCCGGTCCTGGTGCGGTGATCCCTCTGATCTCTGGGTTCCGTCTGATGCTTCGGGCGAAGAGCTCTATACAACAAACAAAAAGCAGAGGTGAGAGAGGGCAGCCTTGTCTGACCCCAGACAAGATTGGAAAGGGGTCAGTTTTCCAGCCATTAACCAGCACCAAACTAGAAATGTCAGTGTACATCACATTCACATACGAACAAATTATTTCCCCAAGACCAAACCTGCGCAGAGCTCTGCACATAAACTCATGGGAGACACGGTCAAAGGCCTTCTCCTGGTCAAGACTGACCAGGGCCGCGTGCACACGGCGGCCATGAATGTACTGGACCTTGTCCCGGACAAGCGCAAGGCTGTCCGCAATCCTGCGACCAGGAATGCCGCAAGTCTGATCCGGGTGGATGATCTGTCCGATGACAGACTTCAGCCTGTTGGCGAGGATTTTGTAGTCCACGTTCAGAAGAGAGATTGGACGCCAATTTTTAAGATCCGATCTCTCCCCCTTCCGCTTATACAAAATCGTGATCATTCCCTCCCTCAGTGACGGAGGCATTCTGCCCTCCACCACCATCTCCTCGTACAGCTCAAGCAGGTCCGGGCCCACGAGATCCCACAGTGCTACATAGAGCTCAACTGGGAGACCATCGCAGCCCGGGGTCTTGCCTCGCCTAAAGGATTTAGCGGCAGAGTGCAGCTCCTCCAACACCAAGGGGGCGTTGACGGTTGATGAACCTGCAGGATCAATTTGGTTAGAGATACCTGACAGGAACCTGTCGGCTGCCTGTGTGTCCGTTTCTTTCGGGGAGTAGAGGTTGGTGTAGTAGTCGCTGACCACTTGCATCACAGCCTTCTTCCCCTTCTGGAGTGTTCCGGTCTCGTCGCGCAACTCTGACAAGGGTGTGTGTCCTGAGTGAAGTTTCCTGAAAAAGAAAGAATTACACTATCATCTAAGGACCAGTAAGCTATATCATTTTACATTTATTTTTGGGGTTTAATTACACTTTAGCAACTCTCTACAAATATCCCAGCCATGGGCCATCTATCTAGTCACTTTGTGTGATCATCGCGGACATGAAAAAGACAGGAGGTGAAAAAGATAGCTCTTTTTTTCTTGTTAAATTCTGTTTATTGAAAATTTTCAATGTTACAGACAAAGTAACAGTACAAAATAAATAAAAAGAGTAAAAATAAAACAAAATGATAGCCTTTTCCAATCTAATAATAAACAATAGCTGCCATATGGCAAGAATATACAGCACAATAGGAAATAGACCCGTGAACAATAAAGTGCAATACCTCAAGAATAAGACACCATTGCATAGCCTGCCCTCCCCAACCTATCTGTGGTTGAGGACGTAAGAAAGGCAACAGTTACAAACACTTTTACAGGGAACACCATACATCATGTAAGGGTACGCAGACCCCACTAACAACCCAGCATCCTAATGAACAGAGACACAAGAGCAAGTAGGAGGAACTATACAATGCTATTTCCAGGAATTACTAAACATGCTATCGCTCAATCTGAGATAGTAGAAGTGGAGGAGAGCCATCCACCCCACACGTCATCAAATTTACGAAATTTTTGGAGTAGGTGGCCTTATACAAGGAGATAGATTTATTCACCAGTGACTTCCAGACTGCTAAAGTCAGTGCTGACATTTTCTTCCAAGACAAGACAATCAGTTTCCTGGCATAGAACAATAGCAGTATGAGAAAGGTTTGTATCACTTTTCTAGAGGCTAGAGAATCTACCAGACTCAAAATACATACTTCAACTGAAAAGAGAATGGTAGTAACGGAGGTGATACAAGTCAGAACCTCCCGCCAGTACTGTTGGATATCAGGGCATTCCCAAAATAAGTGCATAAAATTAGCATAGGGCGCAGACTAGCGCCACCAAGAGGAGGATTGAGTCCTACATATTCTGGCTAATCTGGCTGGAGTAAAATATATCGTATATAGGAATTTATAATGTATTAAGTGGTCTCTGACAGACACTAAATGAGTAAAGGGAACCTCCCAGATATCATCCCAGTCATCTAACCCTGGAGCAGCAGCGTCCCAAACAGATGCGCACACCCTTGGTTAGTGGTTTCCGGAAATAAGCTTTTATACATTTTAGATTTTTTTATTCTTATTTTCAGCATTTTCAGAAAATTCCAAACATTAACTTGAAACTTATACAATGCAATTTATCTTATTAGTTCCCGTCTTCTCCCCTCTGATAGCAAAGTAGGGGGGGGAGGGCGGGAACAACACAAAAAGAAAAAAAAAAACATAGAAGAACAAACAAAGAAAAAAAAAATAATCCAAGGAAAGAGAAAGAAGGGGAGGTTAGGGGAGAACCTACAACAAATATAGATATAAAACTGTCGGGAGGGTACAAAGATAATAAGATTAATCAATACTAATTAACCACTTGGCGACCGTGTCCCGTACATTTGCTGTGGCACAATGGCACCGCCACGCGAAATCCCGTATCTGTACGGGGTGCACTCTCGGCACCATTGGGCGCCCACGCTCGCTACTATCGGATTCGTACTAGAACCGATCAATCTTCAGATCCAGGCCAATGATTTATGGCCTGGACCTGCTGATCGGTTCTGGCGAATTAAATCCTGTGTTTATACTTACAGGCAGGGGAAGTGATGTCATCTCCCCTCGTGGAATCCTTTTAGTTCCAGAGAGAGGAGATAGAACATCTCACAGTAAGTTGCACCAACACTACACTAACACCAGTACATGTAGCCCCCCCGTTAAACCCTTCACTCTCTGTCACAGTGTCACCCAGTGCAGTGTTCATGTTTTTCTTTAATCTCCTGTCCTGACCAACCTGGTCTCTGCATCGGTGAATGTTTCGAACGCTACCATACACTAGTGGAGTATTAGTGTAGGGTACAGCACTGCACAGACTAGGACACACTTACACAGGGTCTCCAAAGATGCAATCGCATTTTTAGAGACCCAAACCTGGAACTGTTACAGTTACAAATAAAAGTGTGAAAAAAAAAAAAAAGTTGAAAAAACCCCCCAAAAAACAAAACAAAAATAGTTGTCATTTTATTCTTTCTCTATTCTCTCCCTATTGTTCTCTCTCTATTGTTCTGCTCTGTTTTACTGTATTTTTCAACTGCAATGTTTTATTGTTACTATGTTTTATCATGTTTGCTTTTCAGGTATGTAATTCTTTTATAGTGTAACAAGAAATTCTGCGCTACCTAAACACAATAGCAGCTAACATAGCAAATTGGATAAATGCAATAAGATGGATACAAATAGTGTAGCGCTTATATAGAAAACGTGAGTAGACACACAAGTAAGACACGAGGGTGCTGAACCCCAATGCTCATGAATGAAAAATAAAAAACAAAAAATATATAAAAAATTTTGACTAGTGATGACTAAAAAAAGAAAAGTTCCAGTGAAAAGGGACTCAAACTAGGTCAGATTTGCATGAGATAGAGTCCAAAAACTTCTTAGGAAAACACGGTGAGCAGGGTGTATACTTGAAGTGAAATGTACCACCACCAAACACTAGGAGGCTTACCGGAGCATTTGAACCTACAAGAGAATATGCTCTGTGGGTCAAACGGGCTGGTGTTGTGTAAACAACTGTGAAGGCTGGACGCCAGAAACCTGGGATGACTCCAACAGCAAAACACGGCTCTCCTCAGGATGGTGAAATGGCTGTGTAGATATGTCTCGTAGGAAGTAGTAACCAGATGTACGTAGATACAGTGGATGGATTAGAATGAGGAGAACAGAAATGGCAACATAGCGTAATTCCGTTTGGATACACAATAAAATTTAATGAAGTATGAAAACTTACATTTAGCAGGTTAAAACAGCGCTTTTTCTAAAAACAAACGGCAGCAGTGGAGTCCTTTCCGATGCGTTTCGTCTCCTTGGACATCGTCTGGGGGGGTGTAATTCTTTTATACTTTACTGTTTACTGTGTTTTATTGTTAACCATTATTTTATTTTCAGGTACGCCATTCAGCTGCAGCACTGATTTATTTATCTTGACAGCAACCGTGTTTGCTCTCACGATACATAAATCAGCGCTGTAGGAGGTGATTTCACCACTACAGTTAAAAAAAAAAGAGCATATATGCCGAAGCATGGGGGCAGGGGTGGAGCGGCGATTTGTCTCTAACATTAGGGGCAGATTGCCCCCATGCTTCGGCATATATTTTTTACTCTTTTTTTTGGCACAGATTGTTCTTGTTTTATTGAGTTAATGTTTTATTGTTACCATTGTTTGCTTTCAGGTATGCAATTCAGCTGCAACACTGATTTATTAATCTTGACAGCAACAGCGTTTTCTCTCACGATACGTAAATCAGCAACTCCAGCTCTGTAGGAGGTGATTTCACCACCACAGCACAAAAAAATGGTGTATGCCCATCATTAGAAGTGGGTGGATGCAGGGCGGTATTCTAATGGTGGGCATACCCACCGTTCAATCTCTTTTTTCATGCAGCCCACAGGCTGCATGAAAAAAAAGAGCATTACAATATATGCCCAACAAGGACCAGCAACGTACTGGTATATTGCTGGACTTTGAGTGGTTATACCAGAATCATGCCTGCAGGTTTAGGTATCATCTTGGTATTGTTCTTTTCAGCCAGCAGTCAGCTTTCACGTAAAAGCAATACTAGAGGCTAATTAGTTGCTAGACTGCTTTTACAAGCAGTGGGAGGGAACGCCCCCCCGCCATCTTCCATGGTTTTCTTGGGCTTTCCTGTCCCACCGGGGAACCTAAGAATGCAGCTGGTGGTTCCGCCAGCTGACCATAGAGCTGATCGAAGACCAGAACAGCTCCATTATCTCGCGCCATTGGGAAATTGGGAAAGCATCTTATCAGACCGATCTTGCTGTGGTCAGATAGTTTGAGGGCAGAGGAGAGATCTAGAGTCTAATAGACCCCAATTTAAAAAAAAAAAAAGAGTACCTGTCACTACCTATTGCTATCATAGGGGATATTTACATTCCCTGTGATAACAATAAAAATGATAAAAAATAAAATAAAATGAAAAGAACAGCATAAAATAAATAAAAAAGCAAAATAAATCATAAAAAAGCACCCCAGCCCCCCTGTGATTGCGCGCAATGTCTCGTGTCATATGTAAACAATTGCACCATGCAAATGAGGTATCACTGCGAATGTCAGATCGAGGGGGCAGTAATTTTACCAGTAGACCTCCTCTGTAAATCTAAAGTGGTAACCTGTAAAGGCTTTTAAAGACTTTTAAAAATGTATGTAGTTTGTCGCCGCTGCGTGGCTGTGCGCAATTTTAAAGCATGTCGTGTTTGGTATCTGTCTACTCGGCATAAGATCATCTTTTACGCGTTACCAAACATTTGGGCAATATAGTGTGTTTTAGTGCATCAAAATTCTAAAAAGTGTTTTTCTTTTCCAAAACAATTGCGTTTGAAAAATCGCTGCGCAAATGATGTGTGAAAAAAAAATTGCAACACCCACCGGTTTAATCTGTAGGGCCTTTGCTTTAAAAAAATATATAATGTTTGGGGGTTCAAAGTAATTTTCTAGCAAAAGAAAAGTATTTTTTCATGTAAACAAAGTGTCAGAAAGGGCTTTGTCTTCAAGTGGTTAGAAGAGTGGGTGATGTGTGGCATAAGCTTCAAACATTCTAAAATGACCCCAAATTACCCCTTTATGGAAAGTAGACACCCCAAGCTATTTGCTGATAGGCATGTTGAGTCCATAGGATATTTTATATTTTGCCACAAGTTTCAGGAAAATGACAATACATTTTTTTTTTCCCCACAAAGTTGTCACTAAATTATATATTGTTTAACCACTTGCCGACCGCCTCACGACGATGTACGTCGGCAAAATGGCACGGGCATGCAGAATCACGTACCTGTATCGGTGCCCGAGGCGGTCGGCTTGTGTCTGGGAGCGATGAGAGGTGAGGGGGAGGCCATCCATTCGTGGCCCCCCCTCGCGATTTCTCCCAGCCAATGAGGATCTTCCTCTGCCTCTGTAATGTAAACAGAGGCAGAGGAAGTGATGTAATCTCTCCTTGAGTCGGTCTTTTTTGTTCCGGCGCCGAGGAGAGAAGACATCAAGTAAGTGCACCCACACTACACGTTCAGTAGAACACGCAGGCACACTTTTCACCCCCCAGCCACCCCCGATCACCCCCCTGTACCCCCTATCACAGTGACACCAATAGCAGTTTTTTTTTTTTGCATTGGTGTCAGTTTGTGACAGTTATAAGTGTTAGGGCAGTTAGGGTTAGCCCCCTTTAGGTATGGGGTACCCCCCTTTAGGTCCAGGGTACCCCCCTAACCCCCCTAATAAAGGTTAACCCCTTGATCACCCCCCCGTCGCCAGTGTCACTAAGCAATCGTTTTTCTGATCGCTGTATTAGTGTCACTGGTGACGCTAGTTAGGGAGGTAAGTATATAGGTTCGCCGTCAGCGTTTTATAGCGACAGAGACCCCCATATACTACCTACTAAAGGTTTTAACCCCCTGATTGCCCCCTAGTTAACCCTTTCACCAGCGGTCACCATATAAGTGTTACGAGTGACGCTGGTTAGTTAGTTTGTTTTTTATAGTATATTATAGTTTTAGGGCACCCGCTGTTTATTACCTTATAAAGGTTTAACCCCCTAATTGCCCGGCGGTGATATAAGTTACGTTTTTAGGGTCAGATAAGGTCTGCGTCGCCCCAGGCAGCGTCAGGTTAGCGCCAGTACCGCTAACACCCACGCACGCAGCATACACCTCCCTTAGTGCTATAGTATCTGAACGGATCTATATCTGATCCGATCAGATCTATACTAGCATCCCCAGCAGTTTAGGGTTCCCATAAACGCAGTGTTAGCGTGATTAGCCCAGATACCTGCTAGCACCTGCGTTTTGCCCCTCGGCCCAGCCCACCCAAGTGCAGTATCAATCGATCACTGACACTTACAAAACACTAAGCACACATAACTGCAGCGTTCGCAGAGTCAGGCCTGATCCCTGCGATCTCTAACAGTTTTTTGGTAGCGTTTTGAATCAGTCGCTGATAGTCAGGAGCTTTTTTGCCAGTGAGTCTCACTAGTGTACCCCTAAATTTAGAGCCCAAAATGGCAAATCGAAGGTACACTAGTGAAGAGGCCTACACGTTTCTGAGCATGACAGATAGTGAAGAGGAAGTCACTTATCTGTCAGATTCAGGCTCAGAATACGATCCTGTAGAGGACAACGGTTCCATGACAGATAGCTCTGACGACGGAGTTGTGGTCCCTGCTAAGGTCAGGCGTACCAGACCCCAATCTTCTTCTTCTGTCCTTGAAGTGCAAGAACCGCAGGTCCCATGTATGGAGCAGAGAAGTACTAGCGCCGCTATTCCTTCTGGTGAACTGGCAAGCACCAGCGGCCTAGTACACCCTGGTCGTACATCCAGCACTGCATTATCATGTGGTGACGTGGCGAGTCCCATAAGTGCAGTTCAAGCTGGCGAGGTGGCAAGCACTAGTAGTGTCCCGCTGCCACCAAGAAGACGAACACAGGCCCGTCGTGCCCATAGTGCATTTCCTGCTGCATTCGCCAATCCGAATTGGGAACCCACCACTTCTGCAGCACCCGTACTTCCCCCATTCACTGGCTAACCCGGAATTCAGGTGGAAACAGTTGATTTTACGCCACTGGATTTTTATTCGCTGTTTTTCACTGAAGATCTCTATAGATCTATTGTGGACCAAAGCAATTTATACGCTGGTCAACACATCGCCGCTAATCCCCAGTCCTCCCTTGCCAGAGATTGGAGACTAATTACGGTCTCCGAATTTAAGATCTTTCTGGGCCTTTCCCTCAACATGGGCATAAATAAAAACAGTGAGTTGCGGTCATATTGGTCCACTGACCCAATTTACCATATGCCTGTTTTCTCTGCTTCCATGGCCAGGGCACGATACGAGCAGATTTTGCGGTTCATGCACATCAATGACAATGAACTCTGTCGTCCTCGTGGAGACCCTGGATACGATCGGCTCTACAAAATTCGGCCCCTCGTAAACCACTTCAACCAGCGTTTTGCAGACTCGTTTACTCCCCATCAAGTTGTCTGCGTTGATGAGTCCCTGATTAAATTTTCTGGCCGCTTGTCATTCAAACAGTACCTTCCCAGCAAGCGTGCCAGATACGGGGTCAAGATGTATAAGCTGCTCTGTGACAGAGCCACAGGCTATACATGTAGATTTATTGTTTACGAGGGCAAAGATAGTCACGTAGAGCCGACAAACTGTCCTGACTACATAGGAAGCGCTGGCAAGATAGTGTGGGACTTGGTGTCACCCTTATTCACCTTTGTACGTGGACAATTATTACATGAGCGTTCCACTTTTTAGTCACCTTTTTGATCAACAGATTGGAGCATGTGGCACCGTGCGACCTAATCACAGGGGCTTTGCCCAGCGGCTTGTAGATTCCCGTCTTAGGCTGGGGGAGAGAGCCTGCTTGCAGTGTAATAATTTGCTCGCTATGAAGTGGAGGGACAATAAGAATGTTTTCGTTCTTACCTCCCTTCATGCAGACACGATGGTCCAAATTACTATGGCGACTGGTGTTGTGGAGAAACCCCTCTGTGTCCACAAATATAACCAAAATATGGGAGGGGTGGACCTCAATGACCAGTTGTTGGCACCGTACCTAGTTGCCCGTAAGGCCAGACGCTGGTACAAAAAAGTGTCTGTTTATTTATTTCAATTGGCTTTGCTGAACGCTCATGTGCTATACAGAGCTTCAGGACGGACTGGATCCTTCCTTAAATTCCAGGAAGGGATCGTCAGAGCCCTTCTGTTTCCAGACGGTGCTCCACCTCACCTTCCCCAACCAAATGCAGTAAGCCAGCTGCATGAGAGGCATTTTCCTTATGTCCTCTCGAGTACCCCTACCCAACGAGCCCCCCAAAGAAGATGTCGTGTCGTGTCGTTTCACAGGGTCTCTCAAGATGCCATCGCATTTTGAGAGACCCAAACCTGGTACCAGTTACAAAAGTTAAAGTTACTAAAAAAGTGTAAAAAAAAAAAAATAAAACCACAAAAAAAATATAAAATAAAAAAAACAAAAATAGTTGTCGTTTTATTGTTCTTTCTCTCTCTATTCTCTCTCTTCTGCTCTTTTTTACTGTATTCTATTCTGCAATGTTTTATTGTTATTATGTTTTACCATGTTTGCTTTTCAGATATGTGTTTTGTTGGTAACCATTTTTTTTGTTTTCAGGTACGCCATTGAGCTGCAGAGTGGATTTATTATCTTGACAGCAACATCATTTGCTCCCATGATACATAAAGCCATGACTCCAGCGCTGTCGGAGGTGATTTCACCACCACAGTTACATACTTCAGCATATATGCCGAAGCGTGGGGGCAGCAGTGGGTGGAGGAGCGATTTTCTCCTGCCTTTTGTGGGAGGATGCCCCCATGCTTCGGCATATATATATTTTAGGCACAGGTTGCGTTAAATGTTTTATTTTTTACTATTTTTTTTTGTATTTGCTTTGCAGGTATGGTAAGTCTTACTGTTATATTGTAACGTTACTTTGTTTTATTGTTAACCATCATTTGCTTAGCAGGTACGCCATTCAGTTGCAGCGCAGATTTATTTATCTTGACAGCAACAGCGTTTGCTCCCACGATACATAAAGCCGTGACTCCAGTGCTGTCGGAGGTGATTTCACCACCACAGTTACATACTTCAGCATATATGCCGAAGCGTGGGGGCAGCAGAGGACGGAGGAGCGATTTGCTCCTAACTTTTGCGGGAGGATGCCCCCATGCTTCGGCATATATATAAGGTGCATGTATGCCCATCATTAGAAGTGGGTGGATGAAGGGAGGTATTCTAATGGTGGGCATACCCACCGATCAATCTCTTTTTTTCGTTCAGCCCACAGGCTGCATGAAAAAAAAGTTTACAATATATGCCCAACAATGACCAGCAACGTACTGGTATGTTGCTGGACTTTGAGTGGTTATACCAGAATGATGCCTGCAGGTTTAGGTATCCTCTTGGTATCATTCTTTTCAGCCAGCGGTCGGCTTTCATGTAAAAGCAATCCTAGCGGCTAATTAGTCTCTAGACTGCTTTTACAAGCAGTGGGAGGGAATCCCCCCCCACCTTCTTCCATGTTTTTCTCTGGCTCTCCTGTCCCAACAGGGAACCTGAGAATGCAGCCGGTGATTCAGCCAGCTGACCATAGAGGTGATCAGAGACCAGAGTGGCTCCAAACATCTCTATGGCCTAAGAAACCAGAAGCTACGAGCATTTCATGACTTAGATTTCGCCGGATGTAAACAGCGCCATTGGGAAATTGGGAAAGCATTTTATCACATCGATCTTGGTGTGGTCAGATGCTTTGAGGGCAGAGGAGAGATCTAGGGTCTAACAGACCCCAGTTTTTTTCAAAAAAGAGTACCTGCCACTACCTATTGCTATCATAGGGGATATTTACATTCCCTGAGATAACAATAAAAATGATTAAAAAAAATTAAAATGAAAGGAACAGTTTAAAAATAAGATAAAAAAGAAAAAAAATAATAAAGAAAAAAAAAAAAAAAAGCACCCCTGTCCCCCCCTACTCTCGCGCAAAGGCGAACGCAAGCGTCGGTCTGGCGTCAAATGTAAACAGCAATTGCACCATGCATGTGAGGTATCATCGCGAAGGTCAGATCGAGGGCAGTAATTTTAGCAATAGACCTCCTCTGTAAATCTAAAGTGGTAACCTGTAAAGGCTTTTAAAGGCTTTTAAAAATGTATTTAGTTTGTTGCCACTGCACGTTTGTGCGCAATTTTAAAGCATGTCATGTTTGGTATCCATGTACTCGGCCTAAGATCATCTTTTTTATTTCATCAAACATTTGGGCAATATAGTGTGTTTTAGTGCATTAAAATTTTAAAAAGTGTGTTTTTCCCCCAAAAAATGCGTTTGAAAAATCGCTGCGCAAATACTGTGTGAAAAAAAAAAAAAATTTTAATCTGTAGGGCACTTGCTTTAAAAAAATATATAATGTTTGGGGGTTCAAAGTAATTTTCTTGCAAAAAAAAAATATTTCTTCATGTAAACAAAATGTGTCAAAAAGGCTTTGTCTTCAAGTGGTTAGAAGAGTGGGTGATGTGTGACATAAGCTTCTAAATGTTGTGCATAAAATGCCAGGACAGTTCAAAACCCCCCCAAATGACCCCATTTTGGAAAGTAGACACCCCAAGCTATTTGCTGAGAGGCATGTCGAGTCCATGGAATATTTTATATTGTGACACAAGTTGCGGGAAAAAGACAAATTTTTTTTTTTTTTTTTGCACAAAGTTGTCACTAAATGATATATTGCTCAAACATGCCATGGGAATATGTGAATTTACACCCCAAAATACATTCTGTTGCTTCTCCTGAGTACGGGGATACCACATGTATGAGACTTTTTGGGAGCCCAGCCGTGTACGGGACCCCGAAAACCAAGCACCGCCTTCAGGCTTTCAAAGGGCGTAAATTTTTGATTTCACTCTTCACTGCCTATCACATTTTCGGAGGCCATGGAATGCCCAGGTGGCACACCCCCCCTCAAATGATCCTATTTTGGAAAGTAGACACCCCAAGCTATTTGCTGAGAGGTATAGTGAGTATTTTGCAGACCTTGCTTTTTGTCACAAAGTTTTGAAAGTTGAAAAAAGAAAAAAAACATTTTTTTCTTGTCTTTCTTCATTTTCAAAAACAAATGAGAGCTGCAAAATACTCACCATGCCTCTCAGCAAATAGCTTGGGGTGTTCCAAAATGGGGTCATTTGGGGGGGTTTTGTGCTATCTTGGCATTTTATGGCCTTCGAAACTGTGATAGGTAGTGAGAAGTGAAATTAAAACTTTACGCCATTAGAAATCCTGAAGGTGGTGCTTTGTTTTCGGGGCCCCGTGCGCAGCTAGGCTCCCAAAAAGTCCCACACATGTGGTATCCCCGTACTCAGGAGAAGCAGTAGAATGTATTTTGGGGTGTAATTCCACATATGCCCACGGCATGTTTGAGCAATATATCATTTAGTGACAACTTTGTGCAAAAAAAAAAAAAAAATTGTCACTTTCCCGCAACTTGTGTCAAAATATAAAATATTCCATGGACTCAACATGCCTCTCAGCAAATAGCTTGGGATGTCTACTTTCCAAAATGGGGTCATTTGGGGGGGGGTTGTGCCATCTGGGCATTTTATGGCCTTCAAAACTGTGATAGGTAGTGAGGAGTGAAATCAAAACTTTACGCCCTTAGAAATCCTGAAGGCGGTGCTTTGTTTTCGGGGCCCCGTGCGCGGCTAGGCTCCCAAAAAGTCCCACACATGTGGTATCCCCATACTCAGGAGAATCAGCAGAATGTATTTTGGGGTGCAATTCCACATGTGCCCATGGCCTGTGTGAGCAATATATCATTTAGTGACAACTTTGTGCAAAAAAAAAAAATTGGTCACTTTCCCGCAACTTGTGACAAAATATAAAATATTCCATGGACTCAACATGCCTCTCAGCAAATAGCTTGGGGTGTCTACTTTGCAAAATGGGGTCATTTGAGGGGGGGGGGGGGGTTGTGCCATCTTGGCATTTTATGGCCTTCAAAACTGTGATAGGTAGTGAGGAGTGAAATCAAAAATTTACGCCCTTAGAAATCCTGAAGGCGGTGCTTGGTTTCGGGGCCCCGTACGTGGCTAGGCTCCCAAAAAGTCCCACACATGTGGTATCCCCATACTCAGGAGAAGCAGCTAATTGTATTTTGGGGTGCAATTCCACTTATGCCCATGGCCTGTGTGAGCAATATATCATTTAGTAACAACTTTTTCTAATTTTTTTTTTTTTTGTCATTATTCAATCACTTGGGACAAAAAAAATAATATTCAATGGGCTCAACATGCCTCTCAGCAATTTCCTTGGGGTGTCTACTTTCCAAAATGGGGTCATTTGGGGGGGGGGGGGGGGGGGTTTGTACTGCCCTGCCGTTTTAGCACCTCAAGAATTGAGATAGGCAGTCAAACTAAAAGCTGTGTAAATTCCAGAAAATGTACTGTAGTTTGTAGACACTATAACTTTTGCGCAAACCAATAAATATATGCTTATTGACATTTTTTTTTACCAAAGACATGTGGCCGAATACATTTTGGCCTAAATGTATGACTAAAATTCAGTTTATTGGATTTTTTTTATAACAAAAAGTAAAAAATATCATTTTTTTTCAAAATTTTCGGTCTTTTTCCGTTTATAGCGCAAAAAATAAAAACAGCAGAGGTGATCAAATACCATCAAAAGAAAGCTCTATTTGTGGGACGAAAAGGACGTAAATTTCGTTTGGGTACAGCATTGCATGACTGCGCAATTAGCAGTTAAAGTGACGCAGTGCCAAATTGTAAAAAGTGCTCTGGTCAGGAAGGGGGTAAATCCTTCCGGGGCTGAAGTGATTAAACATGCCATAGGCATATTTGAAATTACACCCCAAAATACATTCTGCTGCTTCTCCTGAGTATGGGGACACCACATGTGTGAGACTTTTTGGGAGCCTAGCCGTGTACAGGACCCCGAAAACCAATCACCGCCTTCAGGCTTTCTAAGGGCGTAAATTTTTTATTTCACTCTTCACTACCTTACACAGTTTTGGAGGCCATGAAATGCCCAGATAGCACCAAACCGCCCAAAATGACCCCATTTTGGAAAGTAGACACCCCAAGGTATTTGCTAAGAGGCATGGTGAGTATTTTGCAGCTCTCATTTGTTTTTGAAAATGAAGGAAGAAAAGGAAAATGTATTTTTTTTCCTTTTTTCAATTTTCAAAACTTTGTGACAAAAAGTGAGATCTGCAAAATATAAAATATTCCATGGACTCAACATGCCTCTCAGCAAATAGCTTGAGGTGTCTACTTTCAAAAATGGGGTCATTTGGGGGGGGGTTGTGCTTTCTGAACCCGTGTAAGGTAGTGAAGAGTGAGATCAAACATTTACGCCCTTAGAAAGCCTGAAGACGGTGCTTGGTTTTCAGGGTCCTGTATGTGGCCAGGCTCCCAAAAAGTCCCACACATGTGGTATCCCCATACTCGGGAGAAGCAGCAGAATGTATTTCATAGGCTTGTGCAATTCATTTTTTAACGAATCGAAATTCGGCCCCATTTTGCATCTTTTGGACATTCAGATGCATCCAAAGGTCTGAATAAAAAATAATGAATTTCAACTAATACGAAAGAAATGATAGCGGATATATTGAATGAATTTGACATGATTCGGTAATTCGTTAAAGATCTGATGTAACAAAAGGTCAACTCAAAGTAAATCTTACAGTCCAATCAGCTGATTAATTTTGTGCTGGAGGTTGGATTACTGGCAAAGTGCATTCCTGAGAATTGAGTGAGAAGGGTGTTGTATTGTATTTGAGCAGAGGATAAGAAATATTGTCATTGTGTGTGTTAATAGATTCAATAAACAAACAACTTTCCAAACTACGAATCATTATCACAAATCAATATACATACATAAATATCGAATTTCAACGAATACAAAAGAAATTATAGCGGATACGAATGAATTCGACATGATTCGGTAATTTATTAAAGATCTAATGAAACAAAAGGTCAACTCAAAGTAAATCTTACAGTCCAATCAGCTGATTAATTTAGTTTTGGAGGTTGGATTACTGTCAAAGTGCATTCCTTAGAACTGAGTGAGAAGGGTGCTGTATTGTATTTGAGCAGAGGAGAAGAGATATTGTCATTGTGTGTGTTAGAAGATTCAATAAACAAACGACTTTCCAAACTACGAATCATCATCATGAATATATATATATATATATATATATATATATATATATATACATACATAAATATTGAATTTCAATGAATATGAACGAAATTATAGCGCATATAACAAATGAATTTGACATGATTTGAGATTCAGTATAATCGGTATCGACACTCTACAGAAATAACGAATTATCCGAAAACATATTAACGTAACATAACGAATATAACAGAATGAAATTATGTATTTTATGAATGAAAACGAAATGAAATTTTCTGTTGTGCACAAGTCTAGTATTATAGGGTGTAATTTCACATATGCCCATGGCATGTTGAGCAATATATCATTTAGTGCCAACTTTGCAAAAAAAAAAAATTATTGTAATTTTCCCGAAACTTGTGCCAAAATATAAAATATTCCATGGACTCAACATGCCTCTCAAGCAAATAGCTTGGGGAGTCTACTTTCCAAAATGGGTCATGGGGGGGGGGGGGTTTGTGCTGTCTGGGCATTTCATGGCCTCCAAAACTGTGTAACGTAGTGAAGAGTGAAATCAAAAATGTACACCCTTAGAAAACTTGAAGAGGGTGCTTGGTTTTTGGGGTCCTGTACGTGGCTAGGCTTCCAAAAAGTTCCACACATGTGGTATCTCCATACTCAGGAGAGGCAGCAAAATGTATTTTCGGGTGTCATTTCACATATGTCCATGGAATGTTTGAGCAATATATCATTTCAGTGACAACTTTGTGTAAATTTATTTATTTGTTTTTTTTTCAAATTTTCAATCACCTATTACAAAAAATAAAATATTCAATGTGCTCAACATGCCTCATAGCAAATTCCTTGGGGTGTCTACTTTCCAAAATGGGGTCAGTTGGGGGGGGGGGGGGGGGTTGTACTGCCCTGCCGTTTTAGCACCTCAAGAATTGAGATACATTTTGGCTTAAATGTATGACTAAAATTGAGTTTATTGTATTGTATTTAATAACAAAAAGTAGAAAATATCTTTTTCCCACCGACCTATATAATCTGGGTACCCAGGGTATTGCAGGGTTATCAAAGCTTTGAAAAAAAGAGAAATACAATGTTGTGGTTGGTCTTTATATTGCATAATTGTTTCAATAGGATTCAGTTCTTTTAACGAACTAATGGGTTGTGGGAGATTCCGAAATAAATTGAGACAGCTGTATGTATCTCCGCTGGTCCATAAATGTTGGTTGATCTGCTCCACATAAGGACTTAATTGATTTAATTTTTGAGTCTTTTAGTGCATGGTGTAATAGCGGCAAGTGCTCCCGGAATGAAATATTCATGTTTCAGCAAGGGCATTAGTGGGAAGTTGTATTCCCAACCATATCGAGTATGCAGGGAGTCCCAATTTGCTAGGGTTGATTTAGTCAGGGGAGATATTGTGGACGCCAGCCCTCTCAAAGATCGTTGTATCCATGGCACTGCTGATAAATCGTTATCTGCCAGTGCCATTTCAAGTTCCACCCAGAGTCTAATCTTTTTAGCATACTTCCAGTCTGCCATACGGCTACTGCAATTGCTTAAAGTTGGAAAATTCTAGATAACACTTTAGTTAAAGAATCATCATATAACAATTGTTCTATGTGACAAGATTGCAAAAATAATGCAGCCAGTACCAAACTGAGACTGAAAGGCATGCCTAAATTGCAAGTATCTGAATAGATGAGGTGGTATAGCATTTTCAGTTCAGCAATACTCATGAGAGACCCATGTGCAGTTACTTGCTGCAATGTTTAAATACCAAATTTTGTCCAAACCACCGGGTCAGGGAACAAGTCCCAAAGTAGGGTTTTTCCATAACGGAATGTAGGGGGACAGAGGGAGAGGTGTGTTAGGACTTTGCTCATGGGCAATACCCGAACTGAGTGCATGGAGCAGGTTAAGCTAAAGGGGGATTTCAGACTCCTGTTTAATAAATGGGTCAGGGCCTCAAAAGATCTCAGGAAGCCACCTCCAAGGACACAGCATCCCCTGTGAGGTAGTTAACCAGCGATGAGCAAATACTACTTGTTCAGCCAAGACCCTGCCACCACATACTGCTCACTGACCACTTTGTCACTACATACTGCTCACTGACCACCCTGCCACCACATACTGCTCACTGACTACCCTGCCAATAAATACTGCTCAATGACTGTCCTGCCACTACAAACTGCTGACTGACCACTCTGCCACTACATACTTCTCACTGACCTTCCTGGCACTTCGTACGGCTTACTTATTGCAATGCCATTAGATACTGCCCTATCCTGCCACAACACGCTGTTTACCAACTGCCCTGACACTATGTATTGCTCACTAACTGCCCTGCCACTACATACTGAACACTGACTGCCCTACTACTAATTACAACTCTATTCTGCCACTACATACTGCTCATAGACTGTCCTACTGCTACATATTACCCTATCATGTCACTGCACACTGCTTACTGCCCATCCTGCCAATACAAAATGATCACTGATCGTCCTACCATTACATATTGCCCTATCCTGCCACTGCATACTGCTCACTGATTTGAATATTGTACAGTTACAAGGCAACTCTGCATCACAAACTATTGACCACTGAACTCACCCAAATACCCCAAGATTGTGCAAAATTCTAAAGGATGCCTCAATTGAAAAATGGTTGAGAAACACTGCCTTAACACACTAAAACAGTATAATCAAATTCAACTGCCCTTTAGCCTATCAGAAAAAAAATAGAAGGGAATGCACTGCCTTTTGTGGTGTGCCGCCTTGCTCAAAAATAGTGCAATGCAATGTGTTTTTTTTGTGCATTGAGGTTCAATAAAGTCCAACTTTGGACTCTCATCTCCTCCCCAGAATACATCCTCTTCCCCACTTTACCACTGATAAGTATATTGTTTGAATTTTTTTGAATACTAACCTTTTTTGAAACCTTAAAGTAGAACTATAAGCAAAACTTAGTTTTTTTTTATAATTTTGGATAGAGTAAGGGAGGTCAGTTTATTTTTTGCCATCTGTGTCCCATTGTGGAGATTTCCCTTCACTTACTGCTCCACAGCTAAAACAGGAAGTGAGAGGGAATCCCTGCAAATTAAGGGAATCCCTTGGGGACTAGAAGGTTACCAGAACTAGCGTCCTCATTGGAAGATTTCCCCTCTGTTACTTTTCTGGGGACAACCCAAAAAAAAATCTGCTGTCAATCAAATCCAATGACGTGGGAGGTGGGGAGCAGGGCCTAGTCCTGCTATCTGTGTCAATGGACGCAGCAGCAGGACTCGGGAGCGTGCCCCCATGGAAAGCAGCTCTCTTTGGGGGCACTCGAGAAGAGGAGGAGCCAGGAGCGCCGCTGGGGGACCCAAAAAGGGGAGGATTGGGGCCGCTCTGTGCAAAACTCTCCTTGCACAGAGGGGGTAAGTATAACATGTTTGTTGTTTTAAAAAAACAAACAAACAAACCTTTACAACCCCCTTACCTCATAAGACTGAAGACATCTTGTGGCAAAAAAAGGTGTACTGAGGGGAACTGCTCCGAAATAAAGATGAGTATTGCAGTAGCCTAAGCTGCTTTTTTTTCTGTATCACCATGGGGACATTTTAAACAAGATAAAAATGTAGTCCTGAGTTGGGCTTTAAAGATCCATTCAAAGTTATTGGGCTGCCTTGACCAAAAGCAGGAACAACGTGCAACAAAGGTGAAAATAGAACCTTAATGAGCATGCATGGCTGTATTATAGAATTATATTTATTTCTACCCAGTTTTTGCAGGTAAATGACTTTTCTTCCTAAAAGTCTCATTAAACTTCTACATTTTCATACTTGAATGTTATGTGCAAGCAGATCCTCCACCTAAAAATAAATATTTGCTTTTTAAATGTGACCACCTCCCCCTTCTTGAAATGCTGATTAAAACAATAAAACGATCAACAATAAGAAAAGCACCTGTAGGGGGAAAAGTTGGATAAAATACATAGCTTTTCCCTGTTTTCCACATGCAAGGGTGACTTCATTCTCCTACTTATGAGATCAATGGCAATGTTGAGTAGCCTGAATCTCCCTGAGAAGATGACCCTGCATTGTGCTGCAGCATTGTCCCATGAGAGGACTCAGCATTCCCTGAGATCTCAATGGCAAGGTGATGAAGTCCCCCCTGAACTATGGAATCTGGGGGAAAGTTCAGTACATTATCTAACTTTTTTCCCCATGAATGCTTTTTTTTTCTTCTTAGCACTGAGTGTAAGGCCTACTTTAAAATATGAGATATATAAAATACTAAAATCTTTGAAATTATGCTTAGTGGCCCTTTAACTAGGATATTCTTCAAAAGAAATGAAAACTCAAACATCAGAAGTGTCATGCAGACATTTTAAACCAAGTATTTATTTTAAAACCTCTACAGAATTTCCTGTAGATTGTACTAGTTCCGTGCATTGTAATGTGTTCGCTAGACATTTCAAACACGTGCTTGGGTAATTAAAATCCAACTGGTTTCAGGAGTCTGTCTTATGACTATTATTTCAGAGTTTCTTAATTATATGCAAGCTAACCATCCTGTTCCTTAGGAAATTCCCAGCTTTTCCAGGTCTTGCTTAATTGCTGTAATCTAAACCTCACTTCATTATGAATTGCTGGATGACTTATTGGGCATTCAAATATAGGGTATTGCATACGTTTGCTTTTTGCTTAGGGACAGTCACCCACAAATATTTTACTAATTTCATAGATGCTGGAGAGATAAACCCCATTAAAGCTTATTATATCTATTGGAGACTCTTGTGATGAGTTCTCTGTGCTGGGTTTTCAGGTGTGCACACTGGACTACAACCATTATCATGGTGTCTCATGTTTTCTGCTGGATTTTTAATCTATGTTGAGATATGTAGAATGCAATAGAAAAAGAGTGTAAATACCAAAATGCGGGTAGTTCTAGAGATGGAACCCATTTTGAGATGATTGAAACTCTCTTTCCTGGAGTCCTCTCAGATATATTAAAAGCCGGCAGATGAATCAGCCTACTAGACTTCATTTCTAAATGAAATATTGCCTTTGGATAGACTGACCAATAATTATAGTAAGGATGGTGATTTGCCTTTACTGGGGCTCGCTTGACACCTATGCATTGCAATACTGAGGGTTAGAATGGACATTTACTATGCTTTGCTGCAAAACTAGTTAACACACAGGTTTATATGCTTTGTCCTGCATTGCTATTCATTCTTTCTGGTACTTAGATTCATAACTATTCTGATTAGCCCTCTAATACAGGTATTTGATTAAAATATATGTTTGCAGATTTGTCTAGTTTATAGAGAATCATGACATTCACAAATCTAATTTTCCAGGATTTTGGAAATGTGTACATTTCTGAAGATCAGACAAAGATTCATGCAGATTTCCAGGCAAATCAGAAATAGACAAATACATCATTCATCTGATTCAATCATCATTATTGGTGGATCTAAACCCGTTGCCTTCTAATACCTCTTATAGAACCCATATTACATTAAATAATTGTTATAGTAAGTGAAAAATCCAGTGGTAAGAGTGGGATTCTTAAAGTCGAAGTAAACCCATCCATTTGACCGTTTCAAATAAGTTACCGACACTACAAAATACATTCCCGACACATACCGGGAATGTAACCCTCCCATTGGTTGTGCTCTCAACCAGACTGTCAAACCATCCAATGGCTGGTGTCATAACTGATCACATGTGCAGCATCATGGCAGTTGTAGATTAAACAGAGGCAGAGATGGCAGCTTCCTTGGCTGAAAACGATAGGAGGGTTCCACTTTAAAAGCAGTATAGACCTGTGAATTTAAGCACAGAGCTCTCATTACCAGAGCCTGTTCTGGACACATTGGGGTTGATTTACTAAAGGCAAATAGACTGTGAACATTGCAAAGTGCAATTGCACTCTTCAAATGAGTTAAAGCTTCACTTTGCAAAGAATACCCAATCACGTGCAAGGAAAAGAAAAAAAACAGCATTTTTGCTTGAACATGATTGGATTATGGAAGTCGGCAGAGCTTCTGCTCATTTGCTCTGGAGCAACTGCACTTGCAAAGTGCACAGTCTATTTGCCTTTAGTAAATCAACTCTATAGTAACAAGTGTAATGCTTAACTCTGAGCACAAAACACAAATTAATGCAGCTCTGTATTCATTTATATATTATTATATGTATTTTTTAAATGCAGTGTGTAGCTGAATTAGGCCTGTTATCGGCCTCTTGCAATCCACCGTACAGCAGTGCTAAGAGTGAGAGAGGAAAAGGAGCCAGTCAATTGTGTTGTAGTGCACATGTTCTTAAATTACCATACTGAGGAGTAGAGAACAAAGTGACAGACAGCTGAGCTCTTCAGTGTCCTTCTTATATTTCACTCTCCACTCATAGACTGGGGAAAGGGGGGATGGGGAACAAGCCCTGTAAGGTTGCATTCACACCTGAGCAGTGCGAGTTTCAGGCATTTTTTTAAGAGTTTTGCAAACATATACAACCATTTTAGAAGTGTATTACAAGTGCTTTAAATGTGTAGTCAAGCTTCAGATGTTTTTGGTTCAGCCAATCAGAAAGCACTAGGGGAAGGAGTTTAGGGGTGGAGAGCAGCTGTTTGGCAGGAAAATGTGCAGCAAAAAACTCAAACACGTGTTGTGCATTTTGGTGCACTTCCATTGAAGCCTGTGGAGCTAAAAACACTCAAATCTGCCTGAAAAGAAGCCCATGTACTTTTTTCAGGTGGCAGGCATTTTGCTACAGATGATAAAACGCTCAGATGTGAACATGGGCCTTTGGAATAAATGGGGTTTGCTTATTGTGCATCTTGGAGCTATGAGCTACAAAATGCTCAGGTGTGAATGGGGCCTTAGTGTTTCTTACAGCTTTCCCTACTGTCCACTTCTCTCTCATATTGGTGTAACACACCATTAAAAATTAAAAACAAAATTGTATACATACCTTTTTCCAGGCTCTGTGAGTCTGGATGGGGGGGGCGGAGCCATGACACCTTTGGCTCAGAGCAAGTGGTTGAATGTTGCTGCATTGAATGATGGAGGGGTTGCAACGCTGGATTGGAAAGTCTGTTGTTGACTGCTCTGGAAATCAGATGCCATGTGATTTCATCAGATGCTTAGGATTGAAATTTTGAATATTTAGCATTAGGTTTTAACTGCAGCAAAAAAAAAAATCAGTTCTACTGCCCTGCCAGATAGCGCTACTGTATGTGGTGTGGTAGAGCTATGTAAATTTCAAATCTGGATGGACAGAAACACAAATCCTTCTGCAGGTAAAACAGCTCCCATAAGTGTGTACAACAGAAGGAGATGCATGGGAAGAGTTTGCCACTTTTTTGAGCTATGGCTACTTTCAGCAACACTCCAATCATATTCTCTGCCTTATTCTGTCTACTGGAATTTATTGCAATAAAGCAGGAGGGGTCATGCAGTAAAGTAGGGAAATAACAGAAGTTGGGACACAAAATAGGAGGACAAGAGATATGTCCCCAGCACACAGGGAACTCCATAAAAGGGTCCAACGCTATCTTCTGCTGTGATGTGATCTTTCAATAAAGTGTTGAACTCTTTTATGGAGTTTCCTGGTATGCTAGTGACATATCTCTTGCATTGAAGTCTTTCTGCTCTGGTCTCTACTGCACCCACTCTTTCTTCAGCCACTTTCAGGAATGTGTGTATTGGGAATAGTGCTTTGGACAAAATAGGAGGGGGTCCTGGTCTGAAGTTTACATTGGAGCCTGGATCTGTATAGTTATGCCACTGGAGTGAGAAAACAATGGAGCTTCTTCTTTACATGCCCACATGTCTGCTAACATAATTTGTAATAAAAACATCTTTGCCATTCTGAAGCTTCTGGCTGCAACCATTTTAACTGTGGGCAGCTGAAGCTGTTGCCTGTTCACTTCCTGGATTTACACAGACACACAGAGGCACACCTCCATCTTTGCAGCCTTGCAGCTCTCATTGGCCCTCCTATGATTCCCCCCCCCCACTTCTCTTCCTGGCAAACTCTCACAAGAGTGAGAGAGCGAGCTGTGCATGAAGTCATAAGCCTAGGCTTTTTACCAGATTAGAAAGAGGAAGTGGGCTGTATAAGGGACTTACTGGCAGAAAAAAATGTTTTACTATCCAAAGTTAAAACAACAAGGGCAGAAGATTTAATAGATGGAAAGTTGAAAAAAATGACTGAAGTTCCACTTTAAATAAATCAGGCTCTAAGGGTAAGCTGTAAAATTCCCTGCCATACTAGGTTGTAATGTCTATTTTATTCACATAACTTAAAACTATACTTCATTATAATTATTGTTAGTAAAAGATAGGGTTCATATGTTTTATTCTAAGGACCTTTAGGTTGGGTTCACACTATTGTGAATTGGATGTGGGTTTTCACACATCAAATTCGCATAGCAGGAGATTGTAACCGGCTTTCAATGGAGCCTGTTCACAAATTGCTGAAGCGGCTCCAGTGAGGTTTGCACAGGAGTCCTGTGCATCTTCTGGTCTGTTTCAGGTCTGAATTCAGCCAAAAATTTGCGCTGAAATTGGATCTGAACTGGTGAACGGAGATGCACTGGACCTGCTGTGAGACCCTCCATGCTCTAGTGTGAACCCAGCCTTACAGATTGCCAAGAAATTTGAATGCGTGTGTGTTGGATTTATATAATATTTAAATTTACAATAGATAACTATGAAGCAAACTTCAAAGGAAAGCAGCATAAAATTATACAAAAAAGAACAATCGAAATCATGATAAAAACATATTTTACTAAAAAGTTTTTTGCCGCAAACAAAGATAGTGTATACAAAGTGGTGGTCAGTACTTCTAACCAGTATTAAGTTACAAAGTAAACACATTTTAATAGGTTTTCTATATCAATGAATCTTAGTTTTCGATTAGAAAGTGTGAAGTCACGGGAGTCAGTTAAGCAACATTTTGTTTGCCTATTATTTCCTTCAGTGCCACACGTGCCAGTGCAAAGACTGGAACTGTTGTAAAGCAGGAGATAAGAAGACCTTGAAATTATATAGACAACTATGAAACACTTCATATACCTTACAGTGAAAAACAGGGACTGTTAGACCTGAACAAAGCCCAGGCTTCCCAAATGAATGCATTGAAATTAATATACAGTTAATTTACAAAGAACAGGTGTTGCCTTTAGGGCATATGATCATGTGCCATGCATCTGTGTTCTGACAGACACAAAAAAGAATAAGGCAGCATTTTCAATGGCCTGCTTACAGTGATGACATTTAGGAGTATACTGACAATTTTCATTACTGAAAGCATTCTTCTACCAGTTATGAAATTGTGGGGCTTCTGCTAGTCCCTGGTCACGACTGGGGTCCAGTAAAGACTGCCGATATTTGGTGTGCCCTGTTCTGACCATCTTTCTATGGCTGTTAACCACATGTAAGCTTTAAGTTTATAGCTATGCTATGAGACCCTCTTATTATGACCTATTACATCTTCACATTGCTAAAACAATATATTGTTCACATGACCACAATTTTACTATCAGTATAGGATATTATGAATCACAATTCACAATAAGGTCTGCCTTTTTATTAGTATGCAGTTACAAGGATTATGATGGAGTATACCTCAGCAATCAATCACTATTAGATTTAATTAGGCTTGTACCAGTTGCTTTAATGAAAAGCAAGTCTGCATTTACTGTAGTAAAAATATACATTTATTGTATGTTGGGAATAGTAAGTGGATCACATACTGATAATTCTAAAAGAAATGTTTAAGCAGGGCAAAGCAAACCACTGCACTTCAACCAGACCAGGACGCATACATCAACACTACACAAATAAAATGCAAATATTGAAATCCCTTTTGTAAATCCACCATTTATGAGAGAACTGTAGGCTTGCCAAGCCTGTTGGAGACTAACGTCTCACTGTAACTGAATATTCAACATGCTTTTAACACAACTGCAGAAAACACTGTAGCAGTCAATTAATGGTGGGACTCAATTGCCACACATAAATTATTATGTGCTTTCAAAATAGCCAATCACTTGGCATGATGGTAGGTCACCCTGGCAGTGAAAAGACTGAAAGTTGTTAAACTCTTAACAGTTTGAAACTTTTTTTTTCTTTTATCAGGGAGTGCAGATTAATGTGTCACCAGTTCATTTATGGATGGAAAAATGGCTGTAATTCATTAACAGGAATCCCATTATTGTGCCACATAGCTTTCTAAAAGAGTAAGCCTATGTTGTAATAAAACCTGGGAAAAGGGTGGAGAGAATTAGTAGGCAATAAACGTAAAAATAAATCCCTAAGAGTAAATGTTTTCTTGGTGACAAAAGAAGATGTGCAGTAAGTAAGACAAACTGAAATGTAGGATTTTTTTTCAGGGTGGTAAGTATGACTAATGCCCAGTGTGTAAGATCAAATTTAGTAAAAATCATTCAACATACGCTAAAACAATCATGCTTTTTTTTTGGGTTCTTTAAAATAGTTTGGTAAAACTGGATCCATAAGAGGTGGTAGAGATCCTGGAGAACATTTTCAATAAACTGCCATTGTTTAGCAGCTTTGGTTTCTGTATCCTGGGAAGGTTGTCTTGCCTTCTACAATTACATTTCGACAGGCTATTGTAGAAAAGCCCTACAGCTGCAGTCACAGATAGGAGCATGCGCATTGCTATTAAGACCCCAAAGTAGCCTAGGAAAAGAGTGGAAGAATACAAATCCAGTAGGCACACAAGTAGGTTAATTCCTGTACAGCAAGGCAACATTTTTGTCCAGGAGACTTTTGTCAAGTCCTGATCGAGGTTCCTTGCTTTGTACTGGGTGAATAAACTCACTTGAATTGATTCCTGGAATAGCACTCTTTTCATCCTTTACATGAACTACTTTAGAGAGTCTGCAAATGTTGACTGTTCATCATCAATGGCAGTAAAGAAAAAAACATCTACCAGTTTCATAGGCTTACGTATTATCAACAATGGATCAAGGAAATGGAGTTGTTACCCATAGAAACCAATCTCATTTTATGGTTTGTTTTCAAGTTTAGAACCAAGCTCTAAAACCTGATTGATTGGTATGGTTAACAAAATAAATTTGCTCCAGTTGTCATAAAAAAATGTTTTTCGCTATTAGACATAGAACAAATTAAATTGTGCATTCTGATTTGTTGATGTCTGATAAATATGGTGCACAATGTATAGCAGAAATATTGAACAATTTAATAGCTCCCAAATATTAATATACAAAGCCATGCACTGTCCTTCTTCCCTCGTGAGAACAGCATTTTCTTCATCTAATGTTTTCTAAACTTTAAGAAACCACAAGCAGGTAATGTTCCCCAGTGGGTAATGATGCTATAACCAAACAACAGTGCATTGTTCTGTTAGTAGACAGTTCACTCAACAGTTTGGGATGTAAAGAGTTATATTACTTAAGCCACCTCATCTCTGCCAGGAAGACTTGCCCCTCCCAGTTCAAGAATATTCACCCAATGCCACGACAATAGAAAGCATCCATTCATGTCTCCAGTATATTCACGTACACTCAAAGAGCCAATGCTGTATATGTATATTATGTGTTATATAAAAAAAATGTACTAATAATAACAGCATTTAAAAGAAGGTTTATAAAAGTCTATATGTCAGCCATGTCTACTTCCCACTCCTCTCCATAAGCAATTCATCTGCTTATTCTTGCCACTTGATATGAGTCTTCCATGTCCATTGAAAGTCTTGGAGCTTTGAGCTACAAAAGTCTTCCATGTACATTGTTTCCTCTTCAGACATAGTCTTTTCTGTCATATCCAGGATTTGTTGATCGGGCTGCTGAATATGCCACTCTAGATGCAGGGTACTTCTCCTGTTTTGGTGGGCAAGTGCAGCATAGCATAGCACCCCCAAGCATTAGAAGAGCAGAGGCTGCCCACCCAATGTACATGGAGGCACCCAGCTCCCTCTTTTGAGCATCCACGACTAGCGGGTTGTAGAAATCACGAATAACTGTGTTTGCTGACCAGGATACGGGGATAAGCGTCATGAGCCCCGAAAGAATAAAGATGATCCCAGAGACAATCATGATCTTGGCCTTTGCTGACTCATCTTGAACACAGTTGGTGCACTTTGCTCCAATGATGGAGATCAGGACTCCGATGACTGCAATGACAATGCTGATAACTATTAAGGCACGAGCAGCCTGAAGATCTTGAGGAAGAGCCAGTAGGGAGTCATAGACTTTACATTGCATCTGCCCTGTACTCTGAACGACACAGTTCATCCACAGTCCTTCCCAAATAATCTGAGCCACCACAATATTATTTCCGATAAAGGCAGTCACCCTCCACATAGGGAGAGCACAAGCAACGACAGCACCAAGCCAGCCGAGAATGGACAGGGCCACACCTAATATCTCAAGTCCCATAGACATGATGCTAATCCAGATGTATCAAATGCACAAAAGAGTGAACAGTATCTGTGCACTGGGGTTTTAGACTCCTTAGGAAATTCCTGCTGTGGCGATTGCCTTTTATTTACTTGTACAAAGAAGAGTACTCACCACAGAAAATGTCCTAGATTGTTGTCTTAGTCAGTGAGTTGCCTTTGTTCCTTCCCAGTGCAAAGCTCCTGTGCAGTTTCTTCTACAACCTTCTGATTTGACCGGGAGCAATGTTTTGGCTTTCCAGTACCTCTTGGTGCTCTCGCTTGATCAGCTTTGTCTCTGGCTGAAAGCTCTCTCTGGATGACTGCCCAGGTCAGCCCTGTAAGTACAATACAGTCAAGATAAAAGATGTTATTTTTTTCTTTTCTAGGGCTTGGTCACTAGCTCCCTGAGACAGGCAGGTGTGTAACGGATCCTTGTACCTGTCCTTTATATCAGGATCAGGTGCAGCTGATGTCACAGCTCTCAGAGGGGGAGGGAATCTTAAAGAAGCAGTGACACAGAAAACAAACGTATACAATTTCTAATAAGATAATCAGCAGTCATTTAGCAATGTGCACATAAATAAAACAATTTGGCAATTCAAAATAGCAAATATCGACGTAATTTATTAGCTGTTACACAGAAGGGGTAAAACATTTTTTTGTGTGTAAAACTATGCTCTTCAGCAACCAGCACTCGCACATTAAACTGTACATTGTAAAAGTTGGGAAAACTAATTTGTTTTGCCTAACCTTTGTTACAAAACTGTAGAAAGTGTTAGGAGCTGAGAAAGCACAAACTGGAACTTCTGCTTATAGTAACATGTATGTTTTTTTTTTTACACTTAACAAGGACAAAATAAAACAAATGAAGATTATAATTAAAGCGGAACTACATTGCATCTGAGCCACCACCAACCTAAAAATAAGGACAACAATGGGAAAGATCCTACGAGCCACACAAAACTTAGTAAAGCACTACTCAGCTGCGTGCGTTAAACACGTCTCATAAGCGTGCAAAATGACAAATGTAAAAAGGATTACGCTGCGCTAGAGTGTGTTAGACATGCTACTAAATTATAGCATGATAGAACAACTGCGTCTAAATAAACGCATGTGGATGTGGGAAACACAATACCACTACAAAATAAGCGGACATAATAATAGATAAATACTCTGAATACAAATGTGAAAATTGACAAATGCATATAAACGCATCAAAGTATAAATGCAAATTCAAATGTGAAATATGACAGATTAACGCATCAAAGTGCACAGGTACCAATAAGCATAACTGAATCACAACATTACTAGATAGTGAAATGAATAAATGAATATAAACGCATCAAAGTGCAAATGTGAAAATTGACAAATGCATATAAACGCATCAAAGTATAAATGCAAATTCAAATATGAAATATGACAGATTAACGCATCAAAGTGCACAGGTACCAATAAGTATAACTGAATCACAGCATTGCTAGTGCAATGAATAAATGAATATAAACGCATCAAAGTGCAAATGTGCCAATGTGCATAACTAAATGACAATATTGCTCAAATGTGCAAAATATAAACACATTAAGTGCAAATAAACATACTTATTACAATATAAATATATATATGAGCATGTAAAAAGTGCTAAGTGCAAAAAACACAAAAAAAAAGTAATTTGGTGTCACACAGTTCATGTGTAAAAAAGTCCTCAATGGAACCAAAAAATATAGTCCACTATGAAGTCCCCCAAAGGTATAAAGGTGCCTAAACGTGATGTCCACTGGTGATACAATCAACTTGCTAGTAACTCTCAAAGTGCCTCAGACCATGCAATGGTGCGATTCGGTGACCCCAAAGGTAATGCGCTCACCTCAGAGCGTGTGACCAAGTCGCTAGACAAAGTCAAACCACGCTTGTGAACCACCCAGCGTTCTATGTAGATCACAGGATCCCAGGCTCCAATGCAGTAAAGAGTATATAGATGGGAATAAAAAACTACATAGTATAATACCGTTTTAAAATTTATTAAAAGATAAAGATACTCTGCCCAAAATAAGACCAGATCTTTTTATGACATTTGTTATTTACAAGTAAAAATCTGTATTTTTTTTATAGAAAATTACTTAGAACCCCCAAACATTATATTTATATATATTTTTTAGCAGAGACCCTAGAGAATAAAATGGCAGTCGTTGCAATATTTATATGTCACACTGTATTTATGCAGCGGTCTTTCAAACACATTTTTTTTTTTAAATACACTTTAACCACTTAAGCCTCTTAAGCTTAAAGTGGTGTTCCGGCCGAAATGATACTTTTTAAATAAAACTACCCCTATAATACACAAGCTTAATGTATTCTAGTAAAGTTAGTCTGTAAACTAAGGTCTGTTTTGTTAGTTTATAGCAGTAGTTTGTTGTTTTATAAACTTACAGCAGGTCGTGGCCATCTTAAGTGTGGGCATCTGAAGCCAGACTGTATTTCTTCCTGGATCTCATCCTTGCAGATCTCGCACATGCTCAGTGCAGCACAAACAGTGTAATAGGTTTCAGGTCAGGTTTCCATAGCAACGGCAGTGTCAGAGGAAGTTGCCGCCCCTTCCCAGAAGGCATTGCAAACAGGAAATGATGCGTTGGGCCGCGGCCAGGGAGGAGGAAGTAAAAAATTAATACAGCAGATATACAGTAGGTGCTGAGAAAAAAAATAAAAAAATATCCAATTTGTTTACAGTGCACAGTTTAGTGAGGGATGCTGAAGAGTTGTGAAAGTGGGTGGAACTCCACTTTAAGTAGTTAAGTGGAGCCTCTTTCTGAGATTTGGTATTTACAAGTTAAAACAGATTTTTTTTGCTAGAAAATTACTTAGAACCCCCAAACATTATATATTTTTTTCTAACACCCTAGAGAATAAAATGGCGGTCGTTGCAATACTTTCTGTCACACTGTATTTGTGCAGTGGTCTTACAAGCGCACTTTTTTTGGAAAGAATACAATTTTTTGAATTAAAAAATAAGACAACAGTAAAGTTAGGCCAATTTCTAGGGCTAGAATTATTGCTTTCGCTCTACTGATCGCAGCGATACCTCACGTGTGTGGTTGAAAACCGTTTTTATATGCAGGCGCTACTCACGTATGCGCTCCCTTCTGCATGCGAGCTCAGCGGGACGGGCGCGTTTAAAGAAAAAAAAAATTTCTTATTTATTTTACCTTTTATTTTTACGGGAGGAGCCTGCATCTTTGACATCATCACGCTTTCCTTTTCGGTGGAGGCAGTCTTACAGCGGTTCGCGTGCAAAGGAAGCCTCTTGAGAAGCCGCTGTTTGGTGCTTTGACCTTGCTGTTATGTCGGTTTTTGAGTGCTTCGATTCAGCTACACTCTTGTAAGTGCAATCTTCGTTTGTTTTCAATAAATATATATATACATACTGCACTATGGGAGCTCTTTATACTTTTTTTGAGTGATACCACCTAACTTAAGACGGATGAGCTCTGGCCTGTTTGATATCTCCTGGCGATATAGAAACCCCATCTTCCATCCATCCATACGGTCTTTTGGGAGACCTTAATTCCCTGGGCCTGGTGAGACCAACGTATTGGTCTTTCTATTCGTTAAGGAGCCAATTTATTCACCTTGGGTGTTCCGTTTTTCACTGGATAAGGGATCTTCTCCTCTCATCACGGAAACACATTCCCACTGATGGATTCTCTTTTGGGACTTATTTTTTGAACTATTATAATAATCTTTTTCACCACAATCACTTTGATATTTTATTTATTTTGACATATCTGGTTTAAATCGGCGCTCATATGCTCATACTAATTTAAATATACCTTTTTTCATTGAGTGAATTTTAATAGTACTGGTACTTTCACATTTGTTTGCGGGGTCTATTTTCACATGCATGTTAGTTTATACCCATTTGTGGAGTTTATTGATATACTCACTGATATGTTATATATGATTATATATGTCACTTCACCATGACAATCCATTAATATTATTTATCCTATGTAAGCACATAGCACTACACTTTTATTCTTGTTTATGACTCTGGGTTTTTGTATTGTAACTCTCAGTGTGGCTGCTTTATTTTTGATAAATCTCCATTTAATTTTTTAGCGCAGCGTTTGGCCATTTGGCCTTTTTTTCTATGCTATAATAAATATCCCAAGTTTTAAAAAAAAAAACTAATTTTTTCCTCAGTTTAGACTGATATGTATTCTTTTACATATTTTTGGTAGAAAAAAAAAACGCAATAAGCGTATATTGATTGGTTTGCGCAAAAGTTATAGCCTCTACAAAATAGAAAGATTTAAGGCATTTTTATTATTATTTTTTTACTAGTAATGGTGGCGATCTGCGATTTTTATTATGACTGTGACATTGCGACGGACAGATCTGACACTTTTGACACTATTTTGGGACCATTGACATTTATACAGCGATCAATGCTATAAATATACACTGATTACTGTATAAATTACACTGGCAGGGAAGGAGTTAACACTAGGGGGCGATCAAGGTGTTTACTGTGTTACCTAGGGAGTGATTCTAACTGTGGGGGGATGGGATTGACTTGGGGAGGAGACCGATCGGTGTTCCTATATACTAGGAACACACGATCTGTCTCTCCTGTCCCTGACAGGACATGGATCTGTATGTATACACACACACAGATCCACGTTCCTGCTCTGTGACGCGCAATCTCGGGTGCCCGGCGGGCATTGCGGCCGCCGGGCACGACCATCAGCTCCGAGTGACCGCCGGGAAGCCGAGGACGTCGTATGACTCCGGCCCAGGATGGGAGATCTCACCTGCTGACGTCATATGACTATACGTGGGTAATGAAGTGGTTAAGAAAAAAAAAATGTCTTTAAGACCGAGAGACGGAAGTGACGTCAGACGTTGCACTGGTCCTCCAAGGGCACAGAACAAAGTGGGGGCTATCTTGCCCTCACTCAGCTTCCTGCCCGGGCATCCGAGGTATCGGATCGGCTCCGGGCTTACAGTAAGCTCGGAGACGACAGGGAAGTGGCGGGAAGGGGGGTGGCACCTCTTCTGCTGCCTATAAAAGTGATCTTGTGGTGAATCCGCCGCTGGGACCACTTTTATCTGAAAGCAGGCCACCTGACTGAAAAAAGATACTGGGGTTATGGCAGCTGCCATAACCCTGGTATTTAAAGTAATGACATACATTTACAGTTAGGCAGTTGGCAAGTGGTTAATTCCTTTTTTTAATAATCAAAGCAAACTCCCCCATCCATCCATGTCTCCATGCTTTATTTTGCTGAAAAATCACTTTTAATAACACCACCCTAGCATTTCTGGCCGTGGTCATCTTGAGCAAGGGCAGATGACTCATGTAGCATTTACTTCCTGGAATCCATCTGCCCTGGCATGCAGGCAGGAGGGTGTGCTTATCTGAGAAAACCCTTCCTTTCCTCTAGGACTCCTGGGATGTATGACAGGAATGAAACCAGGAAGTAACAGAAGAAAGATAAAAACTTGTTTAACCACCCTGGCGGTATGATTATGTCAGATTTTTGCATCTTGTACATTGTTTTGCATAGAAATGTGGCGTATTATATTTTAGGCCTGTAATTCTTAGGAATAACACACTTAAATCTGTCCAAACAAAAGTCTAGTAGACATTCTGGGTATGATAAAGTTTGAAACACTAAATCGTAAATTATAATTTAATAAATAACTATAAATAATTATGAAAAAATAATAATAAAATTAATTTCCCCACGATTCACTATCACTCAATTCTGCAAGTTTTCTAATTTTCTATCGCTGTTTTCTAGCTGGTCTCAAACCGCTTTTGATGTAAAGGGACACTTTTTGGTTGCCATGCACAATCTGAAGTTTCCAGGCAGAAAGAACAGTATATACAGTGGGGACGGAAAGTATTCAGACCCCCTTAAATTTTTCACTCTTTGTTATATTGCAGCCGTTTGCTAAAATCATTTAGGTTCATTTTTTTCCTTATTAATGTACACACAGCACCCCATATTGACAGAAAAACACAGAATTGTTGACATTTTTGAAGATTTATTAAAAAAGAAAAACTGAAATATCACATGGTCCTAAGTATTCAGACCCTCAGACACTCATATATTTAACTCAGGTGCTGTCCATTTCTTCTGATCATCCTTGAGATGGTTCTACACCTTCATTTGAGTTCAGCTGTGTTTGATTATACTGACTGGACTTGATTAGGAAAGCCACACACCTGTCTATATAAGACCTTACAGCTCACAGTGCATTTTAGAGCAAATGAGAATCATGAGGTCAAAGGAACTGCCTGAAGAGCTCCGAGACAGAATTGTGGCAAGGCACAGATCTGGCCAAGGTTAAAAAAAGAATTCTGCTGCACTTAAGGTTCCTAAGAGCACAGTGGCTTCCATAATCCTTAAATGGAAGACGTTTGGGACAACCAGAACCCTTCTTAGAGCTGGCCGTCCGGCCAAACTGAGCTATCGGGGGAGAAGAGCCTTGGTGATAGAGGTAAAGAAGACCCAAAGATCACAGTGGCCGGAGATGGGAGAAAGTTGTAGAAAGTCAACCATCACTGTACATTAATAAGGAAAAAAATTAACTTAAATGATTTTAGCAAATGGCTGCAATATAACAAAGAGTGAGCAATTTAAGGGGGTCTGAATACTTTCGGTCCCCACTGTATAATATAAAAGTGCATGCAGGGCACTGGACAAAGCATTAGGGACAAAAGGGAGGTGAAATGATTTCATACAGTAATGTAATCTGTAAGATTACAGTGTACTGTATGTGTTATGAAGGAAGGTTAAATCAAGTAAATATAATATACTTTCCTATCTATTTACTAATGCTAGCAGCATAAGGATTGAAAATAGTCAATGTTGATTAAGAGAGTGAAATTCCGATTTAATTTGCTTGTAAAATGTGCTAATTATAACATTATGGGTTAATCAGTATCTCACAAATGTGAGTACACCCCTCACATTTTTGTAAATATTTTATTATATCTTTTCATGTGACAACACTGAAGAAAGGACACTTTGCTACAATGTAAAGTAGTGAGTGTACAGCTTGGCCAAGACCATACAGCGGTTTAACAGGACAGGTTCCACTCAGAACAGGCCTTGCCATAGTCAACCAAAGAATTGGTTTGCATGGCTGTCATACCAGAAGGAAGCCTCTTCTAGGAATGATGCACAAGAAAGCCTGCAAACAGTTTGCTGAACACAAGCAGACTAAGGACATGGATTACTGGAATCATGTCCTGTGGTCTGATGAGACCAAGATAAACTTGTTTGGTTCAGATGGTGTCGAGCGTGTAGTGGCAACCAGGTGAAGAATACAAAGATAAGTGTGTCTTGCCTACAGTCAAGCTTGGTGGTGGGAGTGTCATGGTCTGGGGGTGCATGAGTGCTGCTAGCGCTGGGGAGCTGCAGTTCATTGAAGGAACCATGAATGACAACATGTACTGTGACATACTGAAGCAGAGCATGATTCCCTCCCTTTGGAGACTGGGCCGCAGGGCAGTATTCCATCATGATAACGACCCCAAACACACCTCCAAGATGACCACTGCTTTGCTAAAGAAACTGAGGATAAAGGTGATGGACTGGCCAAGCATGTCTCCAGACCTAAACCCTATTGAGCATCTGTGGGGCATCCTCAAACAGAAGGTGGAGGAGCGCAAGATCTCTAACATCCACCAGCTCTGTGATGTCGTCATGGAGGAGTGGAAGAGTATACTCCAGTGGCAACCTGTGCAGCTCTGGTGATCTCCATGCCCAAGAAGGTTAAGGCAATGCTGGAAAATAATGGTGGCCACACAAAATATTGACCCTTTGGGCCCCAATTTGGACATTTTCACTTATGCTGCGTACACACGATCGGATTTTCCGACGGGAAATGTTGGATGTGAGCTTGTTGCCGGTAAGTCCAACCGTGTGTATGCTCCATCAGACATTTGTTGTCGGACTTTCCGCCAACAAATGTTGGCTAGCAGGTTCTCTAATTTTCCGCCAACAAGTGTGTGTTGTCGGACTTTCCGATCGTGTGTACACAAGTCCGTCGGACAAAAGTCCAAAGTGCAAACACGCATGCTCGGAATCAAGGACGAGCCGGAAGCGCTCGGTCTTGTAAAACTAGCGTTCGTAATGGAGATATCACATGACTATTGAACTTCCTTTTTATCGGCTCGCCGCACGTCTTGTACGTCACTACATTCCTAATTGTTGGCCAACATTTGTGTGACCGTGTATATGCAAGACAAGTTGGAGCCAACACCCTTCGAACAAATCCACCGTTATGTTGTCGGAAAGTCCGATCGTGTGTATGGGGCATAAGGGTGTACTCACTTTTGTTGCCAGTGGTTTAGACATTAATGGCTGTGTGTTGAGTTTTTTTGAGGGGACAGCAAATTTACACTGGTATACAAGCTGCACACTCACTACTTTACATTGTAGCAAAGTGTCATTTCTTCGATGTTGTTTCTTGAAAAGATATAATAAAATATTTACAAAAATGTGAGGGGTGTACTCACTTTTGTGAGATACTGTATGTTTTCACACAGTTCATCCAAGATTCACATTTTGCATTTAGTTTGAAAAAATTGTGAATCCTTGGTGAAAGTTGTCTGAAAAACATAGTTATTTCAACCTCCTTACAACAGGTTGTTGTAGCAAAATGGCCGGACAGGGACCCGTTCTTCTCAAGTAATGTGTTAAAATGTCCTTGTATTTACTGCACATATGTGTGCCAAGCATGTCCACACTCTCTGTGGTCACGCTATCATTAGACAACACAGATCACTGGCAAAACCTAAAGAGCCAGTCAGAGTGGCTCTGTGCCATGTGATAACTGGGTACCAATCACAATATTAAGCACTTGCCGACCGTGCTATAGCTGAATAACGGCTACAGCGTGGTCGTCAAGTTCTGGGAGGGTGTCTATTGACGTCCTCCCAGAACCACGCCCCCCTTCGGACACAGATCACAGATTGGAGTAAAGGCCCAATCAGTGCCCTTCAGTGCCACCTATCAGTACCACCAAAAGAAAGCTCTATTTGTGTGAAAAAAAAGTCATATAGTGTTGCATGACCGCACTATTGTCATTCAAAGTTCAACAGCGCTGAAAACTGAAAATTGGCCTGGGCAGGAAGAGGGTGAACGTACCCTGTAAGCAAGTGGTTAAACACTGTATAGGTAAATAAACCTCAAGTCCTCTCCTTCCTCTCACAATGGCAGAGAAGCTTGCTGAAAGTTGAATGAAACATTTTGTCAGCAGTGTACATAAATACATTTTTTTCCCCCAAAGAGCTAGGCCTTGTACACACCTCACACGGGTGTACTTAAAGTGGAATTCCAGGCTTAACCCTAACTACTTTTAAAACTGTCCCCTCCCCCTTCCTAACACCTATGCTTATTAACCTGTGTAAGCAAGAGTAGTAAGCATATCTATTTTCAGCCCACTCCAGTCCGGTCACGTGATCTAGCTCCCTTGTGTCAGTCAGTATGGTTGTAGGGGAGAGGAGGGAGTGCAGACAATGGATGAACTATTGAAGCCCATAAGCAATGTCACTGCTTAAGGCTTTATTAGCTATTGTCGGAGTGCTCTCCCCTGCAGCGCTATTGGCAGATACAGGGGAGATCACATGACCAGACCGGAGTGGGTTAAAAATAGGTAAGTATGCAGACCTTTCTTACATCTTTCTCTACATCTACATCTTTCTTACATAGGTTAGCATAAGCATAGGTGCTGGGAAGAGGTAGGGGAAAGTTTTAAGAGTAGTTAGAGTTAAGCCTGTAATTCTACTTTAATTCCACCCCTGTTAAATTGTTTGTTAAGCCTTTTTTTTTTAAACTGCCAGCCGGTCTATTAGAGGCTGGCATACCACACTGTGTAAATTGCTTCTAAACACGAGCTTGTAAATAGCCATTTAGAGCTGTCTTCAGGCCGGTCACGTGACGCACGGCCGCTTTTCAGCTCCAATACATGGCTACTGCAGGAGGGACCGTGATCTCCCTCTGACGTCAGCAGAGGAGATCACGTGGCCATTTAGCTCCTCCCGCAGAAGCTCTGTCTCAGAGCTGTAAAGCGGCCGCGAGTCACATGACCGGCCTAAAGACAGCTCTAAATAGCTATTTACACTGCTCATTTTTAGAAAGGATTTACACACTGTTTTATGCCAACCTCTAATAGAGAGGCTGGTAGTAACAATTTTAGGTTTTTTATTTTCAATAATAGCGGCGGGGGGTGGAGCGGAGACAGAGACAGAGAGGGTGCTGACAGGCAGGAAGGAGGGGGGTGAGGGGGGAGAGAGGAGAGCAGAGCAGGGCAGAGTATAACAGAAGGACGCACTTTGACCACGGTGATCAGGGCTGAGTAGCCCTGGTTATCGCGGTCAGTTTAGAGAGGGCATACAGGAAGTGGCAGATTTAAGGAGGCTTTTTTTATAGAGGGGCAGATTACACAGCACAAGCACTGTGCTGTTTAATTTGCTTTAACCGCTTGAGGTCCGGGCCATAGCCGAATGTTGGCCAAAGCGCGGACCTCAATTTCCGGGAGGCCGTCATGGGACGTCCTCCCATGTGTACACGCACCGCGTGCACCCTGCAGGGCGCGTGGTGTGCGCGCTGTGATCACCGAGTCACGAAGACTCGGATGATCACAGATCCGAGTAAGGGGCCGGTCCCGGCCCCTTACCATGTGATCAGCTGTCAGCCAATGACAGCTGATCACATGATGTAAACAAAAGCTCGGTGATCGGTTTCGTTTTCTCCTCACGCTGACAGCGTGAGGAGGAAAAAAAAAGCTGATCACCGGCTTATGTCAAAGGGACATCGGTCTCGAAGAGGAAGGAGGCACATATGCCTCATCTGTGCCTGCAAGTGCCATCTGTCATTGCCACCTGCCAATGCCCACAGTGCCCAGCAGTGCCACCTATTAATGCCCACAAGTGCCACCTATCAATGCCCACAAGTGCCACCTATCAATGCCCACCAGTGGTGCCAATCAGTGCCACCTAGCAGTGCTGCCATCAATCAGTGCCCATCACTGCCACCCATCAGTGCCCATCACTGCCACCTATCGGTGCCCATCAGTGCCGCCTCATCAGCGCACATCAACGAAGGAGAAAAATTACCTGTTTGCAAAATTTTATAACAAAATATAAAAAAAAATAATGTAAAAAAAAAAAAATCTATCTGTTTTTCAATTTTTTTAACAAAAACTAAAAACCGCAGAGGTGATCAAATACCATCAAAAGAAAGCTCTATTTGTGGGAAAAAAATTATAAAAATTTCATTTGGGTACAGTGTTGTATGACCGCGCAATTGTCATTCAAAGTGCGACAGAGCTAAAAGCTGAAAATTGGTCTGGACAGGAGGGGGGTTTAAGTGCCCAGTAAGCAAGTGGTTAAAGGACCAGGATCTGTATTTTTTTTTGGGTTAACAAAAACTTTAAGGCTGTGTTTTACCTGCAAAGGATGCACAGGTATTCCCTGCACCCGCATGCAGGCAGTCCCATTCATGTCAACTGAGATGCACTGGCTGCAGGGACACAGCCACTGCTCCCAATTTTAAATCCATGTGGGTGCGGGCGCATGCCCCCCTAAAGCAGACAGTGTGAGTTCAAGCACATGCACCCGCACCCACACAGATGTCATATTGGGAGCAGTGGCTGAGTCTGTGCAGCCGCTGTGTCCCAATTGACACGAATCCCAGTTTGACAGGCATGTTGAGGCGCGACCCTGTTCAGACAGTATTTGTTTGGGGCCACTCATATGCCCCCACTTGCCTGTCAAATTGGGGTGATCGCCTGTGTCCGTACGGTCTCTGCATTTCTAGAAACTTACATGGGTTGCCTGCATGCAGCAGCTATTGGCTCAACACAGAGCCCATTTATGGACTATGGGTCTCAGTGCTTGTGTAAATGAGGCCTAAAAATTGTATGATTCTCTCAAAATAGAAAATTGCCCACTTATGTTAATATAAGGTGACCAGATTTTCAATATGAAATGTGGGGGCATTTTTTTTTTTTTTAATTGACAAATTGTGAACTATTTTATAAGCATATTTTCCGCAAATGATTTATGCAGTGTATGTGGTATGTGTTTATGGAATGATTGTATGATATATACATTATTTCTCACATTTCATCCATGAGATAAAAAAAAGAAAGATACTTCTTACCACCGTCCAGAGCACTGTGTACATAACAGGTCTCCTCTCAGACCACTGTCCAGAGCACTGTGTACATAACAGGCCTCCTCTCAAACCACCGTCCAGAGCACTGTGTACATTAAAGGCCTCCTCTCAGAGCACTGTGTACATTACCGGCCTCCTCTCAGAGCACTGTGTACATTACAGGCCTCCTCTCGGAGCACTGTGTACATTACAGGCCTCCTCTCAAAGCACTGTGTACATTACAGGCCTCCTCTCAAAGCACTGTGTACATTACAGGCCTCCTCTCAGACCACCGTGTACATTATAGGCCTCCCTTCAGACCACCATCCAGAACACTGTGTACATTACAGGCCTCCTCTTAGACCACCGTCCAGAGAACTGTGTACATTACAGGCCTCCTCTCAGAGCACTGTGTACATTACAGGCCTCCTCTCAGACCACCGTCCAGAGCACTGTGTACATTACAGGCCTCCTCTCAGAGCACTGTGTACATTACAGGCCTCCTCTCAGACCACCGTCCAGAGCACTGTGTACATTACAGGCCTCCTCTTAGAGCACTGTGTACATTACAGGCCTCCTCTCAGACCACCATCCAGAGCACTGTGTACATTACAGGCCTCTTCTTAGAGCACTGTGTACATTACAGGCCTCCTCTCAGAGCACTGTGTACATTACAGGCCTCCCCTCAGACCAGCATCAAGAGCACTGTGTACATTACAGGCCTCCTCTCAGACCACCATCAAGAGCACTGTGTACATTTCCCATCAGTGTGCACAATCCTCCCCTCAGTCTGCACAATCCCCCCCCCCCCAGTCTGCAAAACCCCCCCACCCAGTCAGCACAATTCCCCCCAGTCAGCACAATTCCTCCCAGTCAGCACAATCCCCCAGTTAGAACAACACCCCCCAAGTCAGCCCAACCCCCCCAGTCTGCACAACCCCGCCCAGTCAGTACAAGCCCCCCCAGTCAGCACAATTGTCCCCCAATCAGCACCCCCCCAGTCTGCACAATTCCCCCCCAGTCAGCACAACCCCCCTAATCTGCACAATATCCCCCTCCTAGTCAGCACCACCCCCCAAAGCAGGAAGAAGGACCTCAACACAATGTAGGTCACTGGGAAGGAAGCTCCTTGCATTGATAGTGTGAAGAATTCCCCCTTTACAGATAATTAAGAAGATCATTGGTGCTAGTGGCTACTTATCAGAGAGGCAGAAATTGATCAGTGCTTAAAGTGGAGTTCCACCCTCATTTTCAACTCCTCAGCATCCCTCACTAAACTTTGCACTGTAAGTGAATTGGATATATATATTTTTCTTTTCTCAGCACCTACTGTATATCTGCTGTATTCATTCTTCACTTCCTCCTCCCTGGCCGCTGCCCATCGCATCATTTCCTGTTTGCAATGCCTTCTGGGAGATGTGTGTCATCAATCCCAGGAGGCAATGGGCATTGCTGGGCTTTTGTTGCCATGGTTACCAAAGCTTCTTATACACAGTGATGGGCGGTGGGGGAGGCGGCTGGAGCAGCTCAGCTCTGATTACATACAGAGCCCGTGGGAGAGCACAGCCCCAGCATTACTAATTATTTATAATAGAGTACTATGAGGGGGAACATTTGATGGGGGCAATAGGATGGGGCAGGTTTAATGGTGGCAGTTTTGATGAGGCAATTTTTATGGTGCAGTTTTTGATGGGGCAATTTTAATGGGGGCAATTTGATGGTGCAGTTTTGATGGTGCAGTTTTGATGGTGCAGTTTTTGATAGGGCAATAGGATAGGGGCAATTTTGATGGTGCAGTTTTTGATGGTGCAGTTTTGATGGAGGCAGTTTTTGATGGAGGCATTTTTGATGGGGGCAGTTTTGATGGGGGCAATAGGATGGGGCAGTTTTGATGGGGCAATTGTATGGGGCAATTTTTATGGGGGCAATAGAATGGGCCAGTTTTGATGGGGCAATTTTGACGGGGGCAATAGGATGGGGGCAGTTTTGATGAGGCAATAGGATGGGGCAGTTTTGATGGGAGCAATAGGATGGGGCATTTTTAATGGAGCAATTTTTATGGGGGCAATAGGATGAGGCAGTTTTGATAGGGTGATGGGATGGGGTAGTTTTGATGGGGCAATTTTGATGGGGGCAATTTTGATGGGGCAGGTTTGATGGGGCAGTTTTGATGGGACAATTTTTATGGTGGCAATAGGATGGGGTAGTATGATGGGGCAATGTTGATGGGGGCAATATGATGGTGGCAGTGTGATGGGGCAGTTTTTGATGGGGCAATTTGATGGGGCAGTTTTGATGGGTCAATAGGATAGGGCAGTTTTGATGGGGCAATTTTGATGGTGGCAATATAATGGGGCAGTTTTCATGGGGCAATTTTTATGGTGGCAATAGGATGGGGCAATTTTGATCAGGGCAATAGGATGGGGGCAGTTTTGATGGGACAATTTTGTTGGTGGCAGTATGATGGGGCAATTTTGATGGAGCAATTTTGATGGTGGCAGTATGATGGGGCAGTTTTGATGGTGGCAGTATGATGGGGCAATTTTGATGGGGGTAATATAATGGGACAATTTTGCTGGGGGCAAGTTTGATGGGGGCAATTTTGGTGGGGGCAGTATGATGGGGCAAGCTTCTGGAAAAGGTAATTACTTTTTAAACAATGCTAATTGTAAATGATATCCCTCTTTCTGTGCAGGCGATATATATATATATATATATATATATATATATATATCGCCTGCACAGAAACAAGATATATCATTTACAATTAGCATCTTTTAAAAACGAATTACCTTTTGCAGGAGCTTTTTGTATTTCTAGATTTATAATCTTTGTAAATGTAGATAAACTTCCTAGTTCCTGGAGGGGGAGGAGAGGTTTACATAGCTAAGGGGCGGCAACTTCCTCTGACACTGCTGTTGCTATGGGAACCCGACCTACAACCTATTACACTGCTTGTGCTACTCTGAGCATGTGTGAGATCTGGAGGTGCATGCTGGGTAACCAGCCTGCATGGAATACAGGAAGCTATACAGTCTGGCTTCAGATGCCCACACATGAGATGGCTGTGGCCTGGTGGGACTTACAAAAGTAAGAAATCAATGGTGCAAAAATACAAAACGGACCTTAGTTTACAGAATACCGTTAGTAGAATACATTATGCATGAGGATTATAGGGGTATTTTTAGCTAAAAAGTAAAATTTCGGCCGGAACACCGCTTTAAGGAACTCAGCAACCTATGGTTGAACCCTAGGGTTGCAAGGAACTGTACAGTACACTGCCAAATGTGACCCTTTTGAGTAAATGCAGTTGTGCTGCAACCATTCTGAAACTATACAATGCATGAAGCTTCGATGTGGTGCAGCAGGCATCCAATGTTTGCAACATATTGCCTCCAAACCACCTATCAAATGCCTCTGAAAAGTCATCCACCTCAGATTAGGGTTGCCACGTCATCCCTTTAACCACCTCAATACTGTGCATTTTCGCCCCCTTCCTGCCCAAGCCATTTTTCAGCTTTCAGCGCTGTCGCAATTTGAATGACAATTGCGCGGTCATACAACACTCGACCCAAATGAAATTGTTATCATTTTTTCCCCACAAATAGAGCTTTCTTTTAGTGGTATTTGATCACCTCTGCGGTTTTTATTTTTTGCGTTATAAACAAAAGAAGAGTGACAAGTTTTAAAAAAAACACAATAATTTTTACCTTTTGCGATAATAAATATCCAATTTTTTTTTCTTTAAAACAAATTTTTTCTCAGTTTAGGCTGATATGTATTCTTGTACATATTTTTGGTAAAAAAAAAAATCGCAATAAGCGTATATAGGTTGGTTTGCGCAAAAGTTATAGTGTCTACAAAATAGGGGATAGTTTTATAACATTTTTATTTTTTTTAATTTTTTTACTAGTAATGGCGGCGATCTGCGATTTTTATTGTGACTGCGATATTGCGGCGGACACATCGGACACTTTTGACACATATTTGGGACCATTCACATTTATACAGCGATCCGTGCTATAAAAATGCATTGATTACTGTATAAATGTGACAGGCAGTGAAGGGGTTAACACTGGGTGGTGATGGAGGGGTTAACTGTGTTGCTAGGGGAGTGATTCTAACTGTAGGGGGCGGGGACTCACTAGGGGAGGAGACCGATAGGTGTTCCCCTGTACTGGGAACACACCATCGGTCTCCTCTCCTCTGACAGGACCGTGGATCTGTGTGTTTACACACACAGATCCACGGTCCTGCTGTGTTACCGGTAATTGCGGGTGCCCGGCGGACATCGCGGCCGCCGGGCACGCGCACCGGGTGCTTAGTGACACGGCGCGCGCGCGCGATCGCCGGCGGCGGCGCGCGCGCGCCCCCTGGTGGCCCAAGAAAGCGAGGACGTCATATGACGTCCGCCCGCAACGAGAGCTGCGCCGCCTGGCCGTCAATTGACGGCCAGCGGTCGGCAGGCGGTTAATCAGTGTTGCCAACCTACCAGATTTAAATTTACTGACATGACACCCAAAATTTACTGGCACAGCCAAGTTTTTACTAGCATTTCGGAAAGTTACAAAATTACAGTTTTAAGTGCAAATTTCAGTATTTAGGCTACAAACAAGTACAATATGCAATTAGCAATGTGATTTAAGGTAGATATTAGGGCGAAAAACATATTTCTTATTTTATTTTCGCTATAGTAAGAAAGTATCTCAGGCACAGGACTCAGAAAGGCAAAAAATTAGAATGGGCAGGCGCACACACACACACACACACACACACACACACATAAAATTGACTCTCACATCTGACTCTCTGACATTGACAGGAGTGTGCGGCAGCACAGATGATGATGGCACCTCCCTAACACGACACGTCCCCTCCTGAGTCACAGTGACAGTCTCTCACCTTGCCAGGTGGTCCCACCAGTCCAAACAGCACTGACAGTCCCGTTCCCGGCTTGCCTTGCTCCCATCCCACAGATACGCACGCGAGGCTCTGGAGGCTCCTCTCGGACCCCTCTTGCACAATAACATTACACAACACGCTCAGGGACCGCCTCCATTAGATGCCTTCCTGCGCCACCCAAACACACTGTAGCAAGCACTCGGATGCACCACAGCCATATTTTTTACTGGCAACCTTTTCCTGTCACTGGCATTTACTGGCAGGAGAAAAGTGCTTGTTTTTTACTGGCTGCCAGTGAAAATACTGACGGTTAGCAACATTGCCTTTAATCCAGGACTGTGGTTAATTAAGATGGTAATTAAACTCACTTGGTGCCTTATCTGAGTTAAATCAGCTTCAGAACCTGTGTAATTAAGATGTGTCCTGGATTAAAGGGATGATGTGGCAACCCTACCTCAGATTGCTTTCAAGAGGGGAGGCAGTGATGGCTGCACATGTAAATTAGCTCTTTGAGTATAAACTGACATGAATCAGAGTACAAAACATGGACGTTTTTTATGGGCTAGCTAGGTTCAGTCACAGACCACACCCAGGTTACCCTTTGATTGCTAATAGCAACATACTAAAGGCCCATTCATACTTAAAGGGGTTGTAAAGGTAAAAGTTTTTTCACCTTAATGCATTCTATGCATTAAGGTGAAAAAACTTCTGACAGAACCGCCGCCCCCAGCACCCCCGTTTTACTTACCTGACGCCTCGAAAGTCAGCTTCGCGTTCCCGACATCTGTTCCTCCGCTCACCCTGGCCGCTGATTGGCTGCAGTGGATGGATTGAAAGCAGCGCAGCCATTGGCTCGCGCTGCTGTCAATCACATCCGATGACGCGGCGCGCCGGGGGGCGGGGCCGAGTGATACAGCGAGCGGCTATAGCCGCCGGCTGTATCACGGGAGCGCGCCCGCAAGCACTCACCACCGTGCGAGAGAGCTCGCATGAAGGTGGTAAATGCTTGCGGGGAGGAGCTGAGACAGCCGCCGAGGGACCCCAGAAGACCAGGTTCGGGGCCACTCTGTGCAGAACGAGCTGCACAGTGAAGGTAAGTATGACATGTTTGTTATTTTAAAAAAAAAAAAAAAACACCTTTACAACCCCTTTAAGCATTTGGAAGAACTCTGATAGCCAGGGCTCACTCTGTGTGATCACTTTGCTGCAGCTATTGGCAGATCTAGCAAAGCCAAGGAGAAAATAAAGGAGCAACACCAAACATCATACAAACCGGGCATAGGAAAGGAGTGTTATGCCGCGTACACACGACCGGACTTTACGGCATACTTTGCCCGGCGGACTTTTCGATGGACTTTACAACGGACTTTCCAAATGAACAGACTTGCCTACACACGATCAACCAAAGTCGTACTTGATGAAAACGACCAGACTAAAACAAGGAAGTTCATAGCCAGTAGCCAATAGCTGCCCTAGCGTCGGTTTTTGTCCGTCGGACTAGCATACAGACGAGCGGACTTTTCGACCGGACTCGAGTCCGTCGGATAGATTTGAAACATGTTTCAAATCTAAGTCCGTCAAACTTTTGAGAAAACAAAGTCCGCTGCAGCCCACACATGATCGAATTGTGCAACGAAATCCGGTACGCCGAACCAAGTATGCCATAAAGTCCGATCGCGTGTACGCGGCATTAGCTGAACTTGCACGTCAAATTCTAATTATCAACAGGGGAGCTATAAGGGCACAGCTAGACTATTGTATTTTGGTAATTGCACAGCAAAACGCACTAAAACTAGATGCGGTGCATTGTGGTTTCATTGAATGGCAGCTCAATGCACCTATCCAGCGCACAACACGTGTTGTAGCACATCACAATGCACAGATGTGGGCCATATGTGTGTGTTATGGTGCACTGAATTGAAAAAAAAGCTGCACGTCCATACCTGTATTGTGATTCATTATAAGCCTATTTAAATGCGATGCATGTAAACACGCATTAGGTAATGCACCGCAATAGCCTGCATCCCTTCTTGCTGTTATAAAACATAGTAAACAAAATCCTAGTACAGTACCAACACCCCCAAGATGGCCCACTTTCAGAAAGTAGACACCCCACTGTAATCTAATTTTTCGCCACAATTTCTAGGAACATGAAGAACATGCTGATATCGAGTTGGTTGACCGCTTGCCGCCTGCCCACAGTATATTTACTGCAAGCGAGCGGCTGCTGCAGGCACTGCAACGTACTGAGTGATACATCACGGCGCATTTGCGCGTCCCCAGACACAGTGGATCACGGCGATCGGTACATGGCCGCTGTGAGCCACCAGAGGAATCATGTGATTGCTATGACCAATCATAGCGATCACATACATGATTGCAATGTAAGCAAAACAGTTATGAATGACTTCCATTCATGACTACATGCTTACTATTGTGAGGCTGTGATTGGCCCATAGCTATCACATGGTACCTGGCACCCTGTACCACGTGGTTAGCTGTAGCCAATCACAGATCACAATAGTAAGCAAGCTGTCATGAATGAAAGCCACTCATGAGACTTAAAACTATTGCTTATAACAGTGATCATCACTGTTATAAGCAATAATTGTGTAAAAAAACAACTACTCTGATGAGAGTATGTAAAAAAAATCTTAAAGAAAGAAAAAAAATCTTTTTTTTTACATTCATACTGTTACTAGTCAGTATCCCTGAGCACTGGCACACTGATCCTTTTTAATTCCTCAGGCTGGTTAAATAGCAGAGTAGGTGTGACCCTGGGTAGTGCCAGCCCTGCCTATGCCAGTGTCGGTCATCTTGGGAAGTAGGCTTAGATATAAATAGTTTTGGTGGGATTCTGCCTGGGATGTACTGGAAAATCTGGAGGACCAAGTCTGTGAAGTTTTGTTTTAGCTTCCTCTCAGTACCTGTTCACACACGGGCGGCACGACTTGCAGGTCGACTCACCGAGGCGACCTGCACAAGACTTCAGTGGCGACTTGCAAAACGACTTCTGTATAGAAGTCAATGCAAGTCGCCTGAAGTCGCCCCAAAAATACTACAGGAACCTTTTTCTAAGTCGGAGCGACTTGCGTCGCTCCTATTAGAACGGTTCCGCAGTACAGAACGGGACGCGACTTATCAAGCGGCTATGTCGCCTGACAAGTCGCCCCTGTGTGAACTGGGGCTTAAGGGGGAAGCAGGGGTGCAAGACACAGGACTAATTAGGACTACTCACATCAGCTTTGCATGGAATGCTGGACTCTGTCAACCCCCCCTAAAAGGTATGGGCTCATCTCCTTGGCTATCCTTTGATTTACATTCTCTCTACTGTATGTAACCTTAAAGAATGTGCTGTCACCCTTGGAATGAATGAAGGATGTGTTGTATATGTATATGTAATTATGTTCAATAAATAGCTAAAAAGCTATCAATGTGTGGATCCTTTATTCTCCTAACCTTAAGGCGGTTATAAAATATGTATGCTGCTGCTCCAGGTGGGTCCGCCATACAGTTCCTTTCACTTCCTGTGTATTCAGGTACAAGAACCGCTCATCCAGATATATGGAACAAGTGTAATAGGATCCAAAGGGCTGCACACTTGAAAACTGTATCCATTTTATAAAAAATCTTCAAAACGCCATATACAGCAAATGTAGACACCGTGGGAGCAAAGAAACACAGTAAACGTTTTATGTGCTGATAGCACTTATTCATGACTATTATCATAAATGAGCACTAGCAGTGCAAAACATACTGACTGTGCTTCCTTGATTTCATTGTGTCTATGTTTGCTGTATATGGAATTTTGAAGATTAATAAATGTAGCACTAACTCACAGTGGAGCTGCTGGTTTAAAGCAGGCTGTTGCCGTCACCTTTGTTACCTCAATTTCACCAGAATCGGGTCTAGGGTCCCGTTGAGTTTAATCCCAGACAGCGTAGACACCAGATACTTGAGTATCTTTTCCAATGCTTTAATAAAGAGTAACTGAAGGAAGTAGCAGGAAAGAGGTAGAAGAAAAGTTGCAGGGAAGTTCAAATACCTTTTCTTGATGTAGTATTATGAATTGGAATCTTGTAGATGAAAGTACTCTCCTTTTAGAGTTGAATTTTATTTTTTAAAGGTGTTTATTTTTGATTTTTATAATAAAAGGAATACAAAAACAATAAAATAATAAAAGAACCAATAATACAGACTGCTCTACATACATGTATGTCAGAGACATTTAGATTAATGATGATATAGCAGAACTCATGAAGTAGTACAGCTGTATAAAACCGTAATGCCCCAAACAGAACAAAGTCACACCATTGATACACGCACCCATACACACAGCTGTCATCCACGACCCCCATTAATACAGCACAATTCCCGCACGCCTTGTGGAATAAACTCTTATTAGAGCGTATGCAAATTTCCATCCACATTGATACATATATCAAGTAATGTTTGCTAAAACACATCCTTCCATCTCCTCACTGAGATAATTGTGAAGAGAGGACATCCCCCCAGAAGTCCTTTGAAACATCCAGCCATGGCTGCCAGATCTTGGTGAACCTCTTAGGGCATGCCCTACTCTTATATATCAACTTAAATTTTGGGAGGGTCCCATGAACAATACGGAAGAAGGCTTGGGCTGAAGGGGGGTCAGTATCTTTCCAATGCAATAAAATTGTTTTACGTGCATAAAATATCAAGATACGTATCAACATTCTAACATAAGTGTGAGGAACAATATCATTTAGTACCCCCAGAAGTCCGACCTCCGGAGTTTGCGGCAGCGGTATATGTAGCTTACGGTTGAAAAAAGAAAATACATCTTTCCAGAATATTGTAAGTCCAGGACATGTCCAAAACATATGAAAGAAATCAGCAGCAATCCTTTTACATCTAGCACATGCAATATCTCAACCCAGTCCCATGGTAACCAACCTAGCAGGTGTATAATGTAAGTGATGTATAAACTTAAATTGTATCAGGACATCAGCCGTACTGATGATATCCTGAAAGCATATTTCCACTGCTTCCCCCCAGTCCTCTTCAGAAAGCTCAGGCATAATCCTTTGCCATTTACAGTGAGAGTTCTGAAAAGGATCCGCGCCCATCACCTGAAGACGCCCATAAAAGGTCATGACAAGTTTGTTTATTTCTGGAAATGACAGAAGGTCCTCCATGGAGGATTCCTTGAGCTCTATGGTCAATGAGCCAAATTGTGTCTTAAGGGCATGTCGCAATAAAAGGTATTTGAAGAAGAATTTGTTTTCGATGCCATATTTAAGTCTAATGGATTCAAAGGGCAGTAGTGTATTCTCCTCAAAAATATGAAAGAGATGTGTGATCCCAAAACGGGCCCACCATGCCGAATCTGGATGACCATAGAGCTCAGGAATATTCGGATTCCGCCACAGGGGAGTCTGTGGCGAGATATCGACTTGGGATTGTGTCAGTATCTTTCCCCCTTCCCTCCAGGCCATAAAGCAAACCTCAACGGGAGAAAATCTGGAACCGCCCTTTTTTTTTACCTATGTAGTTCGTCCTTCAAGGAGGTAGGAGATGCAAACAAAGATAATAGAAAAGCCGTGGAAGGAGTCTGGGGATCAGAGTGCAACCAATCATGGATATAGGTGAGCTGGGAAGCGAGAAAATAGTTCCTTAAGTTTGGGCAAGCCAATCCGCCCACAGGCTTGGCCGCCTAAAAGGAGGATTTGGCTATACGAGGTTTGCCACCAAATAAAAGTAAACAGGGCAGAGTCAAGTTTTGCAAATAATTTTTTGGTGAGGAAAACCGGGGAGGCCCTAAAGCTATAGAGAAATTTTGGTAGAAAGATCATTTTCAATATATTTATGCGACCAATTAAATTAAGGGGCAATGACGACCAGGTACGGAATTTCTCCGTCATCTGCTGGACTATAGGGGTGACATTAAGTTCCTCGTACCTAGGAAGGTCGGCATGTATCTGGATACCAAGGTACTTAAGGGAGGGCGTCAGTTGAATACAGGACCTCTGCAGATAGTTGTAGGGAGAAGGGGGACCGATAGCCAAGGCCTGTGATTTTTCCCAGCCCACCCGGAGTCCCGAGACTGCACCAAACTCCTCCACCACCTGCATTAATTTTGTAAAAGAGCTTTCCCTTCCATCTAGATATACCAGGGCATCGTCTGCGTATAAAGAGATTTTTTTCCTCTAGCGGGCCTGAGCGGATGTCCCCAATCTCAGCCGTCTGCCGCACAGCCAAAGCTGTGCCAAATGGCTCAATGGCTATTGTGAACAGCAGGGGAGAGAGAGGGCACCCCTGCCAAGTACCCCGCCCTAAGGAAAATGATGCAGAGATATCCATGTTTGTGCGAATCCTAGCCCTCGGGTCTGCATATAGTAGGCGGACCCAGTGAATAAAAGTTGGGCCAATACCCATCCGTGCCATAGCTTCCCATAGGAAAGGCCAACTCACAGTATCAAAGGCTTTTAGTATGTCTAGGGACAGAACTAGCCCAGGTCGCCTCGCACGTGCTGCCTCATGAACATGTAGGTATAACCTTCGGATATTATCAAATGTACTCCTGCCGGGCATGAAACCAGATTGATCTGGCGGTATAAGGGCCAGGATGACAGACTGAAGTCTAAGGGCGAGAATTTTTGCTAATATCTTTACATCACCATTCAGAAGTGAAATAGGCCTGTAGGATCCGCAATATTTACTATCCTTACCGGGTTTGGGTATAACCACAATAAGTGCTTCGTTTAAAGATTCAGGAAGCTTCCCTAACTTAAGGGAGTCCTGAAACAGTTTGAGGAGCCTAGGAGCCAGTACCTCTGCATGCGCTTGGTACTACTCCGAAGGAAGCCCATCCAGGCCCGGAGTTTTATTAGAGGAAAGGAGGCTTAAGGCCTTGGTGACCTCCTCCAGCGTGATGGGTTTGTCTAGGAGGGATTGCTGAGAGGTGTTGAGTACCGGGAGGTCAAGGGATTCAAAGAAGCCCATAAAGTCTGTTTCTGGAGGGATTTCCGTGCCCCTATATAATGTGGCATAGAAGTCCGCGAAGGTTTTATTAATAGTCAATGCGTCAGATGTAATCGATCCATCAGGTAAGTGAATTGCAGCAATCGTGGCTCCCTGACAGTCCGCGTGCGCAAGATATGCCAGGAGCCTGCCATTTTTCCCACCATGCTCGAGTATACGAGCCGAGAGGTACAACTGTTGCTTTCTGGTCAAGTCTATTAAGTGCAACTGCAGCGCCGTGGGCCTCCGTCAGCATGCCTCTGGTTTCAGAGGAGGGGGCGCCCGCACGACGGGCGCGGGCCTCCTCCAAAACCTTCCGAAGCTCATCCTGTGTCCTCCTTCCGGCAGATCTGTGGCTCTTGATTCTAGAAATATAGGAACCCCTTACCACAGCCTTAAAGGCATCCCAAACAGGACCCACAGGAGCAGAGTCAGTGTTAAGGGACCAATAAATAGTCATGTCAGTCGGGAAGCCCTCAGCTATCTCTGGAGTAGAGATCCAAAGAGGGCTGAGTCTCCAAGTTCGAAACACTGGTCTATGGCCCATAGTCAGACCCACCTGTATCATAGAATGGTCAGATTCCGTTTGGGGGAGATACGCTATGGATTGAACAACCGGTAAAAAATCCTTCGTGGCGAGAGCAAAATCAATTCTTGAAAGGGCTGCATAGGACCTAGACTGGCAGGAGTACACTTTGGCCTCTGGAAATTTCCAGCGCCACAAATCCACATATCCATAGGTATTACACCAGAGTAACCCAGACTCGGACTTCAAAGGTTTTAATCTATCTAGGTCAGGTTGCAAGACCGAGTTGAAATCCCCAAGGATAAGCATAGGACAGCTAGGCAGGTTTGCAAACTGAATATTAAGATCAGAAAACATTGCAGCCGTGACCGGAGGAGGGAGATACACCGCCACCATAATAAGGGGTGTGCCATGTATCGATACATGTAAAATAACATACTGCCCCTTGGGATCTAGGACAACTTGGTGACACATGGCAATCCCTTACGGATTAATATAGCTACGTCCCGGGCATAATTTGAGTAGGTAGAGTGATATTGGTTGGCCACCCAGTGTTTTTTGAGCGCCATCACCTTGGCCCCCATTAAATGAGTCTCCTGAAGACATAGGATATGTGGTTTACTATGTTTCAGGGCCGCAAAGATGGATGCTCTTTTAAATTTAGAATTCAGCCCGCGGACATTCCACGAGCAAACAGTTACGTTAGACATGGAGTTAATGATATGGGTGCATACGGGTCAGGGGGGGTCTGAAAGAGAATCCCTCCCCCGGTCACGGCCACGTATAAAATTAAGGGTCGCAGTGCCAGACATCCATTCAACCATGCATACACCACACATACAATCATACAACAACAGACATTATCACATTCAATACCCAACAGGGGTATTAATTCCCCTGCCCAGCTCCAAAAAAGGGGAGTGGGCCTATACCCTAAACTTGTACCATGCCTGGGGCGCATGGCCCGGAACAGGAGGCAGGAAAAAAATATAAGCTCAAGAGCAACAAAAAAAGTCATTAGTCAATTATAATGTTTCAAAATAAAATAAAATAAGGGGACTGAGTCCCAAGGCAGCTCGGGCCCGGTTATAAACCGGGACTTGGTACTCTCCCTCCGGAGACAAGTTGGATCCTCCAAGGTCAGCATATGTCAGTAACAAAACAAAAACTTCGCTATAACCAAAAAAGCAAAAAAAAAAAGAAAAAGGGGGAGAAGAAAAAAATAATAATGCAGGCAAGGAGATCCCAGAGGAGAGAGGAAACTTCTGTTAAAGCTGTGGAACCATCAAAATGTAGGGATCCGCTTCAGGCAGGAGGCTTGGGAGGGCGGGGTATTGCTTCCCACCAGGACATGGCATCATGTGGGGATTGAAAGAAATGAGCTTTCCCTTGATATGTGACCCGAAGGGTGGCAGGAAATAGCATGGAATACTGAATATCTTGATCCCGGAGCTTCTGCTTGATCCGTTGATAGCTGGCTCTACGGTTACGGACTGTCGCTGAGTAGTCTGGAAAGAGTGACACCACGGCATTATTAATGCGGAGACTTCCTTTCCGCCTGGCAGCCCCCAAGATGGAGTCGCGGTCTCTGTAATTAAGGAGACGAATCACCATCGTACGTGGGGGGTGACCTTCTGGTAAGGGGCGCCCGGGGACTCGGTGGGCCCTTTCGATCACAAAACAGGGGGATAACTGTTCTCGGCCAAACTCTTGCTCAAGCCAGCTCTCTAGGAAGGCTACAGGGTCAGACCCCTCCACCCGCTCCGGAAGTCCAACCAGGCGCAGGTTGTTCCTGCATAGGCGGTTTTCAAGGTCATCGACCTTGTCCTCCAAAGTCTGTAATCCCCCATATGTATTGAGTCTAGGTAAAATGGGAGCAATAGTGTCCTCCAAATCACTGATACGTTGTTCAGTCTCGGTAACCCGGCCACGCAGCTTGTGCACATCTTGCCGCATAATGGTTAAGTCTATCTTAAGCCCATCCACCTTCCCCACCAGGTCTGCATGGTTTACCTTGATAATGGCCAGGTTCCTTGGCGCCATCTGCGACCGCCGGGCCCGGGGTCGGTACCGAGGGGATGGCTGCAGGGTCCGGAATCTCGGGGGAGGGTGGTGGGGATCCGTCCAGGCCGTCACCGAAGAGATCCGGAGTAGAGGCTGGAGATGAGCTAGGCCCGTGGCCAGTATGGCGGCGGCCATCTTGGCAGGAGCGTGTGGCGATGCTCAACTTTACCGGAGGTTGTTTCTTCGTACGCCGCTTTCCCATCAACCAAAATGCCCTCCAATGATGTAGAAGACACACCAGAAGGGATTAGGCAAAAAAGAAATCAGGTGCTGACGATGGATGATCAGGATGGAGCAGGATTGTACAGGGAGAGACCGGAGCTACACAGGAACACGTCCGATCACATCCTGAGCCAGGCCACGCCCCTGAGTTGAATCTTTGCCCACCCGGATAGGTTTCTCTCACTAACCTAGCAACCGGCACGCAGTACGAACAAAAGTCTCTGTCACAGACTTGAATAGAATAGAAACCCGTACGATCCTCTGCCACAGGATGTAATGGTTTACGATGGACAGCAAACACAGCACTAGAACCTTTAAGCCGACCTGGCAGTACTATGCGGTATGTTAACTTTAGGATGCGTCCTCCAACTGAGTCACCAGACCCCTCTCCAGACCAGCACTCTGCATGATCCTTCCATGACGGGTCCTCCCCTGGGATCTTCTCAGTTGTCCAGCTTCTTCCCGTAGGACAGACAGCACAGGACCACTCCCTCGCCGCTGTGGTAGGCCCCAGACAGGCTTCTGGGCCCACCCACACGCTGCAGCAACGTGGTCCTCCCGGTCGGAGGACCATGCGGTAGTACTCCTAACACATACCTGTCGGCCAGGAGGGCCAGTAGGTGGAACGAAAAGGACCCTAAAATATGGCGTCTGTCCCATAAATACCCTCTCCCAGAATGCAACTCGGAGGACCACCTCCACTGAGTTATCTCCGGGACAGAAGAGCACCCATACGCTTCAGCGTGTTGCCTTTCCAACACCGACCCATGGCGACAACGACACCCACAGGCACAGTGTGAAACTACATGCAACACAGCCAAACTGGAACAGAGGCTAAATCTATGTATAAAACAGATAACCCACTAAATTTACCTATAAGCAGTAGATGAAAATCTACCAGTGTTGCATAAAGAAGTAGATGCAGTTTTCAAGTGTGTGAATAAACCAAGCAGGAACAGGAAACAGCACACAGGAAGCAGTACAACAGAGATGTACCATAGAGTTGCATTTAAAGAAACATAACATCCATAACATCTCCCCTTTTAGTGTTAATAAATGAACATTGTGAAATTCAAAAGAGACACAGCAATAACACATTCTATAGGTTAAGTCTCATAGGTGGTTTTGAACATCTACCACTACGGGTGAAGACTGGCCCTTGTGCACGGATTCCTTTAGCCCTCTCTGAAGTTACTGGGCTCCTCTCATCACGTACTGACATGCCCTGTGCTTGACAGCTGTCGGGAATACTTGCTTGCCCAGAACTGTCATCACCTCTGTACATGCCTCACTGTCAAAGGGTGAGTATGTCCTAGTGATACTAGGTGAGTTTGATCTATCAACGGGATACTGAGATTCAGGCTGCTCTGCCACTCTCAAATCCACTCGATTGTGGCGAAAGAGAGTTCCTTCAATGTCCACAAGATAGAAGCGTGGTGCAACCTTTTGCAGGCAAGTACCCATTCTCCAATGGCCTGTTCGATCTCCAGGTAATGGTTTCATACAGATTCGTTCCCCAATATTCAATTCTGGCAAATCTCTGGCCGATGTGTCATATCGTGCCTTTGACACTTGTCTCGTAATCTTTAACTTTTCTGTAACACCTTGTATGACAGAGGGTTCAAGCAGCCTATTTGCTACTGGTAAGGAAGTCTTTGACATCAATCTTTGTGCTGGACTATTATCCATGCCTTTGGTCGGAGTGTTTCTCCAATGTAAATTAGCCTTCCATTGGTCTTTACCATCACTTTGTGCTTTCTTGCATACATTTTTAACAATTTTTGCAGCTGATTCAGCTTTGCCATTAGCCTGTGGATGAGAAAGTAACATAATCAAACTCCCATTCAGTGGCAAATTTTTTGAAATGCAGGCTTGCAAACTGAGGGCCATTGTCAGAGATCACTGTATCTGGTTGGCCATGACGTGCAAACTGAGCCTTGCACCTCTCAATTGTAGCTTCAGTGGATAAGTCGGGAAGAAGTTCTATTTCCCAGAAGTCTGAATAATGATCGACTAATAGCATGTATTCCTTGCCTGCATAGTTGAATAAGTCCATACTGATAGTCTGCCACGGACATGTAGGTATCTCATGTGACATCATGGTTCCTTTTTGTTGTAAATGGGCATATTCATTGCAGGTGGGACAATTACTGACAAAGTCTTTGATTTCACCATGCATATTGGGCCAGTAAAGAGTATCATGAGCTTGTCTGTAGCATGCTTCACCACCAATATGGCTGGAGTGTATGCGTAATAACATCTCTGCTCTCATTGACTTTGGCACAATGACCTTTGTACAAGATACCATTTTGTATGCTGATCTCATCTCTAAAGGACCAGTATTCCCTTACAATTCCAGGTACTGCCTCTTTTTCATCTGGCCAACCACTCAAAACAATAGACTTCAAAGCTTGTAAAGTTGCATCACTGTCAGTGTGCTGTATGAGTTGATGTAGTTGCTGATCTGTGACATTAAGATAGTCCGCTTGATTGATATGGGCAAAGAAATTTTGTTCCTGTTGCAGCAGACAAATTGTACAATGGTCATGCTCACCTTCAGGTGCCACATTATCTGACGTAGCTCTGCTCAGGGTATCACTGATATACATTTCACATCCTGGGTTGTAGATAATATTGAGGTTGTAATGCTGCAATGTAAGCATCATGCTCTGCAAATGCTTGGGAGCACACAAAAGGGGCTTTTTGAATATGGCTATCAGAGGTTTGTGATCAGTTTCAGCTGCAATTGAATCCTATCCATAAAGATAATGATGGAAACGCTGGCAAGCAAATACAGTGCTTAAACATTCCTTCTCAATTTGAGCATAATTTTGCTCAGCTGATGAAAGAGCTCTGGACGCATATGCAACTGGCTAACCTTCCTGCAAAAAGCAACAACCTAGACCATTTTTACTGGAGTCACTTTGTATCATAACAAGCTTTGTGACATCATAGTATTTCAACACTGGGGCAGATGTGACCAAGCGTTTTAAATACTCTACTGCCCGGTCATGCTTGGGAAGCCAGTGCCAAACTGCATCTTTGTCTAGAAGTCGTCTTAATGACTCACACACCTTAGATAAGTAAGGCAGGAATTTCACTAGGTATGTAACAAAGCCAACAAATCTCTGTACTTCTTTGGCATCAGCAGGCTGTGGCATGTCCACAATGGCTTTAATCTTATCCGGGTCAGCTTCTGACCCGGATAAGACAGGACAGGATATGTCCATGGAAACAGACTTCTTCCACCTTGAACTGCAATTTCTTTACATTAAATCTTAGCATCACCTGCCTTCAATGATCCAGTAGCGCTATTAACCTTTCATCATGGTCATGCTCAGCCTCCTCATCTGTATTACTGCAGCCAACTATAAGAATGTCATCAGCAATTGGCTCAATCCTGTGAAGGCCACCTAATTGTTCATGCTGCTTTCGCTGGTATAACTCAGGTGCTACAGAGACTCCAAATGGTAGTTTGAGCCATCTCTTTCTGCCCCAAGGAGTCCAGAACGTGGTCATGTAGCTACTCTTTTCATCCAGTTTGCACTGTAAAAAGGCATCTCTAGCATCAACAAGTGTGAAGACACATGCTATAGGTAGAGTGTTGGCATTAAGTGTGCCCAGACAGTTAAGGTGGGATGTCCCCCGGGGGCGTGGCCGGATGTGATCGCGGCAAGAAGTGTCTTCCCGGAGCTCCGGTGGCCATCCGTTCTAGAATCCTGTTTTATGCCTGACCACCTAAACATCACTCCCTCCAAGTGTGACCAAGATCTGGGGGAAGGGAAGAGGAACGAAACGATGCCCTCCTCATCATCGAAGAAGCAGGGCAAACAGCATTCCCAGCCGCCGTCAGGTGAGAGGCAGCTGCGCTCCAAAGAGAGCATGGCGTCTAGCTCCGCCCACGCCATCTTGGTTCCTGTGTCAGCAGCACAGCGCGCTCAGACACACACAGGGAAAATGGCACAGCGTGAGTCCCCCACAAGAAAAGCTCCGGAGATCCCTGCCATGCCATCACAGGAGATAGAGGTAGATACAGATGCCATCACAGGGCCCATCCTGGAAGTCATAGCGGCCTCAAAAACGGAACTGGTCAGTCGCATAGATTGTTTGGCGTCAGAGTGTAACCTTATACGCCATGATTTAGATAAAATCAGGGGCAGGTTGACGACGGCGGAGGATCGAATCTCCGAGGTGGAGGATGCCTCTCACACGCAAGGCTCACAATTAAATGAGCTGAAAGATATGGTCCGGGCGTTACAGCGTAGAGCAGATGACGCGGAAGATCGCCAACGCAGAAATAACGTAAGAGTGGTGGGACTCCCTGAGGGGGTGGAGGGGTCAACCCCGTCAACTTTTGCAGAACAATTCTTTAAATCGTTATTATCACTGGGTGACCTCCCCCCAACCTATGTGGCGGAGAGAGCACACAGAGTCCCCACAGGAGCAAGGCCATCTGGGGCCCCACCTCGCCCGTTCCTGGTACGGTTCCTGAATTACAAGGACAGAGACATGTTGTTAGCCGAAGCAAGGAAACATCAGGATCTCAAATATGAAAACGCACGTATAATGCTGTTTCCTGATTTCTCAGCGGAGACACAGCGCAGACGGAGATCCTTCACGGAGGTCAAGAGAAGGCTCAGAGAAATGGAGTTGAAATACAGCATGCTGTACCCAAGTCGTCTTCGGGTCCAATTCAAAGGCTCGGTAAAGTTCTTTGACACACCGCAAGAAGCGTGCGACTGGCTGGACACGAATCCATAAAGTTTTTTCCAGGCAAGATGACAACTGTAAGCTGAGTTTTCTTCATTGTTTGCTTTTCTTTCCTTTTTTCTTCATTTTTATTACCTCAGGAGCAGCCTTAATCACTTATTTCTGGTGGTCTGGTGGCGTTATTAATCAGACTGCTATGTCTGCATGGGGTTTGTTGGCTCTACAGAAGCACTGAATCAATATCAGGGTATATTATTTTTTTTTTTTTTTCACAGTCTGCGATTAAACCCCTCAGCAAGATCATTTCTTCTTATTATTTTTTTCTTTATTTTTTTTTTTTTCTCTTAATCTAGAGCTTTGAGACCCACATATGGTACAGGCTGTTTCTTGATATTTTTCTTATTTTTCTTCTCCCACGTTAGGGAGTACTATGGCAATTTACATTGTGCAGGGAATCAACACAAATTCTCTATGTCCGCACAATTGAGTTACCTGCTAGTCTCATTAGAATAAATGGTCAGGTGTAAGTTCTCACCTTAAACGGACTGGTGCCGGAATTCCAGTGAAGTCATCGGATTTTTCAACAAATGCCGAACTTTCGATTCACAGGGTGGAACTCTCTCAAGTTGGTTTGTTATCGGGATCAAGCTACATACTGGACAATTTTTCTTTTTTTTTTCTTTTTGGGTCTAAAATTTTTGTTTTGGTTAATTATAGGTTCCGGTATGATAGCAGGGGGGGTTCTGTTAGACCACTGCCACGGGTCTTTTTCAATATATGCATGTAAGTCTGCACTAATGCACGGGTCATCATTTGAAGTGTGGTTGCTAAATTTATCTTGTTTGCTACTTAACCTGAAGATATTATGGTCTGATGTGTTCTCCAATGGATAGCATAATCAAAATTATGTCATGGAACGTAAGGGGTTTAAATAATAAGTTTAAAAGAGCAGCGGTTTTTCACTGTATTAGACAAACGAAACCACATATCGTCCTCCTGCAGGAGACACACTTGGAGGGTAGCAAAATTTTGTCTCTACGCAAACATTGGATCCAAAGGACGATACACTCCACATACTCAACGTACGCAAGAGGTGTATCTATTTTGATAAGTAAAACAATAGCCTGTATGATCCATCAGGTGATTTCTGATCCGGGGGGTCGATATGTGGTGGTTTCTCTGGAAGTGTGTAATCAAAAATTTCTACTGGTGAATATTTACTTGCCTCCACCCTTTCAAGTCAAACTTCTATATGATTTGATGGTGCAATTGGCTCCATTTCTTCATATGCCTATGCTCCTTATGGGAGACTATAACGCCATTCTGGACGGGGTGTTGGACTCCTCTAATGCCGCTAGGGCGGCATCGGTGGATCTCTGCTCCTGGGCAGCCATGGCGGGTATGACGGAAATCTGGAGATGGAAACATCCGGGTACCGTTTCATATTCCCACCTTTCCGCCACACACAAATCCTCGGCAAGGATTGATTTAGCTTTTGGAAATGACCTCCTTCTAAAACATGTCTTTGCCTCGGAATATCTATCAGGAGGGGTCTCTGATCATAACCCCCTTTTGATTACACTTGCCTTTCCCTCGGGTATAAAAAAAAAAGGGGGTTGGAAACTATCTCCAGGGTGGCTGTTGGAGGAGCAGGTATATGCCCAGGTACAAAAGTCGATAGACATATATTGGAAAGCCAATGAGGGCTCAGTTACCCCCCCAGTGGAGTGGGATGCCTTCAAAACAGTGGTGAGGGGGGAATGCATTTCTGCGATCGGGTCGGCCAGAAGGGATCAGACATATGAGGGTGAGTCCCTCCTAGCCAAGGAACGAGAGGCTGCACAACTGTATGCAGATTCTCCTTCGGAGGACAAGTATCTATCCTTGCTGGATTCTAGACGTTCCATTGACATACATTTTAAAACTCTGGCTTGTAATGAGATAAGACAGAGGGAGGAGACCATTTTCGCTGAGGGGGATAAAAATGGTAAGCTTCTGGCCAACCTGGTAGCAGAAAAAAAGACACCGGTTAATATTCCAGTAGTAAAAGGGGAAAATGGGAACCTGATTACTGAACCAACAGCTATCCTGGAAGAGTTTGTAGGGTTTTATACACGGTTGTATTCGCCCCTGCCTCCTTATGACCAAATAGAGTTGACTGAGCTGTTGCAGAGTCTCTCTATGCCAAAACTGTCAGATGAAGATACTGCAGCTCTGGAGGAACCAATCTCTGTCCTAGAGGTGGAGGCAGCCATATTAGCATTCCCCCCAAAAAAGGCACCGGGTCCCGATGGGTTTCCTGCAGACTTTTACAAGTCGTACTCATCCCAACTGGCTCCGAGACTGACAAAACTCTTTAGGTATTGTTGGGAACAGGGATCTTTGCCGGATTCAATGATGGAGGCATATATGGTGCTCCTCTTGAAGCCAGAAAAGGACCCCCAAGAATGTTCCTCGTATAGACCTATTGCTTTGTTAAATATGGATCTGAAGATTCTGGCAAAAGTTCTAGCATCTCGGGTAGCAAAGATTATCTCTACTGTGGTAGATATCGACCAAACGGGTTTTATGCCTGGTATGTCCACAGACACAAACCTGAGAAGATTGTTCACACATCTCCAACTAGACACCTCTGAGACACCGGCCAAGGTCGTGGTCTCCATAGACATAGAGAAAGCATTTGACACGGTGGATTGGTCATATATGCGCGAGGTTCTGAGATTTATGGGGTTTGGCCCCAATTTCGGTCGATGGATAGAGATGCTATACAAGGCTCCCCGGACAGCAATTAGGTTGGGGTTAACAGTTTCAGAATTCTTCAATATTGGGAGGGGCACTAGGCAGGGGTGTCCGCTCTCCCCATTTATTTTTGCATTGATGATGGAACCTATTGCTAGGGCACTGAGGCAATCTGGTGAGGTAGGGGGGATTCAAGTGGGATCAATTAATGAGTGCGTAGCACTGTATGCGGATGACTTATTACTATTCTTAAAGGATCCGGGGCCTTCTCTTAAAGCAGCTCTTAAAATTTTGGATAAATTTGCCACGTATTCAGGATTACGAGTGAATTGGACCAAGTCATCTATATTACCACTTGGACCGGAGGCACAGGCCAGGCGGGATGATAATCTTCCACTGAGGTGGGTTTCCTCTATCACGTATTTAGGGGTTAAAATAACGAAAAATATTCAGGATTATATGAAGCTGAATCTCCTTCCTTTGGTGACCAGGTTAAAACAAAAAACGCAAATATGGCAAAAGTTACCCCTCTCGTTAATGGGAAGAGTGAGTCTGATAAAGATGAAATTTTTATCAGTCATATTATATTTTTTACGTCACTCTCCCACTTGGATCTCTAGGGCCTTCTGTTCCACCCTTGATGGAATAATAGGATCCTTTATCTGGTACCCAAAGTCACCCAGAATAAATATAAAAACTTTACAAGAACCGTGGGGACAGGGAGGGTTGGCTCTCCCGGACTGGCACAAATACTATCTGGCAGGTCAGATGGTGTTTGCCAGACGCTGGCTGATGGCGGATGCTGGAGACTCTGCTACAGTACTGGAGGCGGCGCACATGGGCTCATATGAAGGCCTGAGACTGGCCCTATACAGAGGTTCAAAATCAATTTTTCCTATAACAGTGTCAATGAAAGCCACCATGAGAGCTTGGGATGTTGCTACTACCCTGGTCTCACCTAGTTACCTGGGAGTCTCACCATCAACACCGTTATGGTTTAACCCAAATTTAGAGCACTTTTGCTCCATCCCGGATCCTATAATATGGGCAGAAAAGGGCATTAAAATACTGAAAGATATAACACGGGAGGGAGAACTTCTACCCTTTGATCAGCTCAAAGAAAGACATAGTCTCCCGAATTATACATTTTTCCGATACTTACAGCTGCGCCATGCGTTCAGGGCGCAGTTTGGTGACAGAAGGGTGGAATGTCTCCCCTCGCCACTTGAGGGCATTCTAACGGAGAAAGAATTAACTAAACCATTATCAACAATATATAAAGTCCTTTTTAAGGAAACTCCAAAGGGGATATCCAGATGCAGAGAGAAATGGGAGATGGAGATTCCTGATATTCAGGGAGAAGATTGGGATGATATGTGGGACCACCCGTTTAAGCATTTAGTGTCAGCCAGGGATCGGTTAATCCAATTTAAATTTTTGCATCGAATCTATCTCACCCCGGCCAGGCTTTCGCGCATATATTCATCAATAGACGGCAAATGTTGGAGATGTGTGCACTCCCCGGCAGAGGCCGAGCACATATTCTGGGGATGTCCAACCATTCAAAACTTCTGGTCAGAGGTCACGGGTTGTCTGTCAGAGGTACTTAGTATCCCAGTACCACTATCGCCCAGGGTATGTCTGATTGGTTTAGTGGAAGAGGTGGTACCCTCTTTAGCCCATCGCACACTTTTGAACATAGGGCTATTTTATGCCAGAAAAGCCATACTGTTGCGATGGAAAAGCACAGCTGCACCCACAATATCCTTTTGGAAGGGTTTGGTAAACTCAGTAATCCCTTTGTATAAAGCTACATATAGAGCCAGAGGTTGTCCTAAAAAATTTACTAAGGTATGGCAAGCATGGTTAGACTCATCGGAAACGGTGGGCTAAACTTACTAAATATACTTTGATAGAGGTGTTTTAACTGAGTTAAAAGGGAAACTGTCAAGATAACTGTTATATTGTTGTGCCTCAGAGGTTATTGCTTTCTGACATATCTCTACAGACAGTAAAAAATGTATAAACTATAATGGTAGAAGATAGTGCATGATCTCATGGCAAATATATCTAGACTTGCATTACAAATAAAACCTTTAGGTCGTGGCAGTGGTCGGGTTGGGGAGGGAGGGAGGGAGGGAAGGGGGGTAGTTGAACTATGTTAGTTCTTAAGGTTTGGACCCTGCGTGGTCATATCGAGGACGGGTACGTTGCCCGTCTGGTCTGTGTTAATATAAATGTAAATGTATAGTTTTGTCTGTGCAAAATTTAATAAAAAGATTGTTTAAAAAAAAAAAAAAAGGTGGGATGTCCCCCAAAATGATGGGTTAGAAGATGCTGAGTCCTTTCATAAAAGGTTTTTATTTTTTAATAGTAAGGGTAAAGAATTTATGGAATTTTTACTATTACGTAAACAGAAAAAACGAAAATACTTGAGAATCAGATTAAAGAGATTAGAGATAAGATATAAGATTAGAGATAAGATAGAAACTCTCAAGGATATGCCTGAATTTATTAAACAAGGGTTAATGGGGGTGGGGAGCCTGTTGGTATGGGACCTTTACACCCCCCTCAGCCTACTTATAGAGGCAACTGGAGGAGACCATACGGGGGGGGGGGCGTATAGAGGAAGGGGAGGTGTCAATTGGGGCTTTCAACCTGATCCCCATTTTCCAGGTTATCCCCATTGGGATACCGGAGGATCTGGACGAGGGGGTTATGGATGGGGAGGACACCAATATCCAGGTGCAGGCTCTCATTATCACCCTTTCTCTGGCCCCAATGAATATAATGTACCGACAGAGAATAGGTTTACCCCTCTGTATAACCATATTGAAGAGCAGGGGACCAGTGTTTTTTTAGGGAAACCTATGGACCCATGGAACAATCAGGGACCAGTTGGAAGTCCATCTCGGGGAAAAAGAAGTGAAAGAGAGGGAGGAGAGCCGGGAGAAGGGAACAGAAAAGACAGGTATTTTTAATATTAGTGGACAGGAATTGAATAAAGAAGAGATTAAAGTTTTAGACAAGGGTTTAAAGTATGCTCCGGTAAAAAATGTAAATAAATATGTTCAGGTACAAAAATTCATGCGTACTTTGAACCAAAATAAATATTTTTTATCTAAACCTGATACCAGACCCCTGTTAAGAGAAACTGGATGTTTCTCCACATTGAAAAATAGATCTGTGTTCAACCCTCCAAATACCGATATTAAATATTTAGAAGTATTCCGTAATATGGTAGTAGAGGATTTAGAAAGTCTGAAGATTTAAAAAAGTCCACCACCCCCAGTGGATAAAAAAGGGTATTGAAACTATTGAACAAAACAAAGATGTAGTTATCTGCCCTGCCAAAAAGGGGGGAGCTTTGGTTATTATGAGTAAATCTTGCTATCAGGAAGAAATGGAAAGGCAGTTATCAGATTCCATTACCTATCAATTATTGAACAAAAATCACATTCTTGAATATAAAGATAAATTGAATAGACTGATCAAGACTGATAGACTGTGGCTTGTAGAAATCCTATAATATATTGTCTACAGAAAATTCATAAGGACTCAGTAAAACCTCCAGGAAGACCAATTATCAAAGGTATAGACTCTGTGTATGTGAGGTTGGGCCAGTATATAGACTGATTTCTGCAGCCGTTGGTTTTCAGCATATATTAAAGATACTAAACATATCATCAATCAATGGCATGCAATGCCAAGCTGCTGCTAACAAAGCAAACAGAATATTGGCATGCATTAAAAAGGGGATCAACTCCATAGATAAAACGATAATTCTCCCGCTCTACAAGACTCTGGTCTGGCCGCAGCTAGAGTATGCTGTCCAGTTCTGGGCACCAGTCCTCAGGAAGGATGTACTGGAAATGGAGTGAGTACAAAGAAGGGCAACTAAGCTAATAAAGGGTCTGGAGGATATTAGTTATGAGAAAGGTTGCGAGCACAGAACTTATTCTCTCTGAAGAAGAGACGCTTGAGAGGGGATGTGATTTCAATTTATACATACCGTACTGGTGACCCCACAATAGGGATAAAACCTTTTCGCGGAAGGGAGTTTAACAAGACATGTGGCCACTCATTAAAATTAGAAGAAAAGAGGTTTAACCTTAAACTACGTAGAAGTTTCTTTACTGTAAGAGCAGCAAGGATGTGGAATTCCCTTCCACAGGCGGTGGTCTCAGCGGGGAGCATCGATAGTTTAAAAAATGATTAGATAAGCACCTGAACGACCGCAACATACAGGGAAATACAATGTAATACTGACATATAATCACACAAATAGGTTGGACATGATGGACTTGTGTCTTTTTTCAACCTCAGCTACTATGTAACTAGATGACCTATTGATCATCTGGAATGGTGACCAAGTGTCTTTTGATAGGTTTATGGCAAATATGAATGGCAATTCTAAAAATATTAAATTTACCTGGACCATCAGTACTGACCAAATGGTATTTCTGGATTTGGAGATATTTATGGATGATGATAGGCTTCTAACCAGAAATAATTTCAAGCCTACTGATAGGAATTCCTATTTGCCTTTAGACAACTGCCATCACCATACCTGGCTTAATAACATCCCTAAGGGACAGTTTATTTGATTACGTAGAAACTGTTCCAAACAATCAGACTATCTTCTCAAATCTGAAATCTTAGCCAATAGACTCATTGAAAAAGGTTCTAATTCTTCGTTGATTCTAAATGAACAGAATAAATATTAAAAATGGACAGATGATCACTTCTAAAGGATGGCCACAGAAGTATAAAAGGATTTTGGAGTATATTGTACAGTTTAGAAAGGTAGAAAATATTATAAAAAAACACTGGAGTATTCTTTGGAAAGATAAAATACCGGGGCTCCTTTTGCCACTATATCCTGCCTTTATTTATAGAAAAGCCCCTAAACTAAAAGATAAATTAGCACCTGGGGTTATAGATCCACCCAAACAGAAGAAAAGTAGTTTATTTTTCTGACTGGTTTTCATGCTTGTGGTAGATGTCTGGCATGTTGGCATGCTAAGATTAATATTAAAAAAATGAAAGAGTTCACATCCACTAGCGCAGGGAAAGGGTACCAAATTAGAGACCTCATTACAGTGCCATTACTGGGGTGATTTATATGTTTGAGTGTGGATGCGGGCTTCAATACATTGGCTGCACATCCAAAGCCCTACATATTAGTGTGGAGGAACACATTAGGAACATCAAGAAAGGGGTGGTTACACATAATGTGTCTAAACATTTGTGTCTAAACATTTTAAATATGTTCATAATAAGAGCCTTAGCTCTTTTAAGTTTTGGGGAATAGAGCAAGTGGAGAGACACTGGAGAGGGGGAAATGTTATTAGACTACTGAGCAAAAGAGAGTCGTTCTGGATTTTTGAGGCCAAGGGTCTTGTACCTAGAAGCCTCAATGTGGATTTCGACCTCAACTGTTTTATTAGTGATAGATTGTCAGGTCTGGGCTCAGCCCTTCCTTCTCAGAGCAGGCCGCTCAGCTGTCGGTTAACTGCCAGCTCTAATCTTTCCACAGTGACTCACTTGGTGATGATATCCTGCTCGTAAGTGCTGTTGGCTACTTAAGCTGTTCAGTCCAGATCCTCTCTGCCTTCACCTGGTCAACATATCAGAGACTCTCTCCTGTGTACCTGTGAAGGACTTGCTTGGCTGATGTCCCTTCTGGTTCCTGATCCTGCTTGCTGTTCCACTATACTGATTCTCAGGTTTCCTGATTTCCTGGCTTGTCCTGAAGTACACTGATCCCTGGCTCCCTGACATCCTGGCTTGTCTGACTATCCTTTCTGGTTACTAGACTCTGGCTATGTTTGACTATGTTTGCTCTGTTTACCTTTTACTATCATTATTAAACTAGTGTGATTTTTACTGCACTTCTGTCTCGGTCTGATTCATGGTTTCTGACAGTAGGCGAAGGACATGAATTCAGAAGTTGCAGTCAATCTACTTGTTGGTAATATTTTTTCCAGATTGGATAAGCAGGAACACCACATAGATCAGTTTGCCATGGCGTTACAGACGCTCCTGAATCACATGGCTCACCTGGAATCTCCCACTGTGGCTGCTCTGGTACAATCTGTGTTGCAGGCCATCCCTGCTGCTGCTCCAGTCTCTGTGCAGGCACCCGCCTCAAGTATTACCTCTATAAAAAGTATGTCTGGTTCCACTCCGCTTCCCCAGCAATTTGGAGGCGATCCAGTCCAATGCAGATGGTTTCTCAACCAGGTTAAGATATACTTTGAGATGCTGCCCCAGGAGTTTTCCACAGACAGAAGCAAAGTAGGTTTCGTGATATCTTTGGTTTTTGAAAGAGCCTTGGCCTGGGCAAACCCTCTATGGGAGACGCAAAAACCCATGGTCCTGAGTTACCCAGAGTTTGTGGCTTCCTTTAAAAGGGTATTTGACGTTCCTGCAAGCTCCGCTTCTGCTGCCAAGTGCCTCATGTCCATCAGAGTACGAGAACTGTTGCCGATTACACCATTGAATTCCATACTCTGGCAGCAGAGGTTGCTTGGAACAATGAGGCTCTTGTGGCTGCTTTCTCTCATGGTTTCTCGGATACCATCAAAGATGAGATAGCAGCCCGAGATATACCCACTGAGTTGGAGAAGTTGATCATGTTTGCCATCCTCATAGACTCCAGACTCAGAGAAAGACTCTCTTTTAAGGAGTGCCTGTACATGTGTCTCCGAGCCTTGCAGTTCCACCCTTGCCTCCCTCACCCCCCATTCCTCCTGGTACCGAGTCGGTTGTTGACGGTGAACCCATTGTCAGGGATGGGCTCAGTACTTCCTTCTCTGAGCTGGCAGCTCAGCTGCCGGATAATTGCCAGCTCCCATCTTTCTCCACAGTTACCCAGCTGTTGTTGATTCTGCTCGTCAGTCCTGCCTACTTAAAGTCCTCAAGCTCACTTGATCTCTGCCTTCGCCTTTGTCAACATCACAGAGACTTTCTCCTGTGTTCCTGTTGAAGACTTGCTCGGCTGACGTTCCTTCTGGCTTCTGATCCTGCTTGCTGTACTACTACATTTATCTCTGGCTCTCTGACATTTGCTTGGCTGACTACCCGATCCGGTTACTGAACTCTGGCTTGTTTTGACTACGCTTACTCTGTTTACCTTATTATTATTAAACAAGTGTGATTTAACTAAACTTCTGTCTCAGTCTGATTCATGGTTCCTGATAGTAGGCGAAGGCCATGAATTCAGAAGATACAGTCAATCCACTTGTTGGTAATATTTTTTCCAGATTGGATGAGCAAGCTCAACGCATGGATCAGTTTGCCATAGTGTTACAAATGCTCCTGAGTCACACAGCTCACCTGGAAACTCCCACTGTGGCTGCTCCTGTACAACCTGAGTTGCAGGCCGTCCCTGCTGCTGCGCCAGTCTCTGTGCAGGCACCCGCCTCGAGTATTACCTCTATAAGAGGTATGTCTGGTTCCGCTCCGCTTCCCCAGCGATTTGGGGGCGATCCAGTTCAATGCAGAGGGTTTCTCAACCAGGTTGAGATATACTTTGAGAAATTCTGCCCCAGGCGTTTCCCACAGACAGAAGCAAAGTAGGTTTCGTGATATATTTGCTTTCTGAGAGAGCCTTGGCCTGGGCAAACCCTCTATGGGAGATGCAAAAACCTGTTGTCTTGAGTTACCCTGACTTTGTGGCCTCTTTTAAAAGGGTATTTGATGTTCCCACACGCTCCGCTTCTGCTGCCAAGTGCCTCATGTCCATCAAACTGCTGCTTTCTCTCATGGTTTCACGGATTCCATCAAGGTTGAGATAGCAGCCCGAGATATAACCACTGAGTTGGAGAGGTTGATCACATTTGCCATCCTCATTGACTCCAGACTCAGAGAAAGACTCTCTTTTAAGGAGCGCTTGCGGAAGCCTCCTGTACGTTTGCCTCCAAGCTTTGCAGTCCCACCTGTGCCTCCCTCACCTCCCATGCCTGCTGGTACCGAGTCGGTCAGTGAAGATGAACCCATGCACTTGAGCTTCACGCGTCTCTCTGCAGATGAGAGAGCCTTTAGGAGGAGGGAAAGATTGTGCCTTTATTGTGGTCAAGCAAGTCACTTTTTGAAGTCTTGTCCTACCTATCCAGGGAACGCCCGAACCTTGAGGTCCTGTCATGGACAGACCTAAGGTGGCGTTGTTTCATCCCCAGTTATCCAGAAGGATAAGCCCCTGGTTTCGGTCACCCTTTCTTGGGCTGAGTCGTCCATCGAGATACAGGCTCTTATCGACTCTGGGGCTGCAGGCCTGTTCACTGATGCTGCCTTTGTATCGCAGCACTCGATTCCGCTGCAGCTGCATGACACTCCACTTGCCATTGAGGCTCTTGATGGGAAACCTCTACAGCCTGCCCATGTGACTCATGAGATGGTTCCAATGTCCATGGCCATAAGGGCTCTTCACCATGAGATAATCTAATTCCAAGTTATTTTCTCACCTTGGTTTCTGCTGGTTATTGGTTATCCTTGGTTACAGAGGCACAACTCCTCTTTTGATTGGCTCTGTGCTGAGGTTCTCTCCTGGTCAACACAATGTAGTGAGACATGCTTCCAGAAGGTAGCCAAGGTCCTGTGCAGCTCTTCACTCTCCTCCCTGCCGGAGGAGTACTGCGATTTTAGCAATGTCATTAACAAAGGTCAAGCCGGTAGTTTGCCTCCACACTGGCCTTATGATTGTGCAATTGACCTTCAACCTGGTGCCATACCCCCTCGTGGCTGGGTTTACCCTTTGTCGGTCTTGGAGGATAAGGCCATGGAGGAATATGTTGCAGACGCTTTCTCGAGGTTTCATCCGCAATCCTCGTCTCCTGCTGGTGCTGGTTTCTTCTTTGTGAAGAAGAAGAGCGGTGAACTGAGACCTTGTATGGATTATAGGGGTCTCAGTCGTTTCACGATTAAGAATGCCTACCCAATTCTGTTGACTACAGAGTTTTTTGACCTCCTCAAGGGAACAACGGTTTTCACGAAGCTTAATTTGAGAGGGGCATACAATCTCATGCGGATTAAGAAGGGCGACGAGTGGAAAACTGCGTTTAATACCAGAACAGGCCATTATGAGTACCTCGTAATGTCTTTTGGTCTTTGTAATGCTCCGGAAGTTTTCCAGGAATTTATTAACGATGTCCTCCGAGATTTGTTGCAGTTATGTGTGGTGGTTTATCTCGATGATATCCTCATATTTTCCAAGTCCCTGGAGAGCCACCACACAGATGTCTGTCGTGTGCTTCAGAAACTAAGAGAAAGCAATGTCTATTGTAAACTGGAGAAGTGCGAGTTCCATCGTGAACAGGTTAAATTCCTGGGCAATGTCATTTCTAGGGATGAGCTTCGAGTTCGAGTCGAACTCATGTTCGACTCGAACATTGGCTGTTCGCAAGTTCGCAGAACAGCGAACAATTTGGGGTGTTCGTGGCAAATTCGAATGCTGCGGAACACCCTTTAAAAGTCTATGGGAGAAATCAAAAGTGCTAATTTTAAAGGCTAATATGCAAGTTATTGTCATAAAAAGTGTTTGGGGACCTGGGTCCTGCCCCAGGGGACATGGATCAATGCAAAAAAAAGTTTTAAAAATGGCCGTTTTTTCAGGAGCAGTGATTTTAATAATGCTTAAAGTCAAACAATAAAAGTGTAATATCCCTTTAAATTTCGTATCTGGGGGGTGTCTATAGTATGCCTGTAAAGGGGCGCATGTTTCCTGAGTTTAGAACAGTCTGACAGCAAAATGACATTTTGAAGGAAAAAACTCATTTAAAACTACCCGCGGCTATTGCATTGCCGACAATACACATAGAAGTTCATTGATAAAAACGGCATGGGAATTCCCCAAAGGGGAACCCCGAACCAAAATTAAAAAAAAAAAAAATGACGTGGGAGTCCCCCTAAATTCCATACCAGGCCCTTCAAGTCTGATATGGATATTAAGGGGAACCCCGGCCAAAATTAAAAAAAAAAAATGACGTGGGGTTCCCCCTAAATTCCATACCAGACCCTTCAGGTCTGGTATGGATTTTAAGGGGAACCCCGCGCCCAAAAAAAAAAAAAAAAACGGCGTGGGGTCCCCCCAAAAATCCATACCAGACCCTTATCTGAGCACGCAACCTGGCAGGCCGCAGGAAAAGAGGGGGGACGAGAGTGCAGCCCCCCCCCTCCTGAACCGTACCAGGCCACATGCCCTCAACATTGGGAGGGTCCTTTGGGGTAGCCCCCCAAAACACCTTGTCCCCATGTTGATGAGGACAAGGGCCTCATCCCCACAACCCTGGCCGGTGGTTGTGGGGGTCTGCGGGCGGGGGGCTTATCGGAATCTGGAAGCCCCCTTTAACAAGGGGACCCCCAGATCCCGCCCCCCCTGTGTGAAATGGTAAGGGGGTACAAAAGTACCCCTACCATTTCACTAAAAAACTGTCAAAAATGTTAAAAATGACAAGAGACAGTTTTTGACAATTCCTTTATTTAAATACTTCTTCTTTCTTCTATCTTCCTTCATCTTCTGGTTCTTCTGGTTCTTCTGGCTCTTCTGGTTCTTCCTCCGGCGTTCTCGTCCAGCATCTCCTCCGCGGCGTCTTCTATCTTCTTCTCCTCGGGCCGCTCCGCACCCATGGCATGGAGGGAGGCTCCCGCTCTTCTCTTCTTCTTCATCTTCTTCTCTTCTTCTCTTCTTCTTTTCTTCTCTTCTTCATTTTCTTCTCCGGGCCGCTCCGCATCCATGCTGGCATCATGGAGGGAGGCTCCCGCTGTGTGACGGCGCTCCTCGTCTGACAGTTCTTAAATAACGGGGGGCGGGGCCACCCGGTGACCCCGCCCCCCATCTGACGCACGGGACATGACGGGACTTCCCTGTGGCATTCCCCGTGACGTCACAGGGAAGTCCCGTCAAGTCACCGTGCATCAGAGGGGGGCGGGGTCACTGGGTGGCCCCGCCCCCCGTTATTTAAGAACTGTCAGACGAGGAGCGCCGTCACACAGCGGGAGCCTCCCTCCATGATGCCAGCATGGATGCGGAGCGGCCCGGAGAAGAAAATGAAGAAGAGAAGAAGAGAAGAAAAGAAGAAGAGAAGAAGATGAAGAAGAAGAGAAGAGCGGGAGCCTCCCCCCATGCCATGGGTGCGGAGCGGCCTGAGGAGAAGAAGATAGAAGACGCCGCGGAGGAGATGCTGGACGAGAACGCCGGAGGAAGAACCAGAAGAGCCAGAAGAACCAGAAGAACCAGAAGATGAAGGAAGATAGAAGAAAGAAGAAGTATTTAAATAAAGGAATTGTCAAAAACTGTCTCTTGTCATTTTTAACATTTTTGACAGTTTTTTAGTGAAATGGTAGGGGTACTTTTGTACCCCCTTACCATTTCACACAGGGGGGGGGCCGGGATCTGGGGGTCCCCTTGTTAAAGGGGGCTTCCAGATTCCGATAAGCCCCCCGCCCGCAGACCCCCACAACCACCGGCCAGGGTTGTGGGGATGAGGCCCTTGTCCTCATCAACATGGGGACAAGGTGTTTTGGGGGGCTACCCCAAAGCACCCTCCCAATGTTGAGGGCATGTGGCCTGGTACGGTTCAGGAGGGGGGGGCCGCACTCTCGTCCCCCCCTCTTTTCCTGCGGCCTGCCAGGTTGCGTGCTCGGATAAGGGTCTGGTATGGATTTTTGGGGGGACCCCACGCCATTTTTTTTTTTTTTTTTGGCGCGGGGTTCCCCTTAAAATCCATACCAGACCTGAAGGGTCTGGTATGGAATTTAGGGGGAACCCCACGTCATTTTTTTTTTTTTAATTTTGGCCGGGGTTCCCCTTAATATCCATACCAGACCTGAAGGGCCTGGTATGGAATTTAGGGGGACTCCCATGTCATTTTTTTTTTTTAATTTTGGTTCGGGGTTCCCCTTTGGGGAATTCCCATGCCGTTTTTATCAATGAACTTCTATGTGTATTGTCGGCAATGCAATAGCCGCGGGTAGTTTTAAATGAGTTTTTTCCTTCAAAATGTCATTTTGCTGTCAGACTGTTCTAAACTCAGGAAACATGCGCCCCTTTACAGGCATACTATAGACACCCCCCAGATACGAAATTTAAAGGGATATTACACTTTTATTGTTTGACTTTAAGCATTATTAAAATCACTGCTCCTGAAAAAACGGCCGTTTTTAAAACTTTTTTTTGCATTGATCCATGTCCCCTGGGGCAGGACCCAGGTCCCCAAACACTTTTTATGACAATAACTTGCATATTAGCCTTTAAAATTAGCACTTTTGATTATTCATGTTCGTGTCCCATAGACTTTAACGGTGTTCGCATGTTCGAACGAACTTTTTTCCTGTTCGCATGTTCTGGTGCGAACCGAACAGGGGGGTGTTCGGCTCATCCCTAATAATCAAACTCATGAAAAAAGACAGATACATATAGAAATGATTGTAGGGATAGGAACATATGTAGTCACTCCTCATTTCTGCCATAGAAGCGAGCACATACAACAGTCCCTACAATACTACAATTAATAAATTATGTATAGCTTTACACTCACAAATGCATCCCCATGAAAGATAATAAGCGGAGCTGACCATGGCAGGACCGAACAAATTGAAGGGCGTCTATAAGCCCCTAAGGGCAGATTCCCGGGCGAGTGTAGGAACCAGGACAAGATACAAAAAATAAGTAGGCAAACTGTCAAAAAGACAAGGAGAGAGCAGATACATGTTTATATCTATATGGAATTAACACAGCAGGGTCATGCTGGTAGCATATGTTTCTAATAAGATAGAAACTCGGCCAAGAAAGGCCATATTAGAATGTATATAGAAAATATATATGTATAATATCATATCCTTAATACACACCTGTAATAAATGCCCATAAATAAATTATATTGTATCTACGGTAGTGTGGTCAGGAGCGGCGGAACTCACAAAGATGGAAAAGGAGCCTCAAATAGGGAGAACAAGCTGTAAAACAAATATGTATAACCATTTATACATATATATATATATATATATATATATACATATATAAAAGATATTCCCGAATAGTACATGAAGCACCCAAAAGAGTGTTCATATAACTATATATGGGTCTAAATAGACACAGTTATCCATAGTTTCATTCCAGATATAAGGCTGATATAGAGTAGCTTACCCTGATAGAATATATAAACTGCATAAAATCGTTCGTCCCAGCGGTAAGGGGGAACTAAAAGACCAGCCCAATAGATGGTTTAGGGAATACTGGGATCCACCAAGCCCGGCAGTTTCCTGGAATTAGGCAGTGAATATGAGGCTGTGAAAAACAAAAAACAACAAAAATCCATGAATAAATAAACAGACCAATAAACACACATACTGTGTATATTTTCTCTCTTGAGGACCTTTTAAAATCTGTGTGTGATTTTTCTAAACAAATTTATATATTTTTATACAAAAGTTTATGTAAGTCCTTACCGTACCATGAAAGTCCGCAGTTGCCTTAGATCTTCTGCCTATTGTTTTTCTCATGGGAGCAAAGATGATTCCCGAAGTGGTTTCAACCAAAGCCTTGCAGAGAAGTCACAGGAGGATCTCGGTCAAGGTCCGCAACATAATGGCCTCGACAGTGAAGATGCTGGCTCGGATGTTGCTGGGGCAAGTAAATCCGGTTACCCCAGTCCCACCGTTTGATTTGGTGGGGGGGAGAAAAGGATGGGATTCCTGTCGAGGAGTTCTATCCGAAGAACACTCTTCTCTCACCCAAATCGAAAGAAATTGCCAAGACTTAGCTCCGGAGATAGTAGGCTGCATTCTCGAAGAGTGAATTCATTGTGGGATGTGCAAAGAATGCCAACCATCCATCTACAAGAAGGTAAGCCGTTTAGAGAAAGAGTCAGACGGATTCCTTTAGGGGACTTGGAAGATCTGCGTGAACAACTGGCTAAATTGAAGAGAGCAGGTATCATCTGAGAATCCCGAAGTCCATGCGCTTCTCTGATAGTGGTGGTACGGAAAAAGAATGGGTCACTGAGGCTGTGTATTGACTACAGAAAGCTGAACAGGAGGACCATTCCTGACTAGTATACCACCCCACAGATAAGAAGACACCTTGCAGAGCCTGTCAGGGGCAAAATGGTTCAGTGTGCTGGACCTGAAGAGCGGATACTATCAAATCCCCATGCATCCTGAGGATCAGGAGAAGACCGCCTTCATTACCACGGTGGGGTTCTTTGAATTTGACCGCATGCCTCAGGGCTTGTCCGGCGTCCCAGCCACTTTCCAAAGGCTTATGGAGAAGACGGTAGGTGACATGAACCTGATAGAAGTGTTGGTGTATCTAGACGACATCATTGTCTTCAGGAAGACCTTAGAGAAGCACGAAGAGCGTCTGGATAAGGTCCTCAAGAGACTCCATGATGACGGGTTGAAGCTGTCTCTGAAGAAGTGCCAGTTTTATCAACCCTCGGTCAACTACCTTGGTCACATTGTGTCTGCCGACGGAGTGGCCACTGACCCCCAGAAGCTGGAATCTGTCACCTCCTGGCTGAGGCCTACTAATGTGACCAAGCTCAGGTCATTTCTGGGATTCTGTTCCTATTACAGAAGATTTGTAGAGGGATTCGCTAAAATAGTATGCCCACTCAATGAGCTACTGAAAAGCGAAGAGGAAGACGATGACCCAGCTCTGACAAAGCCTGTCAGACCAGCTGGTGGGCCTAGAAAACCCAGAGAGTCCATTTAGGAACTGTGGACTGCACAATTTGAAGAGGCCTTTAGGCAGCTGCAATTGAGCCTAACAACTGCTCAAGTCCTGGCCCATGCAGATCCAACCAAGCCATATGAACTGCACGTTGACGCCAGTCAAGATGGGTTAGGTGGTGTGCTGTATCAAGAGCACGACAGCCACCTATGGCCTGTTGCCTATGTGTGTCGGCGATTGGCACCCGCCGAGAAGAACTACCTCACACACAAACTTGAGCTTCTAGCCTTGAAGTGGGCAGTAGTAGATAAACTATATGGAGCGGAGTTTGTGATTAAGACTGACAATAATCCTCTCACCTACATCCTCACTACTGCCAAGTTGGATGCCACAGGTCATAGATGGTTGGCTGCCCTATCAGGGTTTACCTTCAGCCTGTATCGACCAGGAACAGGGAACAAAGACGCAGATGCTCTATCAAGAAGACCCCATTGTTCCAGAGACCCTGCAGAAGAATGGGCCCAGCTGACACCTGAAGGGGTGCGCGCCTTATGTCAAGAAGCAGAATGCCAAGCTCGAGGGGGATCCAGGGCCGAAGACATTGGAGTATCAGCTGCTGGTATCCCCAGAAGTTATTGCAATGTTACCCAAGTCAGGGATGAAGGCCTGTCAAAGCTTTCTAAGAAGGACTTGCGAAGGGATCAGTTGGAAGACCCTCTCTGTAGCTTGGCATTGAAGGCTTTGGAGAGCCAACATCCTGACCTGCTCCTCACTGACTCCCTGAAGGAAGCACGCCTGTAACACAGAGAATGGGATCAGTTGCAGCTGCACCAGGGGGTGGTCTCCTGAAGGGGCCCCTCTGATGATCCTGAAGAGAAATGGAAGTTATTTCTACTGGAAAAACATAGGGAGACAGTATTAACTGCCCTACACGACAACCATTACCACCTAGTGCCTGAGAGGACTTTCCACTTGGTGAGGGACCGATTCTACTGGCCCTGCATGCAGGCTGAAGTAGAGGGCTATTGCCACTCTTGCATCTGGTGCATCCAAAGGTAGACTCTGCCTCACTGAGCTGCCTTAATTGTCCATCTTCAGAGCCAAAGACCCATGGAGCTGGTGTGCATTGACTTTCTGTGCTTGGAGCCTTACCTGAGTGGACAAGGGAATATCCTGGTAGTGACTGACCACTTCTCTCGATATGCCTGGGCATTTTCCATGAGGAACCAACAAGCATCCATGATGGCCAAGCTCTTAGTGGAGAAGTTCTTTGTGCACTATGGCCTGCCCCAACGTATCCACTCTGAGCAAGAAGAGATTTCGAGAGCAGCCTCATCAAGAGACTTTTAGACCTGTTAGGCATTAGGAAGTCCAGAACCACCCCGTACCATCCTCAAGCATATAGCCGCTATTGTGCATGCTTATAACAGCACCGCAAATGATGCCACTCCCTATCGTCTGATGTTTGGACGGGAGGCCTGGCTGCCAGTAGACTTGGCCTTTGGCACATCCTCGGATCATACCTCAGCAACCTCCCATAAGGGATATGTAGAAGCGTCTCAAGACCTCCTATGACAAGGCCCAAGCTGCTTCAGATGCCCGAGGATTGAGGAACAAAAAAAACTTTGACCTCAGGGTGCAGGTGCAGGACTTACAACCGGGTGTCAAGGTACTGCTGAGAAACCTGGGTGTCCCTGGGAAGCACAAGTTGGCTGACCGCTGGAAGTCACAGCACTATCTCATTTGCAAACAGCTGGCAGGACTTCCCTTGTATCAAATCAGGCCAGAAGGAAGTGAACTCCCGCTGAAGACTTGGCATCGCAACCATCTGTTGCCTCTGTCAGAAGCAGTTCCACCCCAGCCAGATTCGCAGTCCACACCCATGGCCTCTCAGAGATCACGACCAGTGACTAGGTCCCAGTCTGTGCCTCTAGATGAAGAGGATGAGGACAGTGAAGATGAATTGATGGGAATGGATTGGTTGTGGCCACCCAAATATCAAGGCCTGCCACCCCCCTTCTTCTCTGCTGACAGAGTTGGAAGACCTCCAATCTTCTCTGCTGACAGTAGATCCTGGAGACTTCCCATCCTTTACTGAAGAGGAAGCTGAATCTGATTTGCAGGAAGAAGAAGATAAAGCTGTTGCTGAAGAAGAGACCAGTGTGCTTGTAAACCCAGAGCCTAAAGAACAGCGAGAGCGAAGGGTTATTCACCCACCAAAAAGACTAACCTATGACACTCTGGGTAAAAGCTCTGAAGAGGTTGTTCTCCCCTCTCAAAGGACTCTTGAAGCGCATGATCCTCCCACCGCTGACTTGGTGAAGGACAACCCTAGCTCACTCCCTGGCACATCTGGCTGGGCCATTCCAGTTAGAGTGGCCTGTAGGCAAGACAGCCCCCACCACTATCTGGTGGGAGGTTCCTTTGCCGAGTCTTTATGCTAATGCAAACTGTTTGATTGCCTGTGTGTTATTTTGAGCGCATGTAACAGGTTCCAGACTTTACTGCCTTTGGGGGACCAAAGGTTCTTTGATGGGGGAGTGTGTAGTGGCTTCTGCATCAGGATTACAGTGCCAAGCTGACCAGGACTCTCAATAAACAGGGACATGGCTGTCAGTTCTGCAAGAGTGATTTCACCCCTCTCTCCTTTTCTTCTCACAGACATGACACAGGAGAGACAGCCTACTCTGCCCTTTCCCCTAATTATTCATTGATAGAATGAGGAGGAGAAAGGAACTGTGGGATATAAAGTCCCAGCACAAAGCAACCCGACTGACTTTTAAAGTGACAGGACTGCAAATCCCGGGCTACACTGCAGAGAATCAAGAGAATTGTGGGAGAGACTATAAAATTACATTGAAGACTAGGCCCAAGCCCTTTGTTTCCTGGATCCCCTCATGTGGACACCATCCCGTCGCTGTGAGAGGGGATTGCAGCCTACCACATGGTGTACCATGTTCCAACCCGGATGGGAGGGGCCTGGATCTGCTTGCTGTTCATCTGAGATCCATCCAGCACCATTCCGGCCGCCTGCCAACCTGTGTACTGAGCTTCATATCAGGAGATCGATACGGCAGATCTGCTGCACCAGTGTCACTACATGAGCTACTGTTCGGAAAGCGTGCTCAGTTTGAAGCTGTGGAGCTTGGTGTAAGTGGAGCTGGATTAAGTGGGAGTTAAAAACAAGTGTTGGAGTATACAAGTCTTGCTGTCTGTTGGTGTGTGTTGCTGTCTGTTGGTGAGTGTTGCTGTCTGTTGGTGTGTGTTGCTGTCTGTTGGTGTTTGCTGGGTTGCATTTTGGGGACTTTTCCTTTTAGTTTTTAATTTGCCTTTTGCTGTCACTTTTTAAATAGCTTTTTTTTTTTTTCTTGTTTCATCAGTCTATCAATTAAGGGGTGTGGTTAATTGCTCACAGGTGCCTATTTAACTTGTTGTAGGACTCAGTCTGAGCGTGTTCAGTTTGAAGCTGTGGAGCTTGGTGTAAGTGGAGCTGGATTAAGTGGGAGTTAAAAACAAGTGTTAGAGTATACAAGTCTTGCTGTCTGTTGGTGTGTGTTGCTGTCTGTTGGTGTGTGTTGCTGTCTGTTGGTGTGTGTTGCTGTCTGTTGATGTGTGTTTGCTGTCTGTTGGTGTGTGTTTGCTGTCTGTTGGTGTTTGCTGGGTTGCATTTTGGGGACTTTTCCTTTTAGTTTTTAATTTGCCTTTTGCTGTCACTTTTTAAATAGCTTTTTTTTTTTTTTTTTCTTGTTTCATCAGTCTATCAATTAAGGGGTGTGGTTAATTGCTCACAGGTGCCTATTTAACTTGTTGTAGGACTCAGTCTGAGCGTGCTCAGTTTGAAGCTGTGGAGCTTGGTGTAAGTGGAGCTGGATTAAGTGGGAGTTAAAAACAAGAGTTTAAAACAGGAGGTTATAACAGGGGTCATAGTACCTGTGTAGTGTGAGTATCTGAGTGTTGTCTGAGTAGTGTGTGTGGATCGTTAGTACTTGTGTATTGTGTACCTGTGTATTGTCTTGTCGTGTACCTGTGTATTGTCTTGAGTATTAGTGCCAGGAAGCTAGTTGTTAGGTAATTTGGACAGGGTAAAATCCCCAAATCCTCACCAAATTTAATAGGTACGATGCCCGGCGGGTGTGGAGAGGCGACTCTTTGTACATCTTGCCGCATGTATGCGTTCCTTGATCATCCGATCGAGGGCGAATACTGCTGTGCAAAATGTAAGCACATTGTTTCCCTGGAAGCCCAGGTTCTGAATCTGGGGAAGCAACTGTCAGCACTGAGAAGTCCCTCCATACTAAAGGTGAGCCAGGAACGTACACGGCAGGTGCCGGCAGGGGCCAGCACAGAGGCGGGTGGAGACAAAGAGGTGCAGGCACTAGCAAAGAGTAGATGGGTGACAGTCAGGAGGGGTAAAGGGGGAAGTGCCAGGGAGGCCGATCCAGGACTGGAGCATCCCAATAAGTACGCTCCATTGAGTGACATTGGTGTAACCAGTCAGGGACCAGCACTGCTGGAGATGAGGGACTCTCCTAGCTGCCAGGGGAAGAACTCCTCCAGTGAGAGTGGGGGGGCAGCAAAGGGAAAGGAAAGACAGATTCTGGTGGTAGGGGACTCAATTCTTAGAAGGACAGAGAGGGCAATCTGTAACCAAGACCTGAAGCGCCGAACAGTATGTTGTCTACCGGGCGCTCGGGTTCGGCACATCACGGATCTTGTGGACAGATTACTGGGAGGGGCTGGGGAAGACCCGGCTGTCATGGTGCACGTTGGCACCAATGACAAAGTCAGAGGCAGATGGAGTGTCCTAAAGAATGATTTTAGGGACTTAGGAGCTAAATTGAGGAAAAGGACCTCCAAGGTAGTGTTCTCAGGAATACTACCGGTACATCGAGCCACACCAGAAAGGCAGAGGGAGATTAGGGAAGTAAACAAGTGGCTGAAGAGCTGGTGTAGTAAGGAGGGGTTTGGGTTCCTGGAGGACTGGGCCGACTTCTCAGTCGGTAACCGGTACTATAGAAGGGACGGACTGCACCTAAATGAGGAGGGTGCAGATCTGCTGGGAATGAAGATGGCCAAAAAGTTAGAGGGGTTTTTAAACTAGGCGATGGGGGGGAGGGTCCAGAGACAGTGATAGCCAGCGTGGAAGATATTCCAGAGGGTAGTATTGGGGGCATTAGTGGTAGGTTAACCAAAGCACAAAAACACAAGGTGAGTATAGTAGCAAGTCCAAGTTGCAATCTTGAAACACCCAATATGAGGACAATATGCGACCGGTCTAAACTATGTGGCATGTTCACCAATGCCAGGAGCCTGGCGGACAAGATGGGTGAACTAGAGATACTGTTGTACAAGGAGGATTTGAATTTTGTGGGAATTTCAGAGACCTGGTTCAACAGCTCTCATGATTGGCTGGCAAACATTCAAGGGTATACCCTATACCGCAAGGACAGAGAGGGTAAAAAAGGGGGAGGGGTATGCCTATATATCAAGAATAATGTACAAGTGAATGTGAGAGATTACATCACTGAGGGGGCTAGGGAGGAGGTGGAATCTTTATGGGTAGAGCTCCAAAGGGATGAAGCTAAGGGGAAAATAATACTGGAAGTATGCTATAGGCCCCCTAACCTGAGGGAGGAAGTGGAGACGGATCTCCTATCACAAATTGGATTAGCAGCAAGGATGGGAAGTGTTATCATAATGGGGGATTTTAATTATCCAGACATAGACTGGGCGGAGGGAACCACGCATTCAATTAAGGCTCACCAGTTCCTTAGTGTCTTGCAGGACAATTTTATGGGTCAGATGGTAGACGCACCAACTAGAAATAAAACATTACTAGATCTACTGATTACCAACAATACAGACCTGATAACAGATGTGGAAATACGGGGCAATTTAGGTAACAGCGATCACAGGTCAATTAGTTTCAGTATAAATCACACAAATAGGAGACATGAAGGGAACACAAAGACACTGAATTTCAAAAGAGCCAACTTCCCTAAACTACAAACCTTGCTAAAAGGCATAAATTGGGATAAAATATTAGGAACAAAGAATACGGAGGAGAGATGGGTTTGCTTTAAGAGCATATTAAATAAGGGCATTAGCCAATGTATCCCATTGGGTAATAAATTTAAAAGAGCGAACAAACATCCTGGATGGCTTAACTCCAATGTAAAAATGCATATAAAAGCAAAGGAGAAGGCCTTCAAAAAATACAAGGTTGAGGGATCATCCACAGCATTCAGAATTTATAAAGAATGCAATAAGAAATGTAAGGGTGCAATTAGGATGGCTAAGATAGAACATGAAAGACACATAGCGGAGGAGAGCAAAAAAAATCCCCAGAAATTCTTTAAGTATGTAAACAGTAAAAAAGGGAGGACAGACCATATTGGCCCCATAAAGAATGAGGAAGGACATCTGGTTACAAAGGATGGGGAGATGGCAAAGGTATTGAATTTATTCTTCTCCTCAGTCTTCACGAGTGAATCGGGGGGCTTCAGTAACCAAAACTGCAGTGTTTATCCTCATGACACAACACAGGAAGCACCTACATGGTTAACAGAGGACGGAATTAAAATTAGACTTGAGAAACTTAACATTAATAAATCACCGGGACCAGATGGCTTGCATCCGAGGGTACTTAGGGAACTCAGTCAGGTGATTGCCAGACCGTTGTTCCTAATTTTTACAGACAGTCTATTGACTGGAATGGTACCAGCTGATTGGAGAAAAGCCAATGTAGCACCAATATTTAAAAAGGGCCCAAAAAACATCCCTGGGAATTACAGACCAGTTAGCCTAACATCAATAGTATGTAAACTCTTGGAGGGGATGATAAGGGACTATATACAAGATTTTAGTAATAAGAATGATATCATTAGCAGTAATCAGCATGGATTCATGAAGAATCGTTCTTGCCAAACCAATCTATTAACCTTCTATGAGGAGGTGAGTTGCCATCTAGATAAAGGAAGGCCCGTAGACGTGGTGTATCTGGATTTTGCAAAAGCATTTGACACAGTTCCCCATAAACGTTTACTGTACAAAATAAGGTGCGTTGGCATGGACCATAGGGTGAGTACATGGATTGAAAACTGGCTACAAGGGCGTGTTCAGAGGGTGGTGATAAATGGGGAGTACTCAGAATGGTCAGGGGTGGGTAGTGGGGTTCCCCAGGGTTCTGTGCTGGGACCAATCCTATTTAATTTGTTCATAAACGACCTGGAGGATGGGATAAACAGTTCAATCTCTGTATGTGCAGACGATACTAAGCTAAGCAGGGCAATAACTTCTCCGCAGGATGTGGAAATCTTGCAAAAAGACCTGAACAAATTAATGGGGTGGGCGACTACATGGCAAATGAGGTTCAATGTAGAAAAATGTAAAATAATGCATTTGGGTGGCAAAAAAATGAATGCAATCTATACACTGGGGGGAGAACCTCTGGGGGAATCTAGGATGGAAAAGGACCTGGGGGTCCTAGTAGATGATAGGCTCAGCAATGGCATGCAATGCCAAGCTGCTGCTAATAAAGCAAACAGAATATTGGCATGCATTAAAAGGGGGATCAACTGCAGAGATAAAACGATAATTCTCCCGCTCTACAAGACTCTGGTCCGCCCGCACCTGGAGTATGCTGTCCAGTTCTGGGCACCAGTCCTCAGGAGGGACGTACTGGAAATGGAGCGAGTACAAAGAAGGGCAACAAAGCTAATAAAGGGTCTGGAGGATCTTAGTTATGAGGAAAGGTTGCGAGCACTGAACTTATTCTCTCTGGAGAAGAGACGCTTGAGAGAGGATATGATTTCAATTTACAAATACTGTAGTGGTGACCCCACAATAGGGATAAAACTTTTTCGCAGAAGAGAGTTTAATAAGACTCGTGGCCACTCATTACAATTAGAAGAAAAGAGGTTTAACCTTAAACTACGTAGAGGGTTCTTTACTGTAAGAGCTGCAAGGATGTGGAATTCCCTTCCACAGGCGGTGGTCTCAGCGGGGAGCATTGATAGCTTCAAGAAACTATTAGATAATCACCTGAATGACCGCAATATACAGGGATATGTAATGTAATACTGACACATAATCACACACATAGGTTGGACTTGATGGACTTGTGTCTTCTTTCAACCTCACCTACTATGAATCGGTCTGGTCGTTGGTGAGTCGTCCACCTTTACAAATCCTTTCTCACGGTTTCACTGGGACACTTTGCACAGACATCTCTACCTTAGGAATTCTTTACTGAACCTACTTTAGACATCTTTAGCTTTCCTCATTTCAAGAAACCCATCGCTTGCTACTAAACCTTATTGGATAAAAGTTAATGAGCTCCTCCATGCCGGTGAAGACCATCAGATCTGCAACGGGGACATTACTGTCACTGCTGCTATAAGGGCCCTTATACCATTGCCTTTAAGTCAGACCTCTCAGTAGAGTTAACGGTTAATAGTTTTGCCTGGGGTTCCCCTTTAGTATTGGTAATATCTACAAGTACTCAATAGTTTTGAAGAAGGCATTTATGAATTATCTGTCACTGACTGTATTGATGCTGTCTATTTGCATATCTTAAAAAATTTGTTTGAGCGCTATAAAAATCACTTCAACCAAATCCTGATTGTTTGTCCGGTATCTGGCTGACCAATACCATTTTGAGTTTCTTTCTGCCTAAGTAAATTGAAGAAAACATTAAGGCCTCATGCACACTGGATGTTTTTGAACTTTTTTACAGCAGCTGTTTTTGGCTCCAGACCTTTTTTTCTACAGTCAATAAACTCCCCATCATGTTATCCTATGTGTCTATGCACACATAGGCTGTTATCAGCAGTTTTTGGCTGGGGCGTTTTTTGGCTTTAAAAAAACAAAACAAAACTAGTGGGTTCTGAGAGGAGTTTTTTCAGCTGTAAAAACGCTCTAACATCAAAAACGCTGGTAAACGCAGATAAACGCTCAAAAACGTGGCTCACCAGCGTTTTTTGACATTTTTGACCCATTAAAAAAAAATCGTGTCTACAAACTATGGGATAGATTTATGGCATTTTTATTTTATTAATTTCTTTTAGTAGTAATGGCGGAGATCAACAATTTTTTAGCGGAACTGTGACATTGCGGCGGACAAATTGGACAATAAGTGACACTTTTTGGGGACCAGTGACACCAATAATTTGATCAGTGCTAAAAAAAATGGACGGTCACAGTATAAATGACACCGGCAGGGAAGGAGTTAACCCCAGGGGGATCAAGGGGTTAAGTGTGTCCCTGGGAGGTGCTTACTAACTGTGTGGAGGGTGGATACACTGGAGAAAAAGAGAGATCTGTGTTTCAGCTTAGCTGAAACACAAGATCTCTCTTTTGTTCCTTGACAGATCAGCAGTTTGCCTTGTTTACATAGACACACTGCTGCTCCGTCTCTCCACTTAACGATCGGCAGGTTGCACCAGACCCACTGATTGGCTCCCGCTGTGTCACCGCGCCCCCTACACCGCGAGCACAAAATCACGTACAGGTAAGTGATTTTGCGCAGCCGGGCCACCCAGCCGCAGTATATATGCAGTGGGCGGTCCTGAATAGGTTAAGCCGCAATATATAACAATATATAACATACAGTACATAGATTTTTTTGTCTTTTAACTAATATGTTTTACTATTGTTTTAAATAATTGAATGTTTTAACATACTCATTTTAGTGGTCACCTTTAAAGTCCCAGGGGGGTAACTCTCGAATTGTCGTACAATGGAAAACAGATGGTAACCGCCCAAAAAACTGACAGGTGTTATAACCCTCCCTTACTTTATCCAAAATTAAAATAAAACAGTTTTGCCTTTAGTTACACCTTAAAATGTTACTAAAGGTAACTTAAATGTAATTTAAAAACAAAAACAAAAACATGTTATACTCACCTGCTCTGTGCAATGGTTTTGCACAGAGCGGCCCCTTATCCTCCTCTTATGGGGTCCCCTGCTGGCGATCTTGGCTCCTCCTCTTCTCTGTGTGCCCCCATAGCAAGCCACTTGCTATGGGGGCACACAGCACATGCTCGTTCTCGAACTGTATGTGTCTATGGAGCTATGCTCCATAGACACACACAGCGGGTCTTAGCCCCACCCCACACCTTCCTCCTCACTGCATTTGATTGACAGCAGCAGGAGCCAATGGAACCTGCTGCTGCCAGAGTTCCTGTGTGAAGAGGGGAGAAGAGATGCAGCTGTCCTCTTTTCCCCTTCACACAGGAAAGGGGACAAGAGAAAGCTTTAAAATGTTTTTTACCTTAATGCAGGGAATGTATTAGGATAAAAAACATTTTGGCTTTAATGTCACTTGTGCGTATCTGCAGAAGGCAGCAGGTTTTCATGCGGTTCAGGAAAACATGCAATTTTGCACATGTTCCTGCACCACAAATGGTGTGAACCAGCCCTTACTCTATATAAAATGATTTTTTTTTTCTTTAATTGCTACGGTGTCCCTCCAGGGTTCTAGAGTTACATTAGCATTATGTATTTTATTTCTTTTGAAAAGACTGCTATCTATTTTATTGTTTTTTTTTTTGTTTTTTTTTTATAACAGCCACGTTTCTTTGCAAGACAATGACAAAAAAAAGTATAAAGCATCTTTTCTTCCTTTCCCTTCCTGGTTCCTCTTTTAGTGGCTTTTAAGGCAAACATTTATTACTGTAAACACATATTTTGAGGTAATATTTTAATGTTCAACCTAAAGTATTTTTTATTATTACTTTCTCCTAAGATGTTCTGTTTATTGGTGAATCCATGCACAATGACATCATGAGACAGTCAAAACCAATATTTGATATCTATGACCAACTATACGGACAGGGCTTTATTCAAACCAGTCAAGTCATGCTGATTTGTTTGATTACTGTATATTGATATGTTTGCTTATGTTGTTTAACAGAAATACACTATTTTATATTGTATTTCAAAGTAAAAAAAAACCAGATCTCACCCTCCTTGGGAAGTTCCCCCCTTCTCCCCAAATCTACACTAAGGCCCCTTTCACACTGGGGCGGTTTGCAGGCGTTATTGCGCTAAAAATAGCGCCTGCAAACCGCCCCTAAACAGCCTCCACTGTTTGTTCAGTGTGAAAGCCCGAGGGCTTTCACACCGAAGCGGTGCTCTGGCAGGAGAAGAAAAAATCTCCTGTCAGCCGCATCTTTGGAGCGGTGAAGGAGCGGTGTATTCACCGCTCCTAAACTGCTCCTGCCCATTGAAATCAATGGGACAGCGCGGCTATACCGCGGTAATACCGCGGCTATAGCCGCGCTATACGAGGGGTTTTAACCCTTTTTCGGCCGCCAGCAGGGGGGTTAAAACCGAATACCATGGTAAAACAGTGCTAAAAATAGCGCTGTTTTACCGCCGATGCCCCCTACCGCCCCAGTGTGAAAGGGGCCTAATTGGGCAATGTTTTTTTTTTTTTTCTTTGTTACCTTTTTTAATTCATAAATGTGTGGCCCGGCCCCTCCGTGCATGTCATTCACCTAGATAAATGATGTGCATATCGCTCATTGGGCCTCCTGGGATATGCACGTCACACATATTCCAGGAGGCCTTGAGTCTTCAATTCAGCTAGTAGGAGAGGGGTGGGCCTAGTGGAACCTGGAAGAGCCGGCGGGCCTCTCGATGACGTCACGGGTAAGATGAGGGTGCGGGAAAGAGCTGTGTTTGGTCACAGAAGGTTGTCAGCGGGACAACGCTGGATCCGATGGCTGGGTGAGTATCCATACTATGCCTACAACACCACCAGGTAAGCAAGGGTATAGAAAAAAAAAAGAAGGTGGGGTAAGCTGAAGTTCCTCTTTAACCACTTTGTGCCTGCGCTATAGCTGAAAGACGGCTACAGTGCAGGCTTCTATAGACACCCTCAAACAATACAATAGCAATACAAACAATAGTTATTTTAGACAACCAAATATATACTTGAAAAACCTCCTTTCATGCTGTACACTCTGTCTGTCTGCTGCCATCTCTTTTCACAACTTCCTGGATTCTCTGTATGTTTTTTAGCTTCTCTTCTGCTGTTAACTTTTGTAGCACTACAGGAGCTGCTGGTAATAGCTGGTGCTTTCCTAACAGTACAGAGGCTGCATACCACCACAAGCAACAGTCCACACAGTCCAGCTCCATTAACTCAGTATAGGGGATGTCTTTTGGAATGTATTGCTTGAAGAACTTTGAACAGGAGAGGGGTTAGGGTACTCTCCTCTAGGCTCAAGGATTCTGCTGAGGACAGAGGAATGGCCAGTACTCTGAGAACCTATGAAAGCCATCTCAGTCCAAGTTACCTCCGGCACTTATATCCCAAACGCACATACAGGAGTCAGTTCAGGGTCATTACTCACAAGTCCTCAGGACAGCTGCTCACCTTCCAGCTTCATTCAAACAGTCCAGTGAGGGAGACAACCCTTTTCCAGACCCAATTCCTTTATGGTGAAGTCCTACAGCCAGCTCCTCAGAAGATCACTTCAGGTCCCCAGCTCTGCCACAGCTGAGACCTCAAAGAACAGAAACTCAGTCTACAGGTTGCCTCAGGGCACCAGCCCCTGAGGTTTTGGAACCCTCCTGAGGTGAAGGACAATCTCTCCAGGGCTTCAGACCATCATCTCCCCAGCCACCTTCTGGACACATATGCCGCGTACACACGAGCGGACTTTCTGGCATACTTGGTCCGGCAGACCAGAGTCTGCCGGACAATCCGACCGTGTGTAGGCTCCGGCGGACTTTTCCGGTGGACTTTTTCCCAAAAGCCCGCCAGACCTAGATTTGAAACATGTTTTAAATCTTTCCGTCGGACTCAGTTTCTGGGGGAAGTCCGCTCGTTTGTGTGCTGGTCCGACGGAAAGCCCGCTCGTCTGTATGCTGGTCCAACGGACCAGATACGTTGCAAGGGCAGGGTATTGCATTTCTGGCTCGCTGCAATAGGAAAAACAAATTTTCCTATTATGGCGAGCGCGGGGCATACCGGGCCCTTAGGTCTGGTATGGATTTTAAAGGGAAGCCCCTACGCCGAAAAAACGGCATAGGGTCCCCCCTAAAATCCATATCAGACCCCGATCCGAGCACGCAGCCCGGCCGGTCAGGAAAGGGGGTGGGGACGAGCGAGCACCCCCCCTCTTGAACCATACCAGGCCGCATGCCCTCAACATGGGGGGTGGGTGCTTTGGGGGAGGGGAGCACCTTGTCCCCATGTTGATGAGGACAAGGGCCTCTTCCCGACAACCCTGGCCGTTGGTTGTCGGGGTCTGCAGGTGGGGGGCTTATCAGAATCCGGGAGCCCCCTATAATAAGAGGGCCCCCAGATCCCGGCCCCCACCCTATGTGAATGAGTATGGGGTACATGGTACCCCTACCCATTCACCTAGGGAAAAAGTTTCAATAATAAAACACACTACACAGGTTTTTAAATTAATTTATTAAACAGCTCCGGGGGGTCTTCTTCCGGCTTCGGGGGTCTTCTTCCGGCTTCGGGGGGTCCCTCCGGTTTCTTCCTACAGCGTCCGATTGGTTCTTCTCCGCCTCTTCTCCCGGTGTTCCAGTTCTTCGGCCGGCTCCTCCGCTGTCTTCAGGCCGCTCTTTTGCCAGCGGAGGTCCGGACTTCTGGGCTTCTTGTCTTCTTCCCTCTTCTCTTCTCCAGATGTTGACATGACGCTCTCTCTGGCTGGACTGCTCTCTGAGCGCTCCGTTGTGACTTATATAGGCGGAGACCCCGCCCCCTTATGATGCCACAGTCCCTGGGCATGCTGGGACTGTGACGTTTTAGGGGGCGTGGTCAACATCACCCGGTGACCACGCCCCTAAAACGTCACAGTCCCAGCATGCCCAGGGACTGTGACATCATAAGGGGGCGGGGTCTCCGCCTATATAAGTCACAACGGAGTGCTCAGAGAGCAGTCCAGCCGGAGAGAGCGTCGTGTCAACATCTGGAGAAGAGGGAAGAAGACAAGAAGCCCAGAAGTCCGGACCTCCGCTGGCAAAAGAGCGGCCTGAAGACAGCGGAGGAGCCGGCCGAAGAACTGGAACACCGGGAGAAGAGGCCGGAAAGAGCGGAGAAGAACCAACCGGACGCTGGGAGAAGAGGAACCGGAGGGACCCCCTGAAGCCGGAAGAAGACCCCCGAAGCCGGAAGAAGACCCCCGAAGCCGGAGGAAGACCCCCCCCCGGGGCTGTTTAATAAATTATTTTAAAAACCTGTGTAGTGTGTTTTATTATTGACACTTTTTCCCTAGGTGAATGGGTAGTGGTACCATGTACCCCATACTCATGCACATAGGGTGGGGGGCCGGGATCTGGGGGCCCTCTTATTATAGGGGGCTCCCGGATTCCGATAAGCCCCCCGCCCGCAGACCCCGACAACCAACGGCCAGGGTTGTCGGGAAGAGGCCCTTGTCCTCATCAACATGGGGACAAGGTGCTTTTGGGGTGTTGAGGGCATGCGGCCTGGTACGGTTCAGGAGGGGGGGGCGCTCGCTCGTCCTCACCCCCTTTCCTGACCGGCCGGGCTGCGTGCTCGGATCGGGGTCTGGTATGGATTTTTAGGGGGGACCCCATGCCGTTTTTTTGGCGTAGGGGGTTCCCTTTATAACCCATAAAAGACCGAAGGGCCTGGTATGACCCACGACGGTGCTCGCAAGGTGTCAATCTCGCCGATAAAAGCGGCAAGATTGACTTCCTTTTCTAGTCCCGTCGCACCTGAGTCACGTTCAAAATGAACAGACTTGTCCATGTGTGGGCAAGTCCGTTCATTCTGAAAGTCCGCCGTAACTCCAGCGAAAGTCCATCGGAAAGACGGGCGGATTTAGCCCGCCGGAAAGTCCGGTCGTGTGTGGGCAAGTCCGTCCGTTTTAAAGTCCAGCGCACCTGGCGGACAAAGTCCATCGGAAAGTGTCTTGGACCAAGTATGCCAGAAAATCTGATCGTGTGTACGCGGCAATACTCTCCAGGGTTTGGAAGCTGGTCCTTGGAATCTCCCTCCCTATTTTCTGGAAGCTTCTTCCAGATGATGGGGAAGCAAACAAACTCCCAGCCTGTGAAACCCTGAACAGACCAGAACAAGCAATTACTGCTCCCTTCGCTGCAGAAGGAGGCAAAAACTGAATTTGCCTAGCATCCTATGCTAGGAGTGTTCTACACTTTCAATTTCTAGGGTGTACATATCTCATGCTACCTTGCTGCCTGCAAGCAGTGATTTCTGTACTGACTCTGCCTACTGAAACTCCTTCTCCCAGCACCTCTGTAGTTCAGAAGGCAGGCTCAGTGAAATGTGTGATACGGCAGTGCCTACTTACAGGGCATAGTGAAGACGTGTCACAGAATTCAAGGAAGTAAATTGTGGGGATCTTCACAATGCAAGTTTACAAAATTCAAGATCATTTAAATTAATAGGACTAGGCTATAAATAATTTAAATACAATGTGTGTATATATATATATATATATATATATATATATATATATATATATATATATATATATATATCCCAGCATTTAACTAAAGCTTTGGCATAAAAAGATTTGTCAGTACGCCTGAACCATTTTAGGACAGCCTGCTTCACTTCGTCATCAGTGCTAAAATGCTGACCTCTGAGGAACTCTTTTACTCTTTTAGGGGTCCAAACAGGTGGAAATCACTCAAAGCAAGGTCTGGGCTGCAGATGGGATGTGGCAATACCTCCTAGCTAAATTGCTGTGAACATTATGAGCTCTTGCATTATCCTGGAGAAACAGGATGCCCTTTTGCCGCGTACACACGACCGGACTTTACGGCATACTTGGTCCGGCGAACCTGAGTCCGTCTGACAATTCGATCGTGTGTGGGCTCCAGCGGACTTTTTTTTCTCAAAAGTTTGACGGACCTAGAAATGAAACATGTTTCAAATCTGTCCGACGGACTCGAGTCCGGTCGAAAAGTCCGCTCGTCTGTATGCTAGTCTGACGGACAAAAACCAACGCTGGGGCAGCTATTGGCTACTGGCTATGAACTTCCTTGTTTTAGTCCGGTCATACGTCATCACGTACGAATCCGTCGGACTTTGGTTGATCGTGTGTAGGCAAGTCCGTTCATTCGGAAAGTCCGTCGTAAAGTCCGTTGAAAAGTCCGTAGGACAAAGTCTGCCGTAAAGTCAGGGCCGGTGCTACCACTAGGCGGACAAGGCAGCCGCCTAGGGCGCACTGCTGCCTAGGGCGCAGCCATGGCCTGTCACCTCCTCATCCCTGCTTGATGTAACCTATGGAGCCGCTGTCCCTGTGTGGCGGGTCTGCAGGAGTGTGTACTGGAGGTCCGGAGGAGCTGAGGGAATGTCTGTTGCTGGGGATCATGCAGGGGCGCGGGGAGGGATGTATCACATGCAGTACACTGACAGATCCCTCCCCCCACTCCCCCAGCTGCAGAGCTGTTCGGCGGCTCAGGGCTCTGATTGATGCCAAGGAGCTGGCCCGCCTCCTTCATTGTCACTAGTCGGGACTCGTGAGGGGGTGTGGCCAGCCAAGGGGTGATCCTGCCTATCACTGGGGGGCAGGGGGCGGAGCGGCCAGCCTCAGGGATGATCACACGGTCCTTCTGGGCAGAGCAACATGGAGGTAAAAAAAGGCTCTAAAAATGCTGTTTTGTTTTTTATGCAGCCACTGGGTTGAAAAGTGCTCTGCCCGATATCTCAGTCAGGACACTGCTACAGGAAAGACCAGATGTCATCTTGATCTTTGTCAACTTTATTATTTCTATCTTTAGACTTTTGCACATAAGTAAAAAAGTTCTGTTATCTGACAAACATCAAGATAATATCTGTTTTCCTGTAGCACTGTCCTGACTGTGAGATATTGGGCAGAGCAGTTTTCAACCCAATTTTACCCAGTCCTTTGCCCTGCTGTCACCCAGTCCTCTGCCTGCTGTCACCCAGTCCTCTGCTGTCACCCATCCTCTGCCTGCTGTCACCCAGTCCTCTGCCCTGCTGTCACCCAGTCCTCTGCCCTGCTGTCACCCAGTCCTCTGCCTGCTGTCACCCAGTCCTCTGCCTTCTGTCACCCAGCCCTCTGCTGTCACCCATCCTCTGCCTGCTGTCACCCAGTCCTCTGCCCTGCTGTCACCCAGTCCTCTGCCCTGCTGTCACCCAGCCCTCTGCTGTCACCCAGTCCTCTGCCCTGCTGTCACCCAGTCCTCTGCCCTGCTGTCACCCAGTCCTCCACCTGCTGTCACCCAGCCCTCTGCTGTCACCCAGTCCTTTGCCCGCTGTCACCCAGTCCTCTGCTGTCACCCAGTCCTTTGCCTGCTGTCACCCAGTCCTCTGCTGTCACCCAGTCCTCTGCCCTGCTGTCACCCAGCCCTCTGCTGTCACCCATCCTCTGCCTGCTGTCACCCAGCCCTCTGCCTGCTGTCACCCAGCCCTCTGCCTTCTGTCACCCAGCCCTCTGCTGTCACCCATCCTCTGCCTGCTGTCACCCAGCCCTCTGCCTACTGTCACCCAGTCCTCTGCCCTGCTGTCACCCAGCCCTCTGCTGTCACCTAGTCCTCGGCCTTCTGTCACCCAGCCCTCTGCTGTCACCCAGTCCTCTACCTGCTGTCACCCAGTCCTCTGCCTGCTGTCACCCAGTCCTCTGCCCTGCTGTCACCCAGTCCTCTGCCTGCTGTCACCCAGCCCTCTGCTGTCACCCAGTCCTTTGCCTGCTGTCACCCAGTCCTCTGCCCTGCTGTCACCCAGTCCTCTGCTGTCACCAATCCTCTGCCTGCTGTCACCCAGCCCTCTGCCTGCTGTCACCCAGTCCTCTGCCTTCTGTCACCCAGCCCTCTGGTGTCACCCAGCCCTCTGCCTGCTGTCACCCAGTCCTCTGCCCTGCTGTCACCCAGCCCTCTGCTGTCACCCAGTCCTCTGCCTTCTGTCACCCAGCCCTCTGCTGTCACCCAGTCCTCTACCTGCTGTCACCCAGTCCTCTGCCTGCTGTCACCCAGTCCTCTGCCTTCTGTCACCCAGCCCTCTGCTGTCACCCAGTCCTCTACCTGCTGTCACCCAGTCCTCTGCCTGCTGTCACCCAGTCCTCTGCCCTGCTGTCACCCAGTCATCTGCCTGCTGTCACCCAGTCCTCTACCTGCTGTCACCCAGCCCTCTGCTGTCACCCAGTCCTCTGCCTGCTGTCACCCAGTCCTCTGCCCTGCTGTCACCCAGTCCTCTGCCTGCTGTCACTAAGCCCTCTGCTGTCACCCAGTCCCCTGTTGTCGCTCAGTCCTCTGCCCTGCGTTCACCCAGTCCTCTGCCTGCTGTCAACAAGTCCTCTGCCCTGCTGTCACCCAGTCCTCTGCTGTCACCCAGCCCCCTGCTGTCACCCAGTCCCGTTGTCGCCCAGTCCTCTGCCCTGCGTTCACCAGTCCTGTGCCTGCTGTCACCCAGTCCTCTGCTGTCACCCAGCCCCCTGCTGTCACCCAGTCCCCTGTTGTCGCCCAGCCCCCTGCCCTGCTGTCACCCAGTCCCCTGCTGTCACCCAGCCCCCTGCTGTCACCCAGTCCCCTGTTGTCGCCCAGCCCTCTGCTGTCACCCAGTCCCCTGTTGTCGCCCAGTCCTCTGCCCTGCTGTCACCCAGCCCTGTGCTGTCACCCAGTCCCCTGCTGTCACCGAGCCCTCTGCTGTCACCCAGTCCCCTGTTGTCACCCAGTCCTCTGCCCTGCTGTCACCGAGCCCTCTGCTGTCGCCCATTTCTCTAAAAAAAGAATTTGAAATGTTGGCAACTATGCTCGCTGTGTACGGCAGTTCAATGAGGGGGCAACAAACATTACAGGGGGTATAGACAGGGCCGGTGCTAGACTGTTTTGCACCCTTTCTATCCCATATAGAGATATAGAAATTATATTTTAGCGGTACAGAAGATTTTTTTTTCCTGGGGGGGGGGGCGCAAGTAGCTGGTCTCGCCTAGGGCGCAAAATAGTCTAGCACCGGCCCTGCGTAAAGTCCGCCCGTGTGTACGCGGCATTGGTGATCAAACCAGCCTGTTTTTTCCGCAGACGTGTATGCACATCACTCAGGACACAGCATTAATATTCACTGTTGATAGTGGTACCATGGGGTAGAAAATCCACATGAATAACACTATGTTTGTCCCAGAAAACACTTGCCATCACTTTACCTGCAGACCCAATTCAAATGTATTACTGCGGCTGAGTTTCTCATCACCGCACTGTGCTTGAAGCCTTCTGTATATATCCACGGGTTTTACGCCTTCTTTCACAAGAAACTTCATCACCACTAGCTGTTCCATGCACACACTAACACTGTTGTCTGCCATCTTGCGCCTATCAGTAATAGGACACACTTGCCACTTACTACTGCATGAAGTAGACAGTAAAGAGAGCAAACATTACATTTGCTGTCATTGTCTACCTTCTAGGAAACACGAGTGAAATACGGAGGCAGCCATTGCTTGCGATCTCCTAAAAATGCTAGTTGCCTGCATGTCTCTGGCTTCAATGTCTTCTATGCAATGGGGTTTATTTACTAAAGGCAAATCCACTTTGCACTACAAGTGCACTGCAGGTGCACTGAAAGTGCACTGAAGATGCACTTGGAAGTACAGTCACTGTAGATATGTAAATGGACCACCTGTCTGTTTCTAGCAGATATTATCAAATGTCGACGGGTGTCAATGGACACATGTCCTTTGACTCCTGCCGCTCCATAGAGCAGACTGGAGGGTCTGATCGGGTGTGCCTGAAAAACTGACAGGCAGACCTGATTGGTCCGCTAGTTTGAAAGGGACTTAATGTGTGAAAGATTAATATCTTATGGTTGTGATCAGGTTCACATTCGAATGTAGTAAAACAAAGTTACAACATTATTCCCTCTATAGTTCTCTGAGGGTCACTAGTTGGTGCATACATTAAAATGTAGCAGCATCCCTTACACCAGAGTCTCTTACCTCTCCTTCCAGAGGAGCTTCAATCCGCCATTTTAATTTTGTCTCCTTCTTACCTTGACAGCTGAATTGTCCTTAAAAAAACATACTCTCCAGCAAATCCTGCATTGTCTGGTGTAAGCCACTGCTCTATCTCTGGACTCAGGATTCCCTGCCTTCATCTTCTTTTCTGACATCATAAGGAGGCTGGCAGTCATTTTTGGGTTTGCTGGCTCCTGATGTGCAGTAAGGCGAGATTTGACCTGCCTTCTGAGATGTGTGACATCAATATCCCAAGAGGATTTGGGTGGGGTGTTGGCATTATTCTTACCTAGAAGAGAAACCTGGAAGTACAAGGTCGTGACCCTTGGAAAAGGTAACTACAGTAACCCCCACCCCATAAAAATTGTAACACCCAATTATGTATGGGGAATTATGTATAGGATGGGGGGCAGGAGGAAAATCATACAAAGTCATAGATTGGGGTGATGGTCCTTTTTCAGTTCAACATCAGGTTGTTATGAGGTCTCAATGAAATGTAGTCCCTGGACAGGAAAGGGGATCATGCCGATGACTGTATAGTAGTAAAAAGGCAGGTAGCCAGTTCATTCCTTTGTTTCCCCTGATGACGTCATTTCTGACAAAACGTGTGTAGGGTGGGGCACATGATCTGACATCACTACGCATGCACGCTGTATGGTGGAATGTGATGAGCTATATTTCTTCTGCTGCTTTGTCAGCACATTATGTTTGCAATAAACTTGGATTCGGTAAGAGGAGTATTTTTAGTGGTGGTGGAAGTGAAGGTGGATGGTGATTTACTGAGTGTCAGAGAACTTAAGTGGTCACAAGAAGTCTTTATTAAACATTTTATAATTCTAGTGGACTTTTACCTAATAGTTCGCAATCAGGGTGGTGGAACTAAGGTTAAAGTTGTTGTAAATTAAAAAAAAACTTCACTGCCAGCCACTCTCTTTTATCCATCTATAACACACTGTGTACATGCTTGTTTAACACGATGCCTCTAAATTCTTTTTTTCTGATGTCCTCTGGCCGGTCACGTGACTCCCGGCCGCACTTCTACTCCGATCTATGGGCTACAGCTGAGAGGCCGAGATCACTCTCTGACATCAGCTGGGGAAGTCAGAGTGACTGCTCGGCCCCTCCCGCTGTAGCCCTTAGATGGGGAGGATAGCGGCCGGGAGTCACGTGACCGGCCAAAAGAGATCTAAAAAAAAGGTCTTTAGAGCCATCATTTTCAACAAGCATGTACACAGTGTGTGATGGATGGTTAAAAGAGAGGGTCTGGCAGTGAACATTTTTAAAGTTTACTTTGCTACTAATAGTGGCAGGAGGGGGGCAGACACGGCTCCCACACACACGAGCTGACAGGCAGGGAGGGAGGGGGAGAGAGGAGACCAGCGGATGATGGAGGCACGTAAACTGACCACGGTAATCAGGGCAGCCATGATTACAAGTGGTCAGCACAACAAGGGGGACACAGGAACAGGCAGGATTAAGCAGGTTTTTTACAGCTTACAGAGGCACAGGTTAGACAGCACAAGTACTGTGCTGTTTAACCTGCTATAAGGTAACAGGATCTCTTTTTTTTGTTAGTGTTACAACTACTTTAAATTGAGATTGTGTTTGCAGTTTGCTTGGATTGCATTTATTATTGTATGTGTATTATATTCACTATTCCTAAAAGAGATAGTGCTACACATTTTTTGGTGAAAATGAATGACATCACTGACATAAAATGACTCCTTACTTCAAAAAGTGGCTATCCTGTTTTGAGCAGAGAGCAGCCACACTGTACACTTCAAGCCAGATGCAAGAAACAACAGGACACATGGATGGAGCTGTGGCTGAAATACTATAACCAGAGCATATGTATTCCAGATTATTGGCTGAAGGGTGGACTACAGCATTGTGTAATAAATGTAATAAGAAGAGTTTGGGCTTCTTTACAAAAACCCCAGAGATTAATGTTGTAATGTTGTGGCCTCTATTTTAATATGTTAATTAGTGAATGAAAAAAACAGATGCTGCCTAATAGATAATAAATACAGAGACCCCCCCCCCCCCACACACACACCCCAGTAGCTGCTCTTGAATTTTCTATCTCATGACGTATATATAAGATAAAGCAGGCCTTATGACTCATGGAATTTAATACCAAATAACGCATCACTTTTCATGGTTTGAAAGTAAAAGGATGATAGATAATGAGATATAATCATAACCATCTACTATTGCTATGTTACAGGCTGGATTCCAAGAAGCCTTACTAATCAAATCCTTAAAGGAGGTCAGTTGTATGATCAGTTTTTTTGACTCGTCATGCCATAAGAAAATTGGTCAGGCATGAAGGTATGCTAATAAGGACAAGATGAAAAACAAAGTTTAAAAGTTCGGCCTGTCCAGCTGTACATTCAGCAGGGTTGCAGTGCACGTGGTATAGCAGTGCTTCCCTGATTTGTTATGACAGAAGAGGAAGAGACTATACAGCAGTATCTCATCCTTCCCTTCCTGGAAAGTGTCTTCTCAGTTTGCTCATCTTTAAACCCACGTGCTTTTGTGGGTGATTCAAGGCATGTGCAAAGGATTCATTCATTTTAAACAAATTATTTTATAAGCAATATAATCTTGTTTATTAGTACATTTTATAAATACATCTAATGCCGCGTACACACGGTCGGACTTTTCGTCTACAAAAGTCCGACAGCCTGTCCGACATACTTCCGACGTACCTTCGGCGGACTTGCGGCAGACTTTCTTACGAACGGACTTGCCTACACACGACCACACAAAAGTCCGACGGATTCGTACGTGATGACGTACACCGGACTAAAATAAGGAAGTTCATAGCCAGTAGCCAATAGCTGCCCTAGCATGGGTTTTTGTCCGTCGGACTAGCACACAGACGAGCGGATTTCGGGGTCCGTCGTACTTACGACGTAAAGATTTGAAGCATGTTTCAAATCTAAAGTCCGTCGGATTTGAGGCTAAAAAAGTCAGTTGAAAGTCCGGAGAAGCCCACACACGATCGGATTACCAGCCAGCTTTAGTCCGTCAGCGTCCGTTGGACTTTTGTAGACGAAAAGTCCGACCGTGTGTACGCGGCATAAGCCATAAACCCATTGCCAACATAGCTCATTCTCAATTATGCATTTGAGATAACGCTGCCCCAAACACACATAAATAAAGGTTTTTCTTTTTCTTTTTTGTACAGAAGAAATGCTCTGTGATGACAGTAAAGAACCCCCAGTGCTTCACACCCAATAAATCCTAATACTGTAAGGTAGGACACATAGGTGGCCCTATGTAGATCCTTTATTTTGTCCACTAGATGTCCCCATAGCCAGGAGTCAGGGAATATTTAGGAGTCAGTAGGGTAGTGGTTCTTAACTCCGGTCCTCAGGACCCACTACAGGCCTTGGGGAGATGCAAACTACAATACTGCAATCACTGAGCAGCAAATGATATCACCTGTGATGTATTTCAGTAATCTTGCAAACCTGGCCTGTTAGTGGGACAGGAGTTGAGAACCACTGCAGTAGGGTAATGCTGGCCATACACAGTTAGATTTTCTTTCAATTTTCATACGAATGTGCATTTGAAAATCGAGCATACATGAAAAGTCCTTTAATGATTAGAGAAAGCTCGTTCAAAAGCTCTAAAATGCTAATCAATAAATATTTGCTCACAATTTTTATAATAACAAAATAACATGCCAGCTTTGACTCACATCATAGTTGCTATATGAAAACATATGTAACCAGGTACTGAGCTACAACAAAATGGAGAAGGAGACGTTACTTTTTTATTCTTCTCTACCTCTACTGAGATACTGATGCACCATTTTCCTCTGGCCAGCAAGGGGAGAGCTAAAGCCAAGAAAGCCTATAGACTTCTATACAGAGCGCTGAGAATCCTGGGAGTTGTAGTTTGAGATAGCAGCCATATAATGGGACGAATGGACTCCTTACAATACAAATCCCAATAGGCACTATGCAGTAGGAAGAGTGGAGAGATTTATTAAACTGCCAGGGCACTGAGGGAGTTTGAGAGAGAGAGAGAGAGAGAGTCTGTCTGGATATTCACCTTCCAGTGGGAGACCATACCAGAAGATATCCAAGCCTGAGACTTGGGGCAGTGCAGCACCGCCCACATCACAGCACCTGCACCGCTGCATCAGAGAGAATGGAGTGCACACTCACTCTTTGCTTCCTACCGCTGATCACCGGAGGCTTTCAGGGAGTGACTGAGGAGCCTCCCCCTTCTACATTGAGAGGTCACCGCAGTATCCTGGAGACTGATGAGAATGCTATTCACGCTTTGCTGATACTGCTAGCAGGGACTGAGTCACTGAGAGCAGGACACCAAGTGCACCCAATCCATACAGCACCCATACTGCATTCTATATCTCACTAATTCCAAACCTAGACTGTAAATTACAAATCCTAGAATAGTAAGGTTTAGTTTCACTTTAAGTTTGCCTTTACTACCTCGTTTGGTGCCTGTTTGTTTTTTTGTTTTTTTATAGCAGTACTATTGGATACTAAGTATTACTTTCAGTAATTTCCTGTAATATTGTATGTTTGTACACTCAGACTGGTGTGCCAGAGGGGCTGCGGAAGGTTGAGGCAAAGAAAAGAGGACCCATCCTATCCAGCAGGCTCCTATGGGGGATAGCGCTACACATATATAAGTCTGTTCAGACTCAAAAGTATAGGCTCTGAAAATATTATTATATAGAATTTATATAGCGCCAACAGTTTGCTCAGCGCTTTACAACATGAGGGCAGTTACAATACATAATCTTGTTTCACAACACTACAAACAATAACTGTCTATCAATAACACAGCACTTGGGATCGTTTTTGGACATGAACATCAAACTAATGAGAATGTGATAGCACATGCCTAGTGTTGAATGAACGAATAGTAATTTCTATCAATATTCTGCTTCCAGATTAAATATATTTCCTAGAACATGCGCAACAACATGTGTGAGTTTTTTCTACTGAAAATTTACAAACACAGATAGAATTTTGTTGAAACAAAAAATTCCATCCTTCTCAGTAAAAATTTTCTAGCCATAAGTTTGAAATGGACGATCGGTCTGACCCCACTAATGGGTTGGAAATCGAATGAACGCTTTGAAATCAAAGTTTCAAACAAAAAAAAATAACCATGTATGTCCTGCGTTAATGTGGAAATAAACCCTCCTACAGCCAAGGAAGCTGCCATTTTAGCCTCCGTTTAATCTGCAGTTGCCATGGTGCTGCACATGTAATCAGTTACAGTATAACATCAGCCATTTAATGGCTTGACAGATCAGTTTAGAGCACAAGCAACTGTGACAATTATCAATGTATGTCTTGAATGTAACTGGGAGACAGTTAAATTGATAGTTTTAATTCGGCTTGAATACCAATTTCCTCTGTGGATGAACTGGACCATTTCGACCAGTGGCGGCTGGTGCTCAAATATTTTGGGGGGCGCAAACAAACTGAAAAATTTAACTGTTAGTAATGCAGGACTGTAAATAGCCATTTGTCAGGTGATTATGTATCATTACTGCTAAATAAAACTGCTCATCAATTGCAGCCTCACTGTGCCCATCATATGCAGCCTCACTGTGCCCATCACAGTAGGCCAATCACATCCACATTTCAAGTAAAAGAAAATAAAAACACTTAACATAAGGTGTCCTCATCAGAGCCCCCTTTTACATCAGATGTCCCAATCAGAGTCCCCCTTTACAGAAGGTGCTCCCCTTTACATCAGGTGTCCCAATCAGAGTCCCCCTTTACAGCAGGTGCCCCCTTTACAACAGGTGTCCCCATCAGCATCCCCCTATAAATCAGGTGTCCTCATCATAGGCAGGGAGCCTAAATCATTTAGTTTTTCCTTGAGGGGAAGCAGGTGGCGCTGCTAGCAGCATAGGGATGGTATGCATTTTAACTGATCTCTTTTCTCTCATCTCATGCCACATCACTTTGAACTATGCTGGACTGTTTGCAGCTTAAAGTGTTACTAAACCTAAAAATGTTTTTTATCTTAATGCATTGTTTGCATTAAGGTTAAAAATGTTTTTAGCTTCTCTGTGACCCCTTTCCCCTGTGTGAAGGGGAAGAGAGGGAAGAAGAGATCAGTGCTGTGCATCTATTCTTCCCTTACTTCCTCTTTACACAGCATTCGAGCAGCAGCAGGAGCCATTGGCTCTTGCTGCTGTCAATCAGATGCAGTGAAGAGGAAGTGGGGGTCGGGCCTATGTCCTGCTGTGTAAGTTTATGGAGCGTGGCTCCATATACATACAGGTCGTGAGCACGCATACTACGCTCTCCCCATAGCCACCGGCTGGCTATGGTAGTCCCAAGAAAAAGAGGAGGAGCCAAGATCTTCACCGGGGACCCCAGAAGAGGAGGATTGGGGCCACTTTGTGCAATACCACTGCACAGAGAAGGTAAATATAACATGTTTGTTATTTTAATAAAATTTTTTTTTTGAACTTTAGTAATACTTTAAGCTGAGTGCTGCCACCCTCAGTGGGTGACTAATGTAAACATCTCTGCTTTTATTGATTCAGTAAATCGTTAAACTGTTAAAGGCCTTCTAGGTGTGGACTCCTTCTTCTCCCAACCATTCTCTGCTGGAAATGGGCCAGAATGGGCCAAGCGGCTTGAAGAAGTCATGTAAAATACTGTTAACAGGCCAGACCTTTCCCACGTTATACTGCGAAGATAAGATCACAACCCCTGGGTCCAGGCAGGTATGGCTTTAAAGAGTGAATGTGCTCCCTCAACTACATAACACATGGCATCCACAAACAGGATTCCAGGAACTCATTGGTTAAAGTACCGAGGGAGGAAATCCCCACCTTAAAATGAGCTCACTTCGCTGTGAACAAGTGCAGCAATATGGTGGCCAAGCGAAGTGACTCATGCCACTTGTTGAGTTCTATACTGGATTTGGGGATTTGATTCTATGCCCCATAAGGATTTGCCTATTGCCTTAATGCTGTGGCCAGTGTGTCTGGCCTGTGCCTGAATCGAACCAGAAATGTCCTCTCTATAGCTGGTGGAGCAGTCAGAAGCTCCAATGTCAACACCCTGACCTTCCCCATAGCCACCAGAGTCAAGAATCCCCACAGGGGCCTGCTGTACACTGGGTTACGTGGGTTATAGCCCAAGTGAGTTAGTACCCACGTCGTCAACTGCATTGCTACAGGAGGAACCAAGGGACCATATTCGCAGTTCTGAGGAAGTATTACAGTTTGAGAGTGGTTCTGATGGTCTTGGAGAACTAGAGGTTGAAGTTGTTTTGCTGGACAGGTCCGATGTGCATAGAGCGCCCCTTCAACAGGTTAGTGGGGCAAGGTTGGTGACTGGTACATGCACGGAGGGCCACCAACTCAAATATGCCAGCGTGGAAGGGGATTGAAAAAAGTAACCCAGACTGTCTTGCCTTCAGCAGTATTTAAAAAAATGTGTTGCACTACAGTACAGGTGGAAATTCCCCTATGTCTCTGAGGAGCTCCTAGACTGCACTGAAAAACAACAGAACAGTATCTATCAGCAAACGGTTTGGGGATCTCATAGTGGCCAACACACTTTAAATGAGGCAAATCCTTATTTGAAGAGATTTGATGCAGTGTATAGGGACTTTTCTTCCGAAAGGCGTGTTCAAAGACCATGTGGCATTTGCTAGACCCAACATGTCATACAGAGGCGTAACTAGAACCTTCAGGGTCCCGGTGCAAGAAACCATGATGGGCCCCCCTGCCCCCCTTCCATCCGAGCCCCGGGCTTCCAATTTTGGAGGGGTGTCCATGGACATCCTCCCAAAACCGTGCTTCCCGCATGACCCCTGGGACGTGCATCCAGCGCAATCACAGCGGCCCTTTACCATGTGATCAGCTGATCACATGTAAACAGACTTGCCGGTTATCCACAGCCCTTTGCTCCCACGCTGTGTCTGTGTTAGGAAAGGACTGCCGTTAATGGTCAAGAATGTCAGTAAATTGTTTATACTGATAATCAGTGCCCCAATCATCAGCGCCATCTATCAGTGCCCATCAATGCTGCCTATCAATGCTCATCAATGCCGCCTAACAGCGTCCATCAGTGCCACCTATCAGTACTCTTCAATTCTGCCCATCAAAGCCCATCAATACTGCCTGAGTTCTGCCTATCAGTGTTCCTCAGTGCCCATCAGTACCACCTATCAGTGCCCATCAATGCCACCTATCAGTGCAGCCTATCAGTGCACATTAGTGCCTCCTATCAGTGCCCATAAATGCCTCCTATCAGTGCCCATTAGTGCCTCCTATCAGTGCCCATCAGTGCCTTCTATCAGTGCCCATCAGTGCCTTTTATCAGTGCCTCCTATCAGTGCCCATTAGTGCCTTCTATCAGTGCCCGTTAGTGCCTTCTATCAGTGCCCGTTAGTGCCCTCTATCAGTGTCCATCAGTGCCTCCCATCAGTGCTCATCGGTGCCCATAAATTCCTCCTATCAGTGCCCATTAGTGCCTCCTATCAGTGCCCATAAATGCCTCCTATCAGTGCCCATTAGTGCCTTCTATCAGTGCCTTCTATCAGTGCCCATCAGTGCCTTCTATCAGTGCTCATCAGTGCCTTCTATCAGTGCCCATCAGTGCCTTCTATGAGTGCTCATCAGTGCCTCCTATCAGTGCCCATTAGTGCCTCCTATCAGTGCTCATCAGTGCCTTCTATCAGTGCTCATCAGTGCCTCCTATCAGTGCCTTCTATCGGTGCTCATCAGTGCCTTCTATCGGTGCTCATCAGTGCCCATCAGTGCCTCCTATCAGTGCCCATCAGTGCCTTCTATCAGTGCTCATCAGTGCTTTCTATCAGTGCTCATCGGTGTCTTCTATCAGTGCTCATCAGTGCCTTCTATCAGTGCCCATCAGTGCCTCCTATCAGTGCTCTTCAGTGAATGCTATTAATTTCCATCAGTGCCATCTGCCTTCTCAGGACAGCATGGCTCTGAGCGGAGATCGGTGTCTGTGATGAAACAGTAGCACTGATAGAAGCACGGGCATTAACGTTCTATTTGCTGGTCCGTCCTCTCTGGCACGGGATGAGAGAGGACACACAGCTGATCTCACTGCTCCCCCTTCTCCCCCATCCCCTCTCCTGTGTGCTCCGCAGGCAGTCAAGTGTGAAGCTAAAGAGCTCACATTTCCTGCGGAACACACAGGAGAGGGGAGGGGGGAGAAGGGGGAGCAGTGAGATCAGCTGTGTATCTTCTCTCATCCCGTGCCAGAGAGGACGGACCGGCAAATAGAACGCTAATGCCGATGCTTCTATCAGTGCTACTGTTTCATCACAGACACCGATCTCGGCTCAGCGCCGTGAATAGCAACCCCGATGGGCCCCCCGGGCCCCGTCGCAAGCGTGACTGTTGCGACCCCGGTAATTCCGCCACTGATGTCATATGAGGTGAGGAATACAACCAGGGGACTCTGGCCCTATGTCCATGGTACGCTGTGATAACAAGGTTACTATTCCCCTGCTACACACAATACTACTCAATTATGCTTGAAATGTGAGGCCCCAGGGGGAATTTCCTTCACATCTTTTGGATATGAATGACAGTTAAGAATTTCTTCCCTGGGACAGCTGATTGCCTCACACGGCTTTCAAAATAATTTCTAAGCTGACGGCATGCAAATCTATCTCTCCACCCCTCAATTCACTCCATCCTCACATGTCACTAACTTCTAACAGACATATCTGTCCGGATGTCACACCACTTCCTCAAACTCAACTTGTCCAAAACCGAGCTCATGATATTTCCTCCCCCACATGCCTCTTCCCCTGACTTCTCTGTCAAGAGCAATGGCACAACCATCCACCCATCCCCACATGCCAGGGTGCTAGGTGTTATCCTGGACTCTGAACTCTCCTTTTGACCCCACATCTAATCCCTTTCCAAAGCTTGCCACCTCAACCTCTGCAACATCTCCAAACTATGTCCCTTCCTAACCAATGAAACCACAAAGCTCCTGATTCACTCCCTGGTCATCTCTCGCCTCGACTACTGCAACTCCCTCCTCATTGGCTTACCTTTAAATAGACTATCCCCTCCATCATGAACACTGCTACCCCTCTCTGCCAATCCCTCCATTGGCTGCCACTCCCCCAACAGATTAAATTCAAAATACTAACAATAAGTTACAAAGCCATCCACAACTCTGCCCCCAGCTACATCACTAACCTAGTCTCAAAACACCAACCTAGTCATCCTCTTCTTCCTCCCAAGACCTCCTGCTGACTAGCTCCCTCATCGCCTCCTCCCATATTCACATCTAGGACTTCTCCCATCCTCTGGAATACCGTCCCCCCAAACTGTCTTTATCAGCTCACGCCCCACAGTTTCTTACCCTTTTGTATCACTTGACCCTCCCTCCTAGACTGTAAGCTCTAACGAGCAGGGCCTTCTGATGAATTGTATTGTAATTGTACTGTCTGCCCTACTGTTGTAAAGCGCTGCACAAACTGTTGGCGCTATATAAATCCTGTATAATAATAATAATAATAATAATAATAATAATAATAAAGATACTGGAAACTGATACTTATAGATAATTGCTGACTTTTTATTCTTTGCATACCTTTTTTTTCTTTACCCCTCCATTGTTCTCACCATGGCCGTTTCCACTAAGGCCAGATGAATTTATTCCCCTTCACTTCCTGGAACCCTGACTTGAACTCTAGGTCTACCCCCTGGAACATGTGACAGGAACTTCCCAGGATGCAGCTGTGAGACCAGGGTTACATCACCGATGCCTCAAGAAAGCAAAAAGTGGAAAAATGAAAGCAGTATTAATCCCAAAACCAAAAATGTATTATATTGCAGTTTACCAAAATAACCTTAAAATAACCTACAGTGTGTACCCAGATTGACAAATTGAAGTCAAACTCCAGCTCACCCTGTAAATTCAGTTATAGCAACAACATTTTTGTTTTTGGGATAAAGGTTTTGCATGAATAAATAAAAGCTGATCATTTGAATCACCCCTGCCATTGTTAAGTGGTTTGTCTCGTCCATGTAAACTGATACATTTTGCTTGAGAGCTTGAGTTTGTGAAAAACAACAGACCTGCTGGCTGGAACACCAAATGAAAATAGAAGATAGAAAGGCTAACAAAAGGAAATTAATTCAGCCATTCCGTCGAAGGATTGGTAAATTGCAATATAATAAATGTTTGTTTTTGAGTTTAATACTGCTTTAATTGTAAATAAAATTGAAACATGTTTGTTTATCCACTTGCTGCTCCACCACAGTACATATACTGCAGCGGGGCGTCACATCCTTTCTCAGTCACGTATATATACGTGATTGAGCCTGCTGCGGTTGCCTCTCCTGTGACCGCTGTGTCCATCATTCTTTAAATCTATGGTCTATGGACTAGAAAACTGTCCATGCGACAGAAGTGCGAAAAATGCAAGAAAAATGTTGCCAAGTAGATTACAATAGCTTTTTAAGCCCCTACTGTGTCCTGTTCTAATGGTTTCATCTGCCTCCGCCCTCCCGGCTTGCGCAGTTTTACCAGCGGGAGGTGAGAAGGGGGAGGAGATGCCATCTTCCTCCTGCAGAAGAGTGGAGCATGTCAGCAGTTGTTTGTGCCGGTGAGTTACACTGGATGAATGGGGTAAAAAAATAGACAGGGATTTAACCACTTCAATACAGGGCACTTTTCCCCTTCCTGCCCAGGACAATTTTCAGCTTTCAGCGCTGTCATACTTTGAATGACAATTGCGCGGTCATACAACACTATACCCAAGCTAAATTTTTATCATTTTCTTCCCACAAATAGAGCTTTCTTTGGTGGTATTTGATCACAACTGTGTTTTTTATTTTTTGCTAAACAAACTAAAAAAGACCGAAATTTTTGAAAAACATTTTTTTCCCTTCGTTTCTGTTATAAAATGTTGTAACCTGACGGGCACTGATGAGGCTGCACTAATGGGCACTGATGAGGCGGCACTGATGAGGTGGCACTGATGCGCACTGATAGGCGGCACTGATGGGCACTAATAGGTGGCACTGACAGGCGGCACTGATAGATGGCATGATGAGGAGGTACTGACAGGCATTACTGATGGGCATCTGAAGGGCACTGACAGACGTTACTGATGGGGCACTGATTGGCACTTTGATGGCAACTGATTGACATGGGCACTAACTGGCAGCTGATGGGCACTGATTTGCAGCTGTGGTGGACACCTCTGATGGGGGCTGCTCTGATAATCATTGTGCTGATTATAAGCGCACACCCCCCCCGACAGTAGAGACACTGATCGGCTCTCCCTGTCTCCGCGAACCAAGGAAAAGCCGATTACCGGCATTTCCTGGTTCATGCTGTGATTAGCTGTGATTGGTCACAGCTGATCACATGGTAAAGAGCCTCCGTCAGAGGCTCCTTACCATGATCGGAGATGCGGTGTGTCAAAGTGACACACCACCGATCGCCGGACTGCACGCCCCCACAGGCACACGCTGGCTTGTTATCCTGGAAGACATCATATGACGTCCTGTCAGGATAACGGAACCACCGCCCGCTATCATTCTGCTATAGGCTGGGTAGGAAGTGGTTAAAGCAGTACTAAACCCAAAAGAAAACATTTATAATATTGCATCTTGCCAGTTCTTAGATGTGATTGCTGTATTCATTTCTGTTTGTAGGCTTTCTTTCTTCTACAGTAGATTCTGCTATTTTTCAGATGTTCAAGCTCTTTAGCAGAATGTATCAGTTTACATCAGCTTTTATTTATGCATGTAAAACCTTTATCCTTAAAGGAAAAAAACTGTTTGCTGTAACTGTTTATAAAGTGTGAGCTGGAGTTTGGCTTCAATTTGTTATTACATTCAAATTACATTCAAATCTGTCACCTCACCCCCCACCCCATCACAGACTGACAATGCTGTTGTTTCTAAAGTAGTGTCTTACTAATACAAGAGGTGTGTTACTGGCCACATCAACAGGTGAAAACAGAAGGAAGAAAGCCTAAAAAGAGAAAAGGAATGCAGCCACCACATCTAATGATGCAGTATAATAAATTTTTGGTTTTGAGTTCAATTCTGCTTTAACTTTATCTTGCGAATGTCCAGTAGTAGGTCAGACAGAGGGGAGGACATGCTTCTACAAGTAGTGGCTGCTTACTGCTGATCCCTGAACTGTGCGTCACTTGCTGCTGACCTCTGTGTCACTTACTACTGACCCCTTTACTCTGAGTTACATACTGACCTCTGAACTCAACTTTGCATTACTTACTGCTGACCTCCGTCCTTTGTGGAACTTACTACTGTAAGGTGAACAGATTTTTAAAATGAAATCCGGGGAATTTTTTTTTTTATTGGCAAATGGTAAACTATTTTAGTATATTTTCCTTAAATGATATATGCAGTGCATGTGGTATGTGTTAATGGAATGATTGTATCATATATATGTTATTTCTAAGATTTCGTCCATAAATAAAAATTAAAAAAAGGATACTGCTTAGAATTTTTTGAGATATGACTGCCAAATATTATGAAGATAAGACAGAGAAAAAACAGAGTGCAGAGTTCAGGAGTGCGTTACATAAAGAATGCAGGGCTCAGATGTGCCCATTTATGCAGCCTGACCAGTGACCATCTATGCAGCCTCACCAGTGCCCATCTATGCAGCCTCACCAGTGCCCAGGAATGCAGCCTCACTTGTGCCCAGGAATGCAGACTCACCAGTGCCCAGCAATGCAGCCTTACCAGTGCCCAGGAATGCAGCCTCACCAGTGCCTAGGAATGCAGCTTCACCTGTGCCCAGGAATGCAGCGTCACCTGTGCCCAGGAATGCAGCCTCACCTGTGCCTAGAAATGCAGCTTCTTGTGTGCAGGGGATCAGAGAGGAGAAAAGAGCCAATGTTTTGCCGAAAATGGCCATATCATCACACAGATCCTGGGCGGGTGCTGAGGCAGAGGGGGAGGGGGGTGGTCTGCCCCAGGTGCCACACACTGGGGGGGGTTGTTAGGCTGGTGTCTCCCGCTGTGCCAACTTTAATTTGATTTGCCGGACCATCAAACAAGTCCCGCCTCCTGGATGGCTCCTACCTATGATAGACAGCCCACATGCACTGGCATTGGACAAGTGTACTGTCTGTCAAAGGAGAAAACCAGGAGGCGGGACTTGTGTGATGACAGGCACCCGGTGAATCAAATTAAAGTTGACACAGCGGAATCCGTTTGCTCAGTGAAGGATCTCTCCCTGATTACAGCTGAGCAAACGGATGACATGTCTGTGTCTGGCCCATTGATGTAGAGCTGACATGGACACAGCACGCTGCTCTCTATGGGGCTTTTGGATGAAAACGGACCGTCCAATCCAATCTGCCACACGGATGGGGAATGGATCTCTCATCTGTCTGTTTTTAGTGGACCAGATCGGATGGTGGTGGGTGTCAGCGTACACAGGTCCACTGACATCTACCACTCCATAGAGGGCAATGGATGGCCTGATTGGGTCTGCCTGAAAAACTGACAGGCGGACCTGATCAGTTCGCCAGTGTGAAAGAGCCTAACAAATCTGTGCACCGTACCCACTCCACTTCCAACCCCCAGCACATCTCTGTTCCCACTCCACCCCCAACCCCCAGCACATCTCTGTACCCCCTCCACCTCCAACCCCCAGCACATCTCTGTACCCCCCTCCACCTCCAACCCCCAGCACATCTCTGTACCCCCTCCACCTCCAACCCCCAGTACATCTCTGTACCCCCTCCACCTCTAACCCCCAGCACATTTCTGTACCCCCCTCCACCTCAACCCCCAGAATGTCTCTGTACCCCCCTCCACTCCCAACCCCCAGCACATCTCTGTACCCCCCTCCACCCCCAACCCCCAGCACATCTCTGTACCCCCCTCCACCTCCAACTCCCAGCACATCTCTGTACCCCCCTCCACAATAAACCCCCAGCACATCTCTGTACCACCCTCCACAATAAACCCCCAGCACATCTCTGTACCACCTTCCACCCCAACCCCCAGAATGTCTTTGTACCCCCCTCCACTCCCAACCCCCAGCACATCTATGTACCCCCTTCACCTCCAACCCCCAGCACATCTCTGTACCCCCCTCCACCCCCAACCCCCAGCACATCTCTGTACCCCCCTCCACCCCAACCCCCAGAATGTCTCTGTACCCCCTCCACTCCCAACCCCCAGCACATCTCTGTACCCCCCTTCACCTCCAACCCCCAGCACATCTCTGTACCCCCCTTCACCCCAACCCCCAGAATGTCTCTGTACCCCCCTCCACTCCCAACCCCCAACACATCTATGTACCCCCTTCACCTCCAACCCCCAGCACATCTCTGTACCCCCCTCCACCCCCAACCCCCAGCACATCTCTGTACCACCCTCCACCCCAACCCCCAGAATGTCTCTGTACCCCCCTCCACTCCCAACCCCCAGCACATCTCTGTACCCCCCTTCACCTCCAACCCCCAGCACATCTCTGTACCCCCCTTCACCTCCAACCCCCAGCACATCTCTGTACCCCCCTCCACCCCCAACCCGCAGCACATCTCTGTACCCCCCTCCACCCCAACCCCCAGAATGTCTCTGTACCCCCCTCCACTCCCAACCCCCAGCACATCTCTGTACCCCCCTTCACCTCCAACCCCCAGCACATCTCTGTACCCCCCTTCACCTCCAACCCCCAGCACATCTCTGTACCCCCCTCCACCCCCAACCCCCAGCACATTTCTGTACCCCCCTCCACCTCCAACCCCTGGCACATCTCTGTACCCCCCTCCACCTCCAACCCCTGGCACATTTCTGTATCCCCCTCCACCTCCAACCCCCAGCACATCTCTGTACCCCCCTCCACCTCCAACCCCCAGCACAACTCTGTACCCCCCTCCACCTCCAACCCCCAGCACATCTCTGTACCCCCCCTCCACAATAACCCCCTAGCACATCTCTGTACCCCCCTCCACCCCCAACCCCCAGAATGTCTCTGTACCGCCCTACACCCCCAGCACATCTCTGTACCCCCCTTCACCTCCAACCCCCAGCACGTCTCTGTACCCCCCTCCACCTCCAACCCCCAGCACATCTCTGTAACCCCCTCCAACCCCTTAGCACATCTCTGTACCCCCCCTCCCCCCCTACACTTTCACCCCATGGTCACTCACCAATCAATGCTGATGACAGTCTGTGGTCAGCATCTCCCCCTGCGCCTCAGTTCACTTCTGTTGCAGTTCACTATGCAGTGGAGGGAGGTGAGAGGGGGCGATTGGCAGCTCTGTGGTGCCCACGGGGGGCGGGATCTCCCTGGGGCTTTTAGTTCTCTTCCTGAGAATGTACAGTGGAGAGGGGAGGGGCCTCTGACCCCAGGGAGGCCACCACAGAGCTGCAGATCGCCGCCTATCATCTCCCCCACTGCATAGTGAACTGACAGGCAGAGGTGTAGGGGGGGATGCCGGGTCTTGGGCCCTCCGCCGCCCCTCCAATCCAGGGATAAATCCGGGGACAGACGGTCTCCGGGGAAAGTGGGCTCAATCCGGGGACTGTCCCCGGAAATCGGGACGTCTGGTCACCCTATACTACTGCTCTTTTTAACACTTATATTACTGACCTCTGTACTCTGCGTCAATTAATGTTGGCCTCTGCTCTCTGCATCATTTGCTACCAGTCTCTTCTTTCTATGTCACTTCTGATCTTTTCCATCTGCATTGCATACTACTGTCCTAGAGTGACAATGCTGTTCAGTACAGTTGTCACCCTAGAACAAGAAATGTGTTAACAGAAGAATGGATTACTAACTTAAAATGAAGGGAAAAATGTCTGAAAAAAATACAGCCACCGCATCTACAGACCGATAAGCTGCAATACTATCTATCTTTGTTCTTCTGTTTAGATTTTTTGATTTTACACAAATCACATGAAAATCACACAGATGCAGTTAACACAAACTCACACTTTATTCTACTTTTAATTGTGATATTATCTGTGTTAACATTATATATTAAAATTAATAGAAAAGATTGTGAAACCATGGAAATATCTCAGCAAGTATAAAGGAAATACAATCATCTAATGTTGGAGGCTGTTTATGTAAGATAGGGATTGTGTGATTATGATTATTAGGTTACATGTTATCACATTTAGATAACATTTGCTTTAGAGTTGTGACTGGCTAGCAAATACCAGTATTAGTAGGCTTAGTATACTGCAGCGTGAAACATGTATTGCATAAAAAGCATACGTCTGCTTTTAGATGTAGCTGGATGCATGATGCTTCAAAATCTACATGAGCTACTTTTGAGACAGAAATATAATTTCTGTGATTAAATTGCCTAATTGACTGCTGCTGTGGTATAAAGTGTAGGTGCCTTTAAAATTGTGTTAAAGCATGTGTACCCAGCGCTGTCTCAACATCAACAGTGTCATACAAAAATTAATTAACCCAAATACAAGTGCAAATTAATTTTCAGTGCCAAAACAGTAATTTTTTATATTAATGAGCAGTGCTTATTCATATGCCGTGCTGTGCCGTACCATGTTCCCCTCCTTATGTGCCCACACTCACTAGATAATGGTGAGTGTGGGCTATAACACAAAAGTGTGAAAGTCTTCTAAAGCACTTGTATACACAATCAAAAACGTGCAATAATGCTTAAATGTATTTATTTATTAAAAAAAAAAACAGACTTCTACTCTTGAAAGGAGAAAAAGATGAAGGGAATTTACCAAGACTGGAGCAGTTGTGCATGGCAACCAATCAGCATCTTGATTTAATTTTCAAAGCTTAAAGTAAAGATCCAGCCTAAACCTAGGTAGTCCTAAAAATGTCCCCTCGCCAACACCTATGCTAACTAATGCCGTGTACACGCGATTGGACTTTACGGCATACTTGGTCCAGCGAACCTGAGTCCGTTGGACAATTCGATCGTGTGTGGGCTCCAGCTGACTTTTTCTTCTCAAAAGTTTGACAGACTTAGATTTGAAACATGTTTCAAATCTGTCCAACGGACTCGAGTCCGGTCGAAAAGTCAGCTCGTCTGTATGCTAGTCCGACAGAGAATAACCGACGCTAGGGCAGCTATTGGCTACTGGCTATGAACTTCCTTGTTTTAGTCCGGTCGTACGTCATCACGTACGAATCCGTCGGACTTTGGTTAATCGTGTGTAGGCAAGTCCGTTCATTCGGAAACTCCGTTGTAAAGTCCGTCGAAAAGTCCGCCAGACAAAGTCTGCCGTAAAGTCCGCTCGTGTGTACGCGGCATAACTTTTGTAAAAAAGATGGATATACTTACCTTTTTTGATGTCATTTATAGTCTCCCATATCCAGCTGTTGTTGGTGGTTTCTCTTCTCCCCTGCAGCCACATCTGTCTGATACAGGAGAGCCGGATTACATGACCGGACCAGAGCTGGCTGAAAATAGGAAGGTACATACATCATTTTTGTACCCGTTAGCCAGCATAGGTGTTAGGAGGGGGAGGAAACATTTTTTAAGACTAGTTTAGTTTAGGTTTAAACTGGAATTCTACTTTAACTAAAAATCTGAAATTAAAAGCTGATTGGTTACTATGCACAGCTGCTCCAGATTTTGTCTGCTCCAGTTTTAGTAAAATCCCGAAGAAGCAGTATAAAGGTGGGATCTAACACTAGTGATCAGTGTGATTGGTTATCACAGTAATCACGTGATCGGGAGCCGTTCTTACCTCCTCCCGAGTGTTACTGTGAGACCAGGAGCTGCAAGATCAAGCTACTTTTGTGACTCTGCATATATGTGTTATGCCATCCTCAAACAGCACCGCTGAAGCACATTAAAGGAAAAAAACTATCCTTTAAAAAATTTAAGGCAGAGGGGACATAGTCAACATTCCAGCACTACAAAGGATGCAATAAAAAATGTAAGAGTGCGATTAGGGCTTTGAAAATAGATCACTAGAGACACATAGTGGAGGAGTGTGAAAATAATCCCCAAAATTTTAAAAATATATATAAATAGCAAGAAGGCAAAATCAGAGCATATTGGCCCCATAAATGATAGCCAGGGAAAGTTGGTTACAAGTGACAGGGAGAAGGCAAATGTATTAGACCCCTTTCACAATGAGCCACCCCGGGCGTCAACAGTAAAGCGGCGCTATTTTTAGCGCCGCTTTACTGTCGTTTTAGCGGCGCTTTTACACTGGAGCGGTGCACTGGCAGGGCGTCCTCGGGCTTTCACACTGGAGTGTATGGAACCGCTGTTTCAGGGCGCTTTTCAGGTGCTATTTTTAACGCTATAGCGCCTCAGTGTGAAAGGGGTCTAAAATACATTATCTTCCTCAGTGTTCACTATGGAAAAGCAGGTGTATAATAGACACATCAGGGAGTGTACCCTTGTGGTTAATGGAAGCTTTTGTTCTTAAAAAACTTAATATGAATAAATACCTAAGAGTCCTTAAAGAACTTAGCCAAGTCATAGCTAGACCTAATCTTTAAAGCGGAGTTCCACCCAGAATTTTATTTTTTTTTTAAGTAATCAATTTTTTTTACACTATATTCAAACATTAAACACATGCCATTTAACATATCATCGCTCATGTCAGTTTTTATACGGACTTACTGTTTATTCCTGATGTGCATCGCTACTGTGGGCATGTGAAGCCCACTAGCAGTCTCTTCCGGCATATGGTGATACTGGATGTGAATCAGACAATGCTACAGAAATGATGTTGTGTCGCGGACATCTTGGTGCACCAGCACTCGTCCACAACAAGCCTACTCCTAGAGTTAGAAGTCGGCAAGCGAACATCTTTATACACCCAGCGGAGTCTTGCTTTTCACAGTTATTTTTAACAGTAAACTCAGCTTATATATACTGTATCTCACTATATAAGCTGAGTTTACTATTAAAAATAACTGTGAAAAGCAAGACTCCGGTGGGTGTATAAAGATGTCTACTTGGCGACTTCTAAACTCAAGGCTTACTGCGGACGAGTGTGGGTGTACCAAGATGGCTACGACGCAACGTCACTTCAGTTGCATATTCTGGTAGGTAGTGGCCTTTGCTTGCGTCATTTCCGGTTTCTAAATAACACGATGCTAGCCCTCTGCGCTGCCAACTGACTCCTGGTTAAGGATGACACACATCTCCCAGGAGCATAGGCGAGCACAGGTGCCGAGGGAAATTATGTCAATCGCCACAGACCAGAAGTGGCAGAATAGAAGGAACCCCATAGCAACCAACAGCAGTTACAGAGTGAGTAAAAAAATAATAATATTTTTTCCAAATGTTGTTGCTGAAGGAGAATGCTGTGGATTTATTAAAGTTTATTTTATGGGTGGAACTCCGCATTAAGAACAGTTTACTGACCAGAATGGTACCAGTGAACTGGCAAAAAGCAAATGTGGTACCATTATTCAGAAAAGGGCAAATACATACCTGGAAACTACAGGCCAGCCAGCCTTACATCAGTAGTTTGTAAACTATTGGGGGGGATGATAAGGCCGTACCCGTGTACCCATGTAACCCCATAAAGGACTTTTATTCAAGAGCATCCGAGTCGCCAGCCCTTTTCTGATTCTGATAAGGAACCACATCCAAGAATTTGCTGATGAAAATAGTATCATTAATAGTATCCAGCATGGGTTTATAAAGGATCAACCTTTAACAATCCATGAGGAAGTGAGCTGTAATTTGGATAGAGGAAGGCCTGTGGTTGTAGGGTATCTAGATTTCACCAAAGTGTTTGACACAGTACCCCATAAACACTTAATTTATACAGTATCTCACAAAAGTGACTACACCCCTCACATTTTTGTAAATATTTTATTATATCTTGTGACAACACTGAAGAAACGGCACTTTGCTACAATGTAAAGTAGTGAGTGTACAGCTTGTATAACAGTGTAAATTTGCTGTCCCCTCAAAATAACTCAACACACAGCCATTAATGTCTAAACCGCTGGCAACAAAAGTGAGTACACCCCTAAGTGAAAATGTCCAAATTGGGTCCAAAGTGTCAATATTTTGTGTGGCCACCATTATTTTCCAGCACTGCCTTAACCCTCTTGAGCATGGAGTTCACCAGAACTTCACAGGTTGCCACTTGAGTCCTCTTCCACTCCTCCATGATGACATCATGGAGCTGGTGGATGTTAGAGACCTTGCGCTCCTCCACCTTACGTTTGAGGATGCCCCACAGATGCTCAATAGGGTTTAGGCCTGGAGACATGCTTGGCCAGTCCATCACCTTTACCCTCAGCTTCTTTAGCAAGGCAGTGGTCGTCTTGGAGGTGTGTTTGGGGTCGCTATCATGTTGGAATACTGCCCTGCGGCTCAGTCTTCGAAGGGAGGGGATAATACTCTGCTTCAGTATGTCACATTACATGTTGGCATTCATGGTTCCCTCAGTGAACTGTAGCTCCCCAGTGCTGGCAGCACTCATGCAGCCCCAGACCATGACACTCCCACCACCATGCTTGTGTCACGTACCTGGTGGGTGAGCCTGACGTGTAGAGGAAGGCCTCTCGTACAGCCCCGGCTTGAGAGCCCCTGCTAGTGGGACAGCAGGCTCAGGAGCACGGTGGGGTAGGAGTGCCTATGATCAGTAGAGAAATTCTGTATCAGCAGTAGCCAGGAACTTGCAGCAGGAAGCCGGAACACAGCAGGTAGCAGGCAGGCGAGGTGGCAGATGGCTGGTGGACTCGGCAGGAGATAGGCAGAGATGCACCACTGGAAGCAGGAGCTTGAAGCAGGCTGGACAGCCAGAAGCAGGGTCAGACAAACAGGGTAGACAGCAGACAGGCAGATCAGGCAGAAGCGGCAGGCAGAAGCGTAGTCGGGTCACAGGCAGGTCCCTAACTCACATTCATACATACACATGCTAGGGTCAATTCAGACAGGAATCATTTAACCTACCAGCATGTCTTTGGAGTGTGGGAAGAAATTGGAATACCCGGAGGATCAGACACGGAGAACATGCACACTTCAGGCAGATAGTGCGGTGGTTGAGATTCTTATTCATAAACGATATAATGCTTGGTATAAATAGTTGGTAAATATTGGTAAATATTGGTATTTGCTGACAAAACATAGCTAAGCAGGGTAATAAAGGCACAACATGATATTGAAACTTTACAAGAAAACCTCAACAAAATAGAAAGGTGGGCAACTACATGGCAAATGAGGTTTAATATTGATATATGTAATATACTTGGGGGTTCAAATAATGATTGCAAAATATAAATATCTAAATGGTGATTCTAGCATAGGGTGAAATTCAGAGGGCCTGGGTGGGTCCCTGCCCGGCCAGCCCAGGCCCTCTGAATTTACTGAATTACCTATGCAGTCTGACGCAGCAAGCACTTTTTCCCAGCGACACAGGGGTAGGCAACCTTTGGAGATCTAATGGAACAACAAGAAAGAGATCAAAGATCACCAGGGTTCAGTACCCTTTTTTTAAGAAATTAACTAGAAGACCTAACTAAATAGTAAAGAAACATTTTAAAAAATATAATAATAAAAAAAAATGTCACTATAAAAATATAAACTTAGCCTACCTTAGAAGTGGACAGTGTCAGTGAGTAGAGTAGTGGACAGTGTCAGTAGGGCAGTGGATGGTGTGTGGACAGGGTCAGTAGGGCAGTGAACGGTGTT